>NC_056749.1:793964298-794094298 GCF_019279795.1 Protopterus annectens | reverse complement strand
AGTAGCTGAGATAAGTGTCAGGAATGTGGCAGTTCTAGGCTGTGCAGTTGCTTTATTTCTACACATGGGACAAGAGTTGTACATCTCATTATCCACATATTTATGAGTTATAGCTCAGTACTATGATGACTGCCCTGAAGGACCCTTTTAAGTCTAGCCATGCTGTTCTATTAGGCATTCAAACTACCCTTATCATGATTTGTTTCTTAATACTTCTCATTTGTGAATGAATGTTACTGTGGACATATCGTCAAATATTGAAAAGAGACCATGTTGCAGGATAATGGATTTAGGTGCTGCTTCTGGCCATTAGTAGCACAGGGGGCATCTCTGGGGTAAATTTCCTTATTCCCATCTATTGATTTAAGTTCATTTGAATAGTGGCAGGGATGACAGCTGTTTTATCTGGGATGGTGAGTCAGGCAAGGAGACTGATTTGGGTTGCCTGAAGACTTATGACGGCAGCTGCATGGAGGAGAGCTGGAAGGAGAAGACTTAAAGTCATTTCTTTTCTGGCATTGTCTGCTAGGGAAGGCTGTATCTGGTAGGAAGCACCGATTTTGGTATTTTCTTAATTATGTCTTTACATGGTAATCAAATTAGAAGCTGTAATCAATTATTATACCAAGTAGCTTAGTGCAGGTTACTAATTCAATTTTTGATGTTTATAGAGATTAGACTGGAGACAGATTTCTGGGTAGGGTGTTGTTTTGAGGTGAATAGGATGAGCTTGGATTTTTGGGGGTGGGAATCAAATAGACATGATTTGACAGAGGTAAGGGAATCATGCCTTAGTTGTTGTACTGTGTCCTTTTTTAGCTGCATTGATCAGAGTGGAGTCATTTGCTAGGTGGATTATTTCTGGATGTTTGCTTACTGAGTGTAGGTCATTGACAATTATGCTGAATAATAATGGGCTTAGAATGGACCCCTGGGGGTACAAGCTGCCATGGAAGGAAAGGAAAGATGTTAACTTGCAATTTAATAGCCTATTGTCTGCAGCAGAACTAGCTATCAAACATGTGAGTATAGGTGTTCCTAGACAGGACAATTTTTGTAGCAGTTTTTTTGTGTGTGTGTGTGTGTGTGTGTGTGTGTGTGTGTGTGTGTGTGTGTGTGTGTGTGTGTGTGTGTGTGTGTGTGTGTGTGTGTGTGTGTATATGTGTGTGTGTGAAACAGTGTCAGGTACTTTTGGTAGGTCAAGGAATACAGTAATTATGTGAGTAAGTGATGTATAAGATGGAAGGCCATAGCCCTACCACCCAGAGAAGTCGACCTCTCATTGTGGGAGGAATGTTTGCCTGGAACATTATTTGCGGGTGTAAGTTGGCAGTAAGGAAGACACACTGTGGTGTATTATCAGAGCTCCTGGATTTCTTCTTGTGAAGATTCAAAAAAAAGCACTCTGTATGGGAGCATGTATATGCTACAGACTTCAAATCATGTTTTTTTTCCAATCCAGTAAGGGATTATGAGATCATTTTTGAAAATAACTGTTGCTCTGCTTGTGGTACTTTGGGATTTTTGTAAAACAAGGGAAGAAAAAGGTACTGTGTGTGCTGCTTCCTTTTATTCCGAAAGTTATTTTGGTGCACTTGGCTGTAACACTATCTTATTATAAAAAACATACACATCTTTGATAAATTCAATTTTAATGCATATGAGCATGTCACTGATGGGTGCAATGAGCATTTTTCACTCTCCTTTTATGTCCTCTACCTTTTTGCTGCCTCCATGAAGTCAAACTGTTGAGCAGATTTCCCTTCAGTAAAAGCATTCCTGTCCTGTTCTGAATTGTTCAGTCCTGTGTTGTGTGCTTTGCTCCTGCTGAGTGGAATACATCAAGAGTGTACTTGCTTGAATACTAAGTTGGCTGAAGTTGACCAGCTCTTGCAAACCATAGCCTCTGCCACTAAGGATAGGGTATCCATTGCCAGAGCGATATAAAAGGCCAAAGAAAGTTTGTTCATTTATAAAAGCTGACCAGTGACAAAAACCTTGAGGCATAACAAGTAACCTTTGTGCAGTAACTGTTAGGCAGTTATGCAGGGGATAAAGGCTGCGTGGTGTTTGTGCAGTAACTGTTGGGCAGTTATGCAGGGGATAAAGGCTCAGTGGTGTTTGTGCAGTAAATGTCAGGCAGTTATTGCAGGGGATTAAGGCTGTGTGGTGTTTGTGCAGTAATTGTCAGTCAGTTATTGCAGGAGATTAAGGCTGTGTGGTGTTGTACAGTAACTGTCAGGCAGTTAGTACAAGGGATTAAGGCTGTATGGTGTTAACATATAGCTGCATCTTGCAGTCAGGGATCCAGGACTGATTCCTTCCTCTCCTATCTGTTAACTGTGGATATTGCACATCTTCACAACTACCACCTTCTCTGCCAACCAATATTTTCCTGCACACTCTTACTTATCTACACTATGTACATTAAGGGAGATACAAATGGAATGTATCTTAGAAGGTTTTGTAGTCCATTAGTTGTGTGGGGCAATAATGGAAGTAATACAGTGATACTGGTGGACAATTCATTAGAAAAAGAGATACTACATTTTCCATCAGATCACATGATAATGAGACATTTTTATAAACTGTATAGAAATATTGGGTGAGTTATAAGATGAAACATAAGAAAGTGTATATAGTGATAGAAAATAAGACATTGAAACACAGTAAGAAAATGTATCAGAATTTGCTCAAATAATTTGTTTGAATGACGGTGAAACAGGTTATAGACAATATAAAAGACATTTGTAAGAGAAATTTAAAAAAAAATAAAAGTTAATATTTGGACAGTGGTAGAATTTGCAAGAAAAAAGGAAGTATCACTTTTTTAACACCTCTATTAAATTATCTCCCAAGACATAGGAAAAACACATTTATATAGAAGAGCACAAACCATGCCAACATCTTCACAATGACAAACATTATACATTGCATATATTTTCATATACAGTTATCATCAATCCAGCACTACATAAATCGATCAATTCCTGCCTTCCCTTAAACCTCACTCCTTCTCTAAAACCTTATTCTGCATGTTTTGTTCCAGCAATTTCCATTTGTTTTATAATTTATTCCTACTGTTTTCTAGAGGTCTCACTCCCAGATCTTTTATCTCTGTTGCAATATTCACTACTTGAAATAAAGTTGGTTTAGAGTTTGATTTCCATTTTCTAGTAATTGCTTTTTTGGCAGCCACCAAAATTAAACTTAAAGCCTTAGTACATCTAGATAATTCAGATCTTGTATACCAGCTCAAAAAATAATTTCCTTAGTTACACAAATTTGTTTACCCAATATGTCTGACAAAGTACTTTGTAGGGAATTTTAAAGTCGGACAACCCATTACACTCCTAAAACATATATTCCATGTTATCTCTTTCTTCCCCATTACACCTCCAGCATTTCCTATCTACCTGAGTAAAAACTCTTTGTAGACTGCTTGGGGTATAAAAATACCTATGCAAACACTTCCAAGCAAAAAATCCTGAATCTTCCTAACATTGTTACCTATTTGGAAGCCATGTTATGCCGTCCCGTTGTTTCCTTGTGAATTGCTTATCCAAACTCTCCTTCCAATCTTTTCTAACCTCCTCTAACTGATTCCTGTAGTTATCACGCAATATGTTTATGCCCTACATGCTTCTGTCGTAGATTCAACTACAGACTGTACCAGTGCAGATCTTTCACTTAGGATTCCCCTATCCCGTCTGTTTGTCTATACATGGATACCAATCCCTGATAGGAAGGATAGTCTCTAGCCTGCAGTCTAAATGTCTTCTCGGCCTCTTCCCATCCTAGTACCTTTTTCTCCAGTTATTTGCTCCCAAAACCTTTGATCCTCTGTCAGTTCCAGCCCCCTCTTGCCTATCGTCTGTATCCATAATTGCAGGCATCCCTATTGACAGAATCTCATTTCTCCATTCCCAAGCTGGTTATCTCTTAGAATGCTTTCTGCTACCTTATGAATATAACATTATATATGGCTGTTATTCTTCTTCTTAAGGATTTGCATCCAAAATCCCACTCTCTCATTATTTCTTGACCCCCCCTTGCTTCATCGTCATCTCTTTATACTTTGAAATATAGCTTTCTGCTTGCGTGATCTATATGAGTTTTAATTGAGTAACTCTAAAATACCCCTTCAAATCAGGTAATCCTAAACCACCTTGTTCTATTGGAAGGATCAACTTGTCCCACTTGACCCTTGCCCTTTTCCTCTCTCAGATAATTTTTTAACACTTTATTAATTACAGTCCACAACCTTTTTAGCGAAAAGTGTGACGGAAGAAGAAATATTAACAAAGGAACTGATGAACAAGAAAGGGAAAGGATTTTAAAACAAGAAGAAATAAAGTGAATGGATGACCATGCCAAATATTTGTAAAGTGCAAAATACAAAGTATTAGAAAGAACTGTGCTTTAAGGAAGTTGGGTAAAGATGAAAATGATGTTGGAAATACATATTGCAATGGCCAATTTACAGACCACATTAAAGATTGTTATAGAGTAAACCCATGACAGTAGAATAACATTTTCCTTTGGTAATATTAGTTGAACTGGTTAAATTCCTGAAGGATGAAAAACAGCCATTGTAATGTTATTGCACAATGGTGGACCACCAACAGATCCTGGCAACTGTATACAGTTTACTATCAAAAGTATGAAACTTATATTACCACCATTTGGATGGTCAAGGGTACAGGTGCAAAAGTTTAAAATCCCAAGTGGATTTTTTGTTACCTCTGAAATGTCAAGACACAGCTTGCTTTCGTGTTTTTGAGATTTGATGTTTTTGAGCATCACACTACAGTGAGGATCAGGAAATTTACCCTTTTCCTCACTGTAGTGTGATCCCAGAGTTAGAATATTTAATTAGGAGGGGGTGTGGGGGCACAGCTCCCCACATGAAGGGTGCAGGGGGACTTGCCCCCCTGCAAAACATTTGTAGGGCATCTTCAAATGTCCAGGTAAATTGGGTAGTGTCGATAATGTCAAATTCGACATACCAACATTATCGCTTTCATTGTTGTGATGAAACAGTGCACACATTTTTGTCCTTTTGGTTTAAATAAGTCATTACTCACAAAACCGATTAGCAGAATTTTGACAGTAAACCAATATAGACCTATTAGTCTCACTAGCCTCATATGGAAAGCTTGGGTGTATATTATATCAGACCTCATTAATCTGGATACTGAAAAATATGTTAACTCAGGACCTTTATCAGTCTGGCTTTGTCAAGGAAAGGAACTGCCCCTTTAAGCTCATTAATTTAATTGAAGAAGGCACCAGCTCAGTGATAGTGATTACTTATTACATTCGATGTAGCAGGACCTCACCATGGCCTATGACACTATTCCCAATGCATGCATTACTGATAGCCTTGAACTCCTGTGGGTAGCTAAATGCTTGACTAACAAAAGCCATGATGGTAGAATTGTAGGTGATGCTATTTCTCCTTACCAAAGTGAATGAAAGACTGTGCACATTATCCTTGCGTGTACAGTGCTCTAAGTACATCACCCTAAAGATTCCTATCTACAGACTTTGCTTCCTTCTTGTTATCCTTACCAGTGACTTCCTCCTATGTCTTGGCATCTGAGCATCAAGTCTTTCTTTAACTACTGCATCCATACCATAAAAATGTATTTTAATATTGTTTTTCTTCTTCGCTGGAATTACCTCCTTGTGTGGCAAGCTTGTACTTTCAATACTGTTCTCATCATCTAAATAAACTTGAGTATTTTCTTGCATGGACACAAATAATCTGGCATTCTGACATTACTTATTTATTGATTGATTTGTCTTTGTTTTTTAACCAGGAAAGTTCAACTGGGTAATACCCATTTTCAACAGAGGCCTGGGGAGAAAAGCTTCATTTGCTTACATTGCATTATACTAAGTTCCAGTTAAACACAGACCCTGGGATTCAATAAACTCCTTGCAGGAATAGTGCTATTCCTGCACAGAGTGGTTTGTGTCCATGTAGCCACAGTAGCACGCCTTGTATATTCATGAAGGTGCGCTGCTGTTTAAGCTACACAGACACGAACCATGAGCGAGTGCAGGGGGCATGTTCAAGTAGTGCACGGACACTGAATATACCCCCTGCACTTAGAAAGTGCCATATGGCACTTTCTAATCATGATCTGGCATAATATTAGAGAATTTCTTTAATATTATGCAAGTATTTCAGTGTCTGCGGACACTGAAATTAAATAAATGATCATTTCAGTGTCCATGGACACTGAAATACATATGGCAGCAGGAAAGCAATGCAGAGGGTTGTGTGACAGGTTCTGTGACAGACCCCCTACATTGTAAAAGTGCTGTATGACACCTCGCAACATGCTAAAGCAGAAAATGTGTACAAAGGCACAAATAATTGGGAATAAAGCCTGGAAAAGGGACATGTCTTACATATTGCCCTCACAAACTTAGAAAATTGATAGAAAACAGGTCATGCATTAGAATGAATTTCCGAAGGATAGAAGCCTGAAAGTCAAATGTATGCCAATATTCCCTGACAGCAGTCCATGTGGACAAAGGCACAAATAATGGGGGGACAAAACACTACAAATAGGGACACCACTTAAATATTGCCCTCGCAAACCTAGAAAGTTGATAGAAAATAGGATATGTATTACATGAATCTCTGAAGGATAAAAGCCTGAAAGCCAAATGTATGCCATTATTTCTCAGCTGCAGTCTTCAATGACTTGACAGAGTATCACAATACTCACTATATAACGTAATAATATAATTATGATATTATATATTTTTTCTAGGCTAAGGAATGTAATGTTTAAGCATAGCTAAGTGGGTGCGCGCGTTATGGCCCTCCGCTTACCATAGCTTAAGCAATCCATAGGAGATAAATACAAATATATAGCTGAAATTACCAAGCCAAGATAGTGTAGTGGTCAGAGTCTCGGCTTTGCATGCAGGTATTGACAGTTTGAGTACCAAAACAGGCAAGTTGTTTTTATATGGGAAAGCAGTGTTAAAATTATTTTTTTAAACTTCAATTATGTAATAACTTGTTTTTTGTTAACCAGGGTAGTGTAGCTGGTGTAAAATGGAAGTGTGAGTGCATATAACATGTGAAACCACCCATGTATACACGTGTCCCATACAGTATAGTCACACCCCTTACCAATGTAAAGAAAGCACACAGAGGGATGTCATGTAAAGTAAATCATATACACTTAATAAATTAAGTCAGTATTCTGATATATTTAATGAATGAAAAGTGAACAATGGTTAACAATGCTCATCTATGCTTAGAAGGTGTAACCATTGCTAAGACGTGAATACTAAGCAGCAGGTAGCTCAGCTAAGTGGATTTGCACACTGTTAAACAGTGCTCAACAACTTCTCCTTTAAGCAGTGTTAAAACTAGCTCAGCAGGTTTGCACACTGCTTAGCAGAGCTTCACCTTTTCAAAATGGTCCAATGATAGCAAAGGGTGGAAATATCACACTATTTAAATGGCACAGGTGGGAATACAGCTATAATCTGTTATAGTCCATCTGTGCAGATACAATGGCTGTTGTAGGAGAGGGGGTGCACTTTCGGGTGCAAACCTGGAGCATTCAGGAGTCCAGGGTCATGGCTGGACTTCTAGTGAAAAACCACGAGGAGAGACTGCACTAGAGCCAGTACCATGGCTCCCAATACAAAGCGGAGGCCTGTGACCATCTTGCATGTGAACTCACTAGTGCTACTGGCATCCCCTGGACTGGTGAACAGGTACAGCACCACTATGCCGACCTAAAGTATAGGAAGGGGGTGCTCTTGGACCAGTGGCTCCAAGATGGATGGGACTGGAATGCTCCAGTAGTGTGTAAGTATCACTATCAAGTAGTTTGTAGTAAATACTAGCTGGAGAATGTGATAGACAGATATGCATAATGTGTGTTTTTCTCCCCTACAGCTGCAGCAGAGAGGGCTGTAAACATCAAAGCCCATGGTGACAGACTGCTGAGGCTGCGTTGACAGGCTGGTTAGTACAAATCTATTTTGCAGTATATTGTTAAAATAGCTAAGGAGGAGTACATTGCTTACTGCTAGTAGGTATACTGTTACTGTGTGAACTGAATAAATAAAAAAGTTTGATGAATATTGAAGTACAGTAAAGACCCTTAAAAAATTGTTGTGTTTGTTCTGGTATGCTGTTGTAGACATATATAGAATGTATACAGGTTCTTCACACCAAATATGGATGTTACAGCACACATTAACTGAGGTTCATCTGTGAACAAGCTGTTAGGAAAAACTATATATATATATCTGTAAAATGAGATATAAATTAAATGTGAAATATATACTGTACTAAGCTCTGAACCCTGAATAGTATCATATAAAGTACTAAAGTGTGTTCAATGCAGCATCGCCTTGTGTTAACCTTTGCTTTCCAAATTGTAGTAATCCAAAGGAATAATGCACAGTACAATAACTGTCATGCATGCATCACATGATTACAAGTCCAGACTGTCTAACCAAGAGACTTGTTTTTGTCTTTCGGCTTTTCCCGGTTAGGGGTCACCACAGCAGAACTCCGGTCTGCTAATGATTGGCAGTAGATTTTTACATGCTGGCTTGCCGGGCCTAACGCACAACCTTCAATGAAGGAACACCCATTCACGCATGTCGACACACAGAAGACACTCTGAGAATCGAACGGGCAACGTCTAACTGTGAGGCGACAATGCTACCGCAGCACCACCACCACCACAGTTTTTTGTCTAACCAAGAGACTATTAGGCAGAAACCAGTGAAACAAGAAGCAGCAGTTCCCCGGTAGCTCATTGTGATGAGAAATAGCTTAGTTGTTAATTTTGCACACCCAGACAAGTTTCAAATTCAGGGACTGGTACAAAGATGTGTGCATATCTACACACAAGGAATTAGGAATAAATGTAAAAACAGTCAGGTAGTGTTAACAGATATTTTCAACACAGGTTTTACAGGTAAGTAAATGTTGCCAGTACTGTATGAAGGGTATACTAATAAACTGTGTACAACTGTTCAATAATCCCACCACATGCCTGCAAACAACAGCAGGGTAGGTACATACAATATGCACTCTTCCCGAATCATACCTCTCAGCTGTACAGATATTCACTGAATGTCCAAATATTTGTTTCGGATTTTTGGTCCGTTTTACATAAAGTAGTGGTGTCAGGCAAATCAGTGGCAAACCATTATAGACTGAAGTTAGAAAATAATGATAGACATACAAGTGTCAGATGTCATATTTATCAAAAAAGCTATGCAAATTCAAAACCTGTTATCTTATCAACTTTCTAACTTTGTAAGAGCAATATCTAAAAATTGTTCATATTTATGGGCCTTTGTACAGATGTCATGCTCTAAGAAGTTGAGAAGTACGTTCCTGATACATGTCCCTCAAGTGTCACACTATCACGGCTATTGGTCACTGCTGCAAATAATACTGGACACAGATAGTAAACCAGTTAATGTATGCCAGTAGCACACTCACATAACAGCAGTTAAGGGTACCCCTCCTGTGCCAGATATGTAACTCTGACATGTACAAGTCCCCTCTAATCATGTACCCTGAATTGTCACAGTTTATCTCATACCATTCCAGGCTGACAGTTTAATACATATGTTTGTACTACAGAAGCTATGGGCATAGGTAGATGTAAAGTGAGGGCAGACCCATAGAGTACTGAGCAGTATTGTTGTGGAAAATAGAAGCATAAACAGATGTGAATGGACTTTTTGTCTCTCTTCCCACCCCTCATCTTCATCAATAATTATTACTCATATACTACAGGTATGTTGTGCTCCAACCCTAATGTTGGGAAATGTGTTATATTATTGTTAATATGTTTGCTTGCATGTTAGCATACCTGGTTCAAATACCATTGTTGATGGCCTGTTGCCATCAATGTTACTGGCATGCTGTTACGATGCATACTGTTGTTCCATTTATGCATGTGTTCTGTTTGCTATGAAACTTGGAACACCTACGCATGCTGTTATAACTAATCTGGAAATGTGTTGTTCATGACTAACCAAAATATTTTGTAAAACTTCAACACCATGGCATGTTTGGGAAGGCAGATCCCAGTGGATCTGCCTGTCCCACATTATCTGGCCATGGCACTGGGCCCTAGTATGTTTGGGATCCAACCCTTGTCTCCCTCAGCTTCTGGTCCTGCACCACCTAAGGGTGGAACCGCCTTAGGGGAAGAGGCATACTCCCTCCAGGAGTGGGTGCAGACAGGATCCTGTCACCTGCAGTCAGGTCTGGGGTTTGGTGCACAGCACCCTTTGATATGAGTTTGGAGAGCCGCTGCACCAGATTGAAGGCTGCCTGGCGTACCTCAAGGTGAAGGTTGCCCCTCCTGTCCAGCCCCCAGCACAGCCATCTTTGAGGCTGTGAAGGTGCAGTAGTGACTGCCCATGGGTGGGGATCTCAGTCCTACTGTAACCATATGGGGGTCCATGGGTTTTGGATTCTCAACCACCTTCCCCGTCAAATGTGTTTACCCCCCTCATGTGTCATATACCACCCCTTTTCTGTCTCCCTACCCAACCTACCTCCCCAGATGTACTTACAATCCTTCCCAAACATCCCGCTCTCACCTTAAAAAAAAAGAAAAGGGCATCTGTCCCCCCAAAAAAATACCGCCCCATACATAGCTGACCATTTCGCACACATGTCCACTGGACACATGTAATCTGGTCCAATTGGCTTGACAACACATTTCTGTTGTCCTCACCCCTCTCTCTGGGGATTGAGTGTCCAAATTCACCTCCAATTTCTGTACAAATGCACAGCTGTTGCTGTATAAGAAATGGACAGCTATGGACCTTCCCTACACCCATCCTGCACATCCCTAGCTATCTTTCATATTGTTTTGCCCTCTGCATGTCCCTTTTTCACCACTTTCCTATCATCCCTTTTTCTCTTCTTTTAAAAGAAATTAGCGTGGGTGTAAACTAGAGTAAGTGGGAGTAAGTGAGTTTGCGCGATGCTAAGTGAAGCCAACACAGATTAAGCATCTCTATGGTTAACCATTTGTTGGCATCGCTTAGCATCACACAAACCTGCTTAAAACCACTTAAAACTGATTTAATCACTTTGTCTCCATCAGCCACTGTTCTGCCTAACAACAAAATAATCAGCCCTGCCAAATTTTGAACACAAGGCCCTGTACACCATAGTCAGACAAATGTACCAGTACACCATTTGAGCTGTAGGGATTTCTGATGCTTTTTCAAACATATCATGCAGTAGATACATTCAACGGTAGGAAAAGATTCTGTAGAATCAGTCAGGATTTGTATATATACATATACACATGTATATATGTATGGAGATGCATATATTTGGAAAAATATATACATAATATATAGAGAGATATACATATAAAATTATATGCATATAAAATATATACATACATATATATATATATATATATATATATATATATATATATATATATTTATATATGTATATATATATATATTTATATACTCATAACATGCAGTGGAGCCATACCTGTCAATCTCTTAGTGCAAGAAATCTGGCCAAAGGCTGTCAAAATGGGGGTACAATGAGCCAAAACTAGGGACCTATTTTAAATATTGCTCTTATAAATATAGAAAATTGCTAGAGTAACAGGGTTTGTTACAGCATACATGTTCTGAAGGATGTGAGGTCTGAAACTGAAAAGTATGTCATCATTTACGGACAGAAATCCTCAGATCATCACAGTGATTTATCAGAGAAATAAAAATAATGAATCTGTGGAACAGACCACAAATATGAGCAATAAACCTGGGCATTCTGAAACAATCTGGCCAGTCGAGAGGTATGCTCAGAACCCCTTAATGCAACGAATGTGGACCAAGCCTGACAAAGTGGGGGGAGAAAGCCATGGAAATAGGGACATATTTTAAATACTGGAGTAGATAAGCTGACACAGTTGCTGCAGTAACACCGTCCTGTCTGTTCTAACAGGGTCTATATTATATTAGCGAATGCTTGAAATTGCGAACGCTGTATAATCGACCCAAACACTTCAGAAAAAAAATGCTGAACACACAGATCAGCGATTTTTTTCCCAGGGAATAAAATCACTGATCTGTAAAAAATAAATAAATAAATAAATAAATAAAGTGGGGGCTTCACCCCTCCCATACTCACATCCCCCTACTTAAATATATCAACTCCAAGATTGCATCACAGTGGAGGAAATGGCAAAGTCCCGAAAACGGCCCAGTGATTTTTTTCCCCTGGAATTTCGCCGTTTTGGGTAAACACGTTCAATTAAACAGCGTTAGCAACTTTAAGCATTTGCTTACATAATAGGAACCCTTCTAACATATACTGACTGAAATAGCACAAGTCCAACACTCAATTACTTCTCACTAGTTAGTGACTAAAATACTCACATCATCCCACTGATATGTCAGAAATACACAACTCTTATGGGGGCCAAGCAATAGTACATCCTACAAATATCTGGACATAACATCACATTAGGGAAGCTACACTGAGCTGCTAAGCAGGTCACCAAGCACCATCCAAACTACAGTCAGACTGACATGTATTTGCAAATATATCAGGCACTACAGTGATGTAACAGCACTGAAGAACAGACACCAGTGTGAAAATGCATACCCACAACCAATTCAACCACAGTCACAGTGACATACTGGTAAGTCAAATGAACAGTAGCGAATAAGGACTGTTTGACCAAAAACATCATGTTTGCCACTCACACACTACCCCTACATGTACTGGCCCAATTCACAGTGTAGTATGACTCCTGACCATGGTACGGGACATGTCTCAGTCTGTCTCTGCAAACATATACAGCTGATAGACCACCAGAAACTGGAGCAGCATGCACAGTCAGATAGAAAAGGAGCCATAACACTTACATCTACCCACCTCCCTACACAGGTGAAATAATATTTACACACTACACTGCTACACAATCCTGACAGTCTGTCAACAATTGTCAGAAATACACAGACCTCTCAACTGTACAGACTCCCACAGAATGTCCAGACTTTGTCCTCATATACAAGGCCTCTTCCACAGAACATGTCTGGCATTCTGATAAATCACTGGGATGATATCAGGAATGAAGGCACTAAATAATGATATACCATACCTATCAACCTCTTACTGCATGACATCTGGACAAAGACTGACATACTTTGGGGACAGAGGCCCAAAAACAGGGGCATATTTGAAATATTGCTGTTATAAACTGAGAAAGTTGCTGGTGTAACAGGGTTTGTTGCAACATATCTTTTCTGAGAGATATGAAGTCAGAAACACAAATAGATGTTACCATTTACTGACTGCAATCCCAGAGTATGCTACTGATTTTCCAAAGACAAAAAATGTCTGAGAAACACACCAAACATAAGAGTCCAAACACTGGCCATTCTGCGGATAGCCCTACAGTTGAGAGTTATGTCAACCACATAACACTGTCAGACTTAAAATCACACAGAAAAGCCATGTCCGCACAAACCCTGTTAAACTAGCATTAATCCAACTGTATAACAGCAATACTTACATTCTTTCCCCATGTCTGTAACATTCTCCCCTATTTTGTTGGGCTGTCTCAACAGTTTTTGTTGTAAGAGGCATTTCCAACTACCATATGTGATGCTGTTGTTCACACACTTCCATGAAGTCCCCCTCACAGGCAAGGAAAAGGGGCAATGTCTATATGAAGTACTCAGTTATAGGAGTGTGTTGCCATGCCATTGGCTATAGGAATAACAACACAGCTGTTCTGCATGCAATCAGCAAGTTGGGGACACCAATTGGTGCACAGGCCATCCGCTGCTCATGAGCATTACCTACACAAGGCAAGCTGCTGCCTCTGCAAAACAGATGTATACCCTACATCTTGGAGAGAGAGAGAGACAGACAGACAGACAAACAAACAAATAAACAAACAAACAAACCAAGACAAATCAGAATCAAACCAACTATACTTGGAAAAAAGGTATGTCACACAAGTAAGTATGTAATGAAATGCAGTAGGGGGTATTTAATAATGGGAAATAGGAAGTTCAACAAATGTGTCTCAACAAGACTTGCTGTACCGATATCTTGCTGATCATAACCTATGGACATTATATCTGGGAAGGTCTGCAGTGACATAGATCACAGCTCAAGCCCCTGAGTCACCCCAGGAAAGGATGGCTCACATATGACTACTACTTGAGTGTGTGTTGAACAATATTGATTGCAACACTGCTAGGCCAGCTACTGGGATGTCGTAGATATCCATATGTTAATTGTGAATACAATTATGATATATATTTTTGTCTCAGAAATGTAAGAGACCTATACAGGGTATTTGCATAGTAAACTACTGTGACAGAAGTGTGTGTTGAACTGCATGTGATATACTGAGCTCATACCATTCAACTGTCCAGTGTTATGCACGCTGACCATATGTGTGCCTCATATTTGTAGTCATTTACTCATAGAATTGTGTTATGTCTGGCAAATCATTGGCAAAACTGTCAAGACTGACATTACAACATCTCTTTCTCTTTCTTTTGGCTGTTCCCACTAGGGTTCACCACAGCGGATCATCTGTCTCCATTTCTTCCTGTCCTCTGCATCTTGCTCTGTCACACCAACCACCTGCATGCCCTCTCTCACCACATCCAGAAACCTTATCTTAGGCCTTCTCTTTTCCTCTTACCTGGCAGCTTCATCCTTACCATCCTTTTCCCAATATACTCAGCATCCCTTCTCAGCACATGTCCAAACTAACGTAATCTCACCTCTCTGGCTTTGTCGCCAAATCATCCAACCTGGGCTGATCCTCTAATATACATATTCCTAATCTTGTCCACCCTCATCACACCCAGTGGAAATCTTAACATCTTTAACTCTGCATGTCCAGCTCTGACTCCTGCCTTTTTGTCAGTGCCACTGTCTCCAACCCATAGCTGGTCTCACTACCCTCTTGTAGACCTTCCCTTTCACTCTTAATGGTACTCATCTGTCACAAATCACTCCTGACACTCTTCTCCACCCTCTCCATCTTGCCTGTACTCTGTTCTTCACCTCTCCCCCAAACTCGCCATTGCTCGCAACTGTTGATCCCAAGTATTTAAACTCATCCACCTTTGCAAACTCTACTCCCTGCATCCTCACCATTCCTCTATCCTCCCTCCCATTCACACAGATATATTATGTCTTAGTCCTGCTGACCTTCATTCCTCCCCTCTCCAGAACATATCTCCACCTCTCCAGGGTCTCCTCAACCTGTTCCCTAGTCTCACTACAGATCACAGTGTCATTTGCAAACATCACAGTCAATGGGGACTCCTGTCTGATGTTGTCGTCTGTCAACCTGTCCATCACCACTGCAAATAAGAAAGGGCACAGAGCTGATCCCTGATGTAATCCCATCTCCACCTTAAATGCTTCCATCACTCCCACCACAGAACTCACTGCTGTTACACTACCCTTGTACATATCCTGTACCACTCTTACATATTTCTCTGCCACCCCTGACTTCCTCATACAATACCACAACTCCTCTCTAGGCACCCTGTCATATGCTTTCTCTAAGTCCACAAAGACACAATGCAACTCATTCTGACCTTCTCTGTACTTCTTCATCAACACTCTCAGAACAAACAACACATCTGTAGTGCTCTTTCCTTGCATGAAACCATACTGCTGATCACTAATCATCACCTCCCTTCTTAACCTAGCTTCCACTACTCTTTCCCATAACTTCATGCTGTAACTTATCAATGTTATCCCTCTGTAGTTACTACAGCTCTGCACATCACTCTTATTCTTATAATCGGTACCAAGACACTTTTTCTCCACTCCTCACGCATCCTTTCACTTTCCAGGATGTCATTAAACAATCTGGTTAAACACTCCACTGCCATTTCTCCTAAACACATCCATGCTTCCATAGGTATGTCATCTGGACCAACAGCCTTTCCATTCTTTATCCTCTTCATAGCTATGCTTACTTCCTCCTTATTAATCAATTGCACTTCCTGATTCACCATACCCACATCATCCAACCTTCTCTCCCTCATTCTATTCATTCATCAGCACCTCAAAGTACTCTTTCCATCTGCTCAACACACTCTCCTCACTTGTGAGTACATTTCCCTCATTATCCTTTAGCACCTTTATCTGCTGCACATCTTTCCTAGCTTGGACCCTCTGTCTAGCCAATCGGTACAGGTCATTTTCTCCATCTTTAGTGTCCAACCTTTCATACAACTTCATATGCCTCATTCTTAGCCTTCGCCACCTTTCTCTTTGCCATGCACCTCATCTCCTTATACTCCTGTCTACTTTCTTCATCTCTCTGACAATCCCGCTTCTTCTTCATCAACCTCTTTCTCTGTATACTCTCCTATACTTCCTCATTCCACCACCAGGTCTCCTTCTCATACTTCCTCTGTCCAGATGTCACACCAAGCACCTTTCTAGTCATATCCCTTACTAGTGCTGCTGAACTTACCCAGATATTCGGTAACTCTTCACTGCCACCTAGTGTTTGTCTTAACACTTCCCAGAAATCAACCTCTCAATCACCCTTTTTCAGTTTCCACCATTTGATCCTTGGTGCTGCCCTCATACTCCTCCTCCTCTTCTTGTCACCAACGTCATCCCACAGACCAACATTCTATGCTGCCTAACTACACTTTCTCTTGTAACCACTTTATAGTCTCCAATCTCCTTCAAACTGGCCCTCCTGCATAGTATATAATCCACCTGTGTGCATCTTCCTCCACTCTTGTAAGTCACCCTATGAACCTCAGTCTTGTTAAAATATGTATTCACCACAGCCATGTCCATCCTTTTTGCAAAATCCACTACTATCTCACCTTCCACATTCCTTTGCTTAACACCATACCTACCCTTCATTCTGTATCCCCTCTATTCCCTTCACCAACATGCCCACTGAAATCTGCTATAATCACCACTCTCTCACCCTTGGGTACAGTCATCACCACTTCATCCAACTCACTCCAAAATTTTTCTTTCTCATTCATCGCACACCCAACTTGCGGAGCATATGCACTAACAACATTCATCATTACACCATCAATTTCCAGCTTCATAAACATCACCCTGACACTCTTTTCACCTCCAAAAACACTCTTGGCATACTGTTCCTTCAAGATAACCCCTACACCATTTCTCCTCCCATCCAGACCATGATAGAACAATTTGGACCCACCTCCAATACAACTAGCCTTACCCCCCTTCCGTCTGGTATCTTGCACACACAATATATCAACCTTCCTTCTGTCCATCATATCTGCTAGCTCTGTACCCATACCAGTCACACTGCCAACATTAACAGTTCCTACCTTCACTACCACACTCCTAGGCTTTCTCTTCTCTTCCTGCCATATGAGTGTCAGACATCCTCCAGGGTATGTCCGTGAATGCAAAGGCTACTGTGCTATCAAATGACTTAAGTCTGTTACAGCAATAATAAGAAAGTGTCACTAAATTTGGCCCATCATTCCCCATGTATGTGTGGCATCCTCCAGATGTTCTGCTGTAAAAGGTTGAGAGGAATGACTGAGCAGCAAGTAAATATAGTGTGCCATACTGATGTAGAACAGAAATATATATCAGGTATTACCTGTGCACATGTATGTATGAGTAGATGTACCTGGCTGACTCATAACAACAGACATGGGATGCAAAACATCAGGTAAATAAGCAGTACATGTTGTACACGTGTAATCTTAGTTTCTGTGCATCCAACAGAGTTAGATTTCTACAGCTACTGGTTTTTGCATTGCCCTGACATAGATATGGGTACTAGAATAAGCATGATTATCAGGTTGAAATTGGAGAGGTGTCCAACTGTGTTATGACCTTGTGTCCATGCCTACTACAAACAGCCACCTACATAGCTGTATGTACTCAGAAATACCTTACTTGTAAAACCTGCCTCCCCCAAGGTAGAGAAATACCCTTTGCTGGACAGCAGCAGTACACAAACCACATAACTGGTCGCTATATTAGCTGTACAGGGCAAAGGAGGGGCAGCCACCAACTTGGCAGCAAGTTAACCTTTGTATGAATGAGCATATATGGTCACAGGTGGATTACTATAAGGCTAACTATGAGTACAAATTGGAAACATCCACCAAGGGCAATTACAAGAACATCTTCACATATGTCTGCAATCTCAGAGGCAACAACCCAACCTACCCTGTAATGGTGGTCAGTCACACCCCATACACACACACCATAGCTATAGCCAACCTGCTGCAGACAGGTTTAGGGCAAACACCACCCCCCTAGCTCACCATCAGTATAGGTGGATATGCACAGCACCTGCACCCCTACCCTCATCATCAGAGAGCAGGTCATACTACCTAATCAAAGTCAACAAAAGCAAGTCTCCATGGGACCTGATAACATTCCTGTCTGCCTCCTACATGAACCCAGGCATATGCTTCCAGCTCCATTACACACTGTATGCAAGCAAAGCCTGAGCACCATTGACATCCCATCTGCAAGGAAGATGGCCACTGTCATCCCTCTACACAAATGTGAATGATGAATGGTGGTTTATGCAATGTACTAGCCTTCATTGGAGGAACATAACATATCAGGACCAGGAGTGCAATGCAGGTTCATACTGTGCTGATAGATGACAGGGGTATGATGTGGTTGTAAGTGGTGGCTAATGATAGGCAATGTTAATATGCTGGCTCTGTAAATAACTCTGGGCAATGTCTGAGGTTCTGTGATGTGTTTCCCTGTTTATGTCTTCCAGGTGGCATGCAGCGTTAGCCAGCATACACTGCAGATGAGAATGCAGCCATCACCGGTGCCATAATCCAGCCCCATGGGGTGCTGTTTGGCTAAAGCTGACAATCTGCAGGAGTGGACTGCCCTGTGGGATGACCTTGTCTACAGAGTTAACAGCTTGGGCCACCATGGCCACACATATGATCAGGTCAGGCATCGGACAACTGACCTGATATGTTGTGCCTGGCAAAGGGCTGCTACCATGACCAGGGACTGTACTGCTACAGGTGGGGGTCCAGCCACACAGACACCACTTACGGCAACAGAGGAGCTCCTTGCCAGCCTTGGGGCAGCCCCCACACAACAGCCAACACAAGAAACACAAATTGTGGAGGTTGATGGCACCCAGGCAACAGGCAAGGATCGTCCAGGAAAGGCCACAGTGCACATCAATTTAATCATGTAGCAGTCATACTGTCTTCTATACAGTATATAGATGCATATGTCAGTTCAAACTGTATTTGTTGGTAGGGTTTAGTAATGCACACAAGTGCACATCTATGGTGAAGGACAGAAAATTGTGTACTATCAGAACTTGTACTGTACATGTGCAAACAATTAGCATTCATCTTGTGTCAATGCCAAATGTGAGTCTGCTGACAATACCTCTCCCCCACAGCTATATAGGTACCTCTGGGCTGGATGTGGAACAGCAGCCTGAAGCTGGTGAGTATGGGATTTTCTTGTTGTGGCTCACCAGTAGCCAGTCAAGGTCATGCATGTGACCATGCACACAACTGTTATTCTCAGCCATTTTGTGATATCTGCATGTTCACTTGTAGTGGGGTTAACTGCATTGCATCACAGTGGTCATCACAGAGGCTTATTTGCAAGAGATGTCACATATCTGTAGCATACCTCACAATCTGTCATTGCAAGAAATCTGGACAAAGACTGACAAAATGAGGGGACAAAGGCCCAAAACTAAGGACATATTTTATAAATGAGTGTTATACAGTGCATATAAATGGTGTACACACACCTGTTAGAATGGCAGGTATTTGTGATATACAAAAATGAGAGCACAATAAAACATTTCTGAATCCTTCCAACCTTTCATGTGACCTATAACCTGTACAATTCAATTGTAAAACAAACAAATCTGTTAGGGCAACAATTATGACACGTAAAAAACTACAAGAAGCTAGATGCATACATGTGCACAGGCTGAAGCAGCTTTTGATATAACTACAGCATTACGTCTTCTTAGGTACACACCTGCTATCAATTACAGAGACTCTTTGATTAACTGCAAATAATGATCAGCTATCCTACCAGGATTATCCTAACATTTACTCAGTTGCCTGCTACAGAAATAGTCATAGTTTGCATACAGCTTATGAAGCAGCAAAGGAATCTCATTTGTGAAAGGTATCAGCCCAGAGAGGGGTACGCACACATTTCCACAGCATTGCATATACCATGGAACACAGTGAAGACAGTCATCAAAAGGTGGTGAAAATATGGAGCAACAGTGACATTGCAAAGAATTGGACATCCCTCCAAATGTGTGGAAAAGACAAGACCCAAACTGGTCAGGGAGGCTGCCAGGAGACCTACAGTAACACTACAGGAGTTGCAAGAATCTCTGGCAAGTACTGGTTCTGTACTACTACATGTGGCAACAATCTCCTGTATTCAGCACATGTCTGGCCTATGGGATAGAGTTGGAAGTTGGAAGCCTTTTTTCACAAAGAACAACATCCAGGTCTGGCGAATTTCTCAAGAAAAATACATCAGGTCTCCCAAAAGCATGTGGGGAAATGTGTTATGGTGTAATGAGACCAAGGTTTCACTTTATGGTCACAATACCAAAATGTTTGTTTGGCATAATAACAACACTGTGCATCACCAAAAGAACACCATCTGCATGGTGAAGCTTGGTGATGACAGTGCCCTGTTTTGGGGTTGATGTTTATAAGCTGGAAGTGGACCTTTAGCCAAGGTAGAGCGGATTAGGAACAGTTTCAAATACCAGTCCTTTCTGGCCCAAAATCTTCATGTATCTGCTAGAAAGTTGTGGATGGAGAGGAATTACACCTTTCCACATGAAAATGACCCAAACCATACATCAAAATCCAAAAAAGGAATGCCTTCACCAGAAGACAATCAATGTTTTGGAATTGCCCAGCCACAGTCCACACCTACATCCAATATAACATCTGTGGGATGTCCTGAAGAGGGCTGTGGAGAAGAGATGCCCTCACAATCTGATAGAGATGGAGGGGTTCTGCAAGGGAGAGTGTACAAATATTGCTAAGTCTAGATGTGCCATGCTGATACACACCTTTTCAAGAGGACTGACTGCTGTTATGAAATCAAAAGATGTTTTAACAAAGTATTAGTTTAAGAGTGTGCACAGTCATGCAACCAGCCTATTGCAAGTATTTCAACTTCTACATGTTACCCCTAACCAATGTGTTTGTTCTTCAATTGGATTGCACAGGCTATAGGTTACATTAAAGACGGGAAATGTTATCAATTGATTTCTGTGTTCTCATGTTATATATCAGACAAACCTGGCATGTTAACAGGGGTGTCTACACTTATAATATCCACTGTAAGCTTAGACGGTTGTTAGTGTAACCGGTTCTGTTGTAACATACATGTACTGCAAGTTTTGAAGTGTGAAACTCAAAATATGTCATTAATTAGTGACACCAGTTCTCATATCTTCCCAGTGATGTGTCAGACAAACACAAGATTTATGACGAACAGACCTGAAATATGAGCCACACATGTAGACATTCAGTGACACTCTGCATAGTTAAGAAGTATGTTCTGTATGAGTTGCTACTGTGCTATACAGGTGAACAGCAATTATGTGTACATGGGTGCAGTGTGTGCTACTTGAAGGCCCATCACCTACTAACGCTACTCACATATCACAGAGGTGTATATAATTAGTAATATTAAGTGGAAAGGGCTGCAGTGCATGATGTTGAGGGCCTGTCCAGGGTGTGTATGTAGTGGTTTGACTGTGTTGTGAATGTCACCAGTTGGCTATTGTGAGGTCTGTGTAATTCCTGTCTGTCACCTCACCTGTATGTGTGTGCATGTGTGTGTGTGTGTGTGTGTGTGTGTGTGTGTGTGTGTGTGTGTGTGTGTGTGTGTAGCAGCAAACGTTATAGTGCAGGTATTAATTTACATATGTTGTCTTCCCCCCAAGTGGACATGGTGGTCGTGGTCCCTCCCGCTCAGAATCTGATTTCAGTGTCTCTAAAAGCTCTGACAATGATGATGGTCATAGTCAGGCACAGGTGGAGTTATTTGGGTCTGAATCTGTGCCATTGGTTTGCATCCCACAGTCATCCACAATGTCCTCGCACACATCACAATACCTACACAAGCCCCATCCCCAGCAGCCATAGATGATAGGCAATTGACAGGTGGTGGCATGGAATAGACTAGTCTGTTGACTATGGCATGTGTGAGTGTAGACACTGGCCATAGCCAGAGTGCAGGTGAGGTCCAACACAGTCAGATGGACAGGGGTGCTCACAGGAGGACTGCTGCTCATCAAGACGCTATCACAAGTGCCACAACAGGTGTCACTAGATGCATGCTCTGGGCTGTCATGGATGCACAGGCATGTAGTGAATGCGACACCAGATAAATACTCAGGGTGCTGTATGCTACTCTTATTGATTTACATGGCAACATACATGACCTTGTTGAGGCCACACACCAAAATATTGAGGTCATGAAGAGATGGTGGGATGAGACCTTGGTAATCATCGACCATGGCATGTCTGTGCTAGAGCATGTGGTGGGAGATGGGTGTTGGCTACATGGACGTAGGCCAGCACCAACATCAGTTGAGAGTCTGTGGGGCCATGCACCTTCACACCCCCATAGTGGCAGTGATGCCAGCACTACCGATGGGGGTTGCTGTCACATCACATCAGAGCAGGCCATGAGCATGTGGTCCTAGCTGACCCTGTGAGGGCCACAGATCCAGCAGACAGTATTCACCATCAGGAAGCAGTACTGCATTTGGCCTTGGGCCTGGTGGTCCAGTGAGACCCTTGGCAGGACCAGTTCATGTGTGCTTGGCCAGAGATGGTGAACTGGATAGCCTGCCATGTACGGTCCACAGCAGTCTAACATACCCCTGTGTAGGGCAGCCAGATGGCGTGACTGTGTGAATACATGCACACACACACATCTGTATCATAGGCAGGTCACCTCCAGACAGACAAACAGCACTTCTGCACAGCCCATCTCTTGGATATCCCTCCAAACACACACACATGGTGTCAACCATATGGCCCCAGCCTAGGCCCCTGGCAAACCCACACCACACCCTGTGCATATGATGATACCTGTGCCACATCCCTGTCATCCATATCATTAATACAGGGACATGCTAATATGGGTCTGATGCACAGGGTAAATATAGTACAGTGTAGCTATGTAATACTGTCTAAGGTGCTGTCTGCTTGCATTTATGGGTACACATAAAGGTGTATGTACCCTATTAGCCATGATGCATTATTGCTGTTAGTACCACTGACAGAATGTAGTCTGACATGTTGTATTCTGTTTGTGTTCCAGGTGTCTATGTGTCTGTAGGCTGTGGTCCTGCAGACATTACCAACATGGAGTATGGCAGAGTGGAAATACACCGACCATTTCATAGCCAAGGTACAGCTTTATATGTATGTTTAGCAGGTGTGTATGGATGCAACAGTGTGTGAGGGGCACTGTTGTCAGACAGTGTGACCTTGCATACATACCCCTTGTCACAGACAGGTAGCCTTCAGACATGTCACCTCAGTGTTGTATAGTAACACAGGCTCATACATACAGAACAGGTTACCAAAGTACTGTCAGTAGGTCCCTCACAAGGTTAGCCATTAGATTAACCACAACAGATTCACCTGTCAGCACCTGTTGCCCCTCCAATTTCTTTCCCATACACTCAACCCTGATGCAGTTGGTGAGGGCATACATGGTACTGTGTATGACAGGTTTGTGGTATGTATTCCTGAGTTCACAGAGTGGAAAAGGGAGACAAAATGGTATGTCCTTCGCATACACACAATAAAGACTGACACAGGGGATGTGCATACAGTAACACAAACACAGCTGGCAATAGACAGATTAGTAAACCTGCATATCCACTTTAATGTACTATAGTGCTACATGCACATGACAGGTCCCACATAGATTATATGCATGGGGCATAATCCACTACCTCTTACAACATGTGATGTTATGAATGCCTTCATGGATGGTGAGATAACCCACCAGAAATAGCAGTTGGAGTCATCTATTACTCCTACAAGCCTGGACAAGTGATAGGGTAACAGATGTTGTATCAGCATGATGTTTCACTGTCAGGCATGATATCTGATGCTGACATGTGTGTCACTACACTAATTGTGACCTATTTGGCAGCAATATCACATACATGGCCATTGTTAGGGGACACAGACCGCATATAAGTTGCAAAAATCTAGATATTCCATAGACATCTGTACAGATGACTGGTATGGCCTGTACAATGGTTTAACATGCTGCATGTGAGGCAGATGCCATTAACACACTATATAATGTAATGCCATTGGGAGGTGGTAAAGAGGCATGGATGGTACACACATCAAAATGGTATAACCCACACAGGATACGATCCTCACCAAACACACAAACATTTGCCAGTATTGAGATGAAAACCCCTACCTATCTAGTTATTTCTAGTATAGTGTTATGCAGTTATCAGATGCACCATGGAGCTTATATAATTTCACCTTGCCCAACGTACTTCTAAGGTGAATGACATCAGCAGGCCTTGTAAAGTAGGGTGATGGGAAGTGTACGGAGTGGTACACAACTCAAAATGGTATAACCCACAGAGGATATGATTCTCAGCCCATGCATACACACACACACACACACACACACACACACACACACACACACACACTTACTTGCCAGTATTGAGATTAGAAGCACTGCCTATCTAGTTATTTGTACTACCGTGCTACACAGTTATTGCGCATGCTACAGAGCTTGCTGGGCTGACAACTGGCCAAAGGTGCTGATAAGGGGAATGACATCAGCAGGACTGATAAAGTAGAGCACTCTGTGGGAAACTTATCCAAATACTTCTTTCTACAAACATGCCCACTTACACACACACATATACCCACACACATATTTTCCGGATCTGAGAGTAGAACCCCCGCCTATCTAGTTACTTGTACTATAGTGTTAAATGGTATTGCAGGCCCTACAGAGCTTAAAGGGGTAATAGGTGTCCAATGGTACTTCTAAGATGAATGACAACAGCAGATCTTGCAAAGTAGGGCAATGTGAAGTGCACTGAGTGGGAACAGTCTCCTAATACTTAGACCTATGCGCACACACACACACACACACACACACACACACACACACACACCCACACACACACACACACACACATAGGCGATGTGATATTATAAACCCAACACAATGGGGCTCACTTTTTATGCTGGTGTGTGTAACTGTTTACAATTGGTATGTCACTGTCTACAGCAGGACATGACTGTATGCCATTCAGGGTATCACTGTGTGACTCACACTGTCTGTGTCCCCCTGTGTGTCTCTCTCTATCACTGTCTGCCTTTTACTTCCCCATCTATGTGTGTGCATGCTTGACATATGTTATCTGTTGCCCATATATATGTCTGTGTATCTCAGGCAACAGATGCAGATATATCACATATGGGCCAACTACAGCTAGCTGAAGGTAATCCTGTCTGATGTGTGTGTGTGTGTGTGTGTGTGTGTGTGTGTGTGTGTGTGTGTGTGTGTGTGTGTGTGTGTGTGTGTGTGTGTGTGTGTGTGAGGAGAGTTAAGGTGTACATAGCTGTCTGTATGCACAGACATATATTCACAATCCAGTCATATAGTCCGATGTGGGTTCCAACATGTCCTGTGATTCTCTAACTGTAGGAGCATTCCCAGTGTGACCTTCTATAGTTATAGTGGGGCTCTGTTCCAGAGATAAGTGTACTCCAGTCCAGAGTTTTGTGTGCTACAGCTGCACCTCTCAGGAGTACCCAGGACTTTCCTTGGGGTTTTGGGTTTGTTTAGCATGCATTTTGTTCTGACATATCTGTAGTCTGACACTGCAATGTATTGTGTCATTACCTAGTGGCAGACATCCTCAGATCATCACAGTGCTTTAACAGAGGAATACTAGTTGTATGATGCATATACCAATATTATGAGGGCAGCTATTTACATTCTTGCCCAACAAAGCCAGTTGTGAGGTGTGGCTACAACCAGTTGAGTGATGACCCGCTGTGTAAACAGTCCAGCAACTTGGTGATATACTGGCTGGGGATCTCCTGCTTGTGTGTTATCTTTCTAACCTGAGAAGTTATATACTTGTGTGGCCATACCTCTCACCTGTACATTTTTTGGCAGATTGTCCAGGTGTTTGGCTAGAGGTTTCATCCAGCATCAGTAAACTTGTGTTTTTATGGCAGGTTAGTTAATATAATTGAAGAGTGATGTTATAAAATAATGACAGACATTACTGTTTCAGAGTAAATAAGCTTCAGACAATTACTGCTAATGCAAAACGCTCACCCTACCAACTTTATCAGTATGTAAGGCCAATATTTACAACACATGCCTATCATTGTGCCTTTGTTCCACTTTTGTTTCTGCCCCTGTCCACACGTCTTGCTGTCAGAGGTTGGGAGTTATGGCTGTGGGTACAGAGTGCATTCTACTGTGCAGGCATGTCCATTACATGTAAAAGCAAACACAAAAAAAGAATTATTAAAAATAACCACTGGCAACAGTACCTAAAAGCACTATATTCACAAAAGCCTTAGCACCTTGGCTACACAGCTTTCAAGAAGTTCATTATATGTGTAGTATATTCCACATAGCACTGTGACTTCCAGGTATGTCAGTGGCAGAGCAGTAGGTGTCATTGACATGCATAATAGTTGGCACTGCAGTTATGTGAACATGGCCTCATCAAAGACAGGACTGCACCTAGGGCACTACAAGACGACTGCCAGTAGAACGTGCTGGACAGATCCTGACAGTATTAACCACACATGCACATAGCTCTTGACCCTTGCATATTGTGAACATGCAACATGTTTTCATGTGTATTGGGACAGCCCTGCCAATGTGTGCTATGCTGCTATTTCCCTGCAAACATACATGTTACTGCATTTTTGTGGGTATATGGGGGGTGCAAACCTCTCAGCTGTACACATTTTGGCAGACTGTGCTGATATTTGCTTTACATTTTGATTCCATTTACCATACTATTTTGCCCTGTCTTGGGGACTAGAGGCATATCAGTAAAGACCACAGGTCAGATTGTAATGGCATACATTTGAGTTTCAGACTTCTTACCCTTCATAGTCTTACTGCAACTGCAAGACCTACTGTGCTATCACTGTGTGAGTCTGTAGTGGGGTAATTCAACATTGCTGCAATTTGTGTCCTTTGCCAGACATTTCACTCTGGTTTTCTACAGCTGACTTGCTGTGCAGGTCTGAGGGGTGGGTATGGGACCCAGACAGTGACATCCATGCCTGTGACCTATGACACCTCCAGTTAGTTGGACCCACACATACTGTATACTGCAATGGGATTTGCCACCTTGGATACTACTGCATAGTGTGGGGAGGCCAGTATTGGGCAGACAGTTCCTGGTGTCCCACATAGCTGTCAGTTGTCTGCTGCTATCCCAGTAGGCCATTTCATTCCCTTGCATGCATGTAGCATTACCATAGATATGCTACCAAAACATACTAATCCATTCATTTATTAAGAAGATTGACACACATTTCACAGTCAAGCACTTGCTTAAAACTCATAGCAAGCACTAACTCCCTTGCCCAGTGCTTTTTAGAATTTATAAACTTGAATGCCCTGGATCAACTGGTCAACACCCCCACTAGAGGGAACAACATATTGGACCTGGTCATCAGCAACATGGGCGCCCGGTGTTCCACACCGAATGTCAACCCCTCACTGGTTAGATCAGACCATAGAATAATCACTCTGGATATCCACATTCCACCCCCACCCCCAATCAAGGAAACCACCATGAAAAACTTTTAAAAAGCAAACTTCACGTTATTTAAGACCGAGGTGGAAAGGTTCACAGCCCCCATGCTAAAGGACAATGCTGACCAAGCTGCTGAAACCTTTACAAAGGCACTCTATGAGCATCTGCAGGAATGCATGGATCCTGCTATCCCAAGTAAAGCCAAGACTCACACCTCCAAGAAAAGGAAACCAGTCTGGTGGACCCCTGCCATAAACAAGCTATACAACAGAAGGAGGAAACTAGTACAGAAAAGAGTAAAATCCCAAGAAGGAAAGACATCCCTGATCAGTATCAGCAAGAAACTACGATCCCTCATTAAATCATCCAAGACTAGTTTCGAAAGAAAAATTGCCAGTGACTACAAAGATAACCACAAAGCGTTCTTTAGCTATGTCAAGAACCTAAGTGGAAACTCTCATATCTGCTCTGAGTTAGTGCAGAATGGCACAAAATACACTGAACTGACTGATATTGCCAATATTCTGGCAGACAGGTTTAGTGCAAATTTCATCCCCCTCTCACCCCCTAAAGGGCCCATAACCATACCAGAAGAATGTAGGGCCCCATCAATCACCGACACACAGGTCAAAACAGCCCTATCCAAAGCCAAAAATGCAGCTTCAATGGGACCGGATGGTGTCCCAGGCTGTGTCTTACAAGAGCTCCAAAATGAACTAACCCCTCACCTAAACACACTGTTCAAACTCAGCCTCTCTAGAGGCTACATACCCACAGAGTGGTGAATAGCAACAGTTATCCCACTCCACAAAGGTCGAGCCACAACAGACCCCGTGAACTATCGCCCTATAAGCCTGACTAGCCTGGTCTGCAAGGCTATGGAGCACATCATCATGGAACTCATTAACAGAGACATTGGGAACCTCCAAACCTTGGACCCTAACCAGTCTGGCTTTGTTAAGGGCAGATCATGCCTCCTAAACCTGATTAACGTCTTTGAGACAGTTACCAAGGCATTAGATGAGGGAAAGGAGGTCCACACAGCCTACCTAGACCTCACAAAGGCTTTTGACACCATTCCCCATTCTAGTATTATAGACAAGCTCACCAGCTTGAACATAAACTCCTACATCATGAGATGGGTTGCCAACTGGCTCATGGACAGAACCCATATGGTGAGAGTTGCAGGCTCTATGTCCGACTCTAAACCGGTTACAAGTGGCGTCCCCCAGGGCTCAGTCTTAGGACTCCTCCTGTTTGGTATATACTTCTCAGAGGTACAGGTAGGCATAGGAGGACTATGGCTGACCAAGTTAGCAGATGACTGCAAACTAGGGGCCATAACTGATTCTCTGGCTGATACAGACACCCTCCATGGTGTCAAAATCATGGCCTCAAGCTAAATCCCAAAAAGTGCATAGTCATCCCATTTGGAAAAAATAAAGTACCCGCAAACTACCACATAGGTGGTAGTCCCCTAAGTACAGAAAATGTAATAAGAGATATGAGGACCCAAGTAGATAGTAATCTCTCCTTTGATAATCATATTGCCAAGGTGGTTAGAAAATCTTTCTATGTGGCCCACCTAATCACAAAAGGGTTCACATCTAGAACAAAAGAGGTTATTGTGCCTCTCTACTCATCACTCATTAGACCCATCATAGAATACAATGCCCCATTTCGGATGCACCTTACAAGACACCTGCAACAGCTGGAAAGATCACAAAAGTTCCTCACCAAGAGGATTACTGACCTCAAACAGATGCCCTATGCAGCCCAACTCAAGAAACTCCAGTTGTACTCGGTCGCATACCGCTTACTCAGAGGTGATCTCTGCCTGACATGCAAGGCCATGTTCAACCCAGAATTGATGGACATGGTCCACCTAAAAAAAAAAAAAATCCCCGAGAGCCACATGCTCTACAGATATAAACATCACCACAATGATAAATAGGACATGCTGGAGGGATAGATTCCTGTCCCAGAGACTCCCCATGCCTTGGAACAGGATTCCAATATACATCAGGCAGAGCCCCTTTCACTAACACTCTTCAAGAGAAACCTTGACGGGTGGATGGGAAACAGAAAATTTACCCCGGGGATCACTGCAGTGGATCTGCTGTACAGTGGTGCAGGGAACTAATCTAAGGGGGTGGCGAAAGCCAACACATTCTGGCTAGGCTTATAAATGCCCTTTGGCAGATAGCCTAATACTTACCTATGAACCAATGAACCTGTGTACACACTCTGACCACAGCTTGACAAGTTGGGGTGTAAATGGGACATACATGGCTTCTTACTCACATAAGGTATTGAGGAGTTGCTAGTGTGCCAGCTTTGTTATTGTAGATGTGTGTCAATCAGTTGTATTTCCTGTTTGCTGCCTATACATCTGGGATCATCACACTGATTTCCCAGGGGGACAGGTTGATAGGCAACAGATATGGGCCACTTTACTGGACATTCTGGACATATCTGTACAGTTGTGGGGTATGATTCTGTATGTAGACTACTACCACTGTCAGGATTCGAACTGTGGCTGTGTTTGCTACAAAAACATCAATTCACATCTCGGTTGCATGTGCTATCCAGTTTTTGTTGTCTGCATTTTCCCTGTTTACTGTCTATGTATCTCTCAGTTGTACTAAATGGCTTCTGGGGATTACACCTGTCATATACAGGCATTCCTACACATTCAATTTATGGTGCACGGTGTGGGTAACTGAGTTCTTACTACAACAGTACTATTACATGATTGCAAATAAACATTAACATATAACACCAGAATATACACATGCGGTCCAGCAGTTAGACCTGTTTTATCAGAGTATTACAATTTTATTGACATACAGACAATATGAGACTCTTCTTGCCATATTATCTAGTGTATGCAGTACTTGCCTTGAACAATACAAGTTTTATACAGGCAATTAATTTACTACTGCTTTAAGTTTTATTTCCTATGACAGTAAATGCGTGAATACTAATGGCCTGCCTCGCTTTGCACCCTCACCAGGTGACTGATGTGGGCCTCCTGGTTCGCGGCCCACTCCATTGCAGCTGTGTGGGACATAAGAGGAATATTTAGCCATACATATCCATGATATACCTGAGTTGGCAATTATTACACATACTGGGGTGATACTTACACACGACTGGAACATCCCTTGCCACTCTAGCCTCTTGGAGCCACTCCTCCAAGAGGTCCCCATTATGCCGCTTCAGGTTGGCATAGTGTTCCCTGACCTGCTCACCAGTTCGGGGTATGCCAGTGGCACTGGTGAGGTCACGGGCGAGACAGTCCCAGGCCTCCACCTTATATTGGGAGCCCTGGTACTGGCCCTGCAGCAGTCTCTGATCATGGTCTTTGACAAGGAGTCCTGCCATGACCTTGGACTCCTGGATGCACCAGCACTGTGCCTGAAAGCACAAACCTTCTCCCGTTACTGCCATAGTGCCTGCAAGGGGAAGCTGCAACCATTTATGAGACGTATTCTCGCCTCTTGTGTTTAAGTAGGGCCGATTTCCCACACTTTTCTGTGATTGGCCAGTTTTGAAAAGGCTAAGCTATGGGCAAACCTGCTTACCTAAGGTTGGCATTGTTTAAAGGGGTATACCACTGGGCACAGTGAGTTAGCTGCCCTACACATTGCTTACACCTCCTAAGCTGGCCTGTGCAATGCTTAGCATTGCTTACATTAGACTTTGCATTATAATTCCTTTTTGGCATTGAGTTATTATTCATTACACCTTACATATATGCCTGGTACCCATGATTAATGTGCACGTACACTCTATGGGGACCTTGTGTTTTATTGGGGACTTCCAACACTCTATTACAATTACACCTCACTTCTGGGCTTACTGCTGTACTCCAGTTCACATATGTATGTTATGTAGTGGGTTATGGAACATATGACTATATACTGATTCCTTTCACAGGTTCAGTTTGGTTTTACTATGGTGAGGACTTGTTTGCTGATGCCTCATTTTTCTGTACTTCTGTGATGGCTTGGTGGTTAGCTACTGTGACTATGGTGTATAGGGTCCTGGGTTCAAGACATGCATGGCTGTTGATTTTGTTGATGGGCAGAACAAGGGCCATTGGATACAAAGTGATTAAGGCATGTTTGAGCATTTGTAAGTGAGTTTGCGTGACAGTAAGCACTGCTAACCTGCCGTTACATCTGCTTACAGAGAGTTAGCTTAACAATTGCTTAACCAGTGTAAGTATTGCTTACTGCCATGCTTAAGCCTGCTTACTAGTGCTTAAATATGCTTACTACTGCTTATTTGTGCTTAAACCTGCTTACTAGTGCCTTAATCATTATTACACATATATCTCACATGTGCATTTACTGCAGTACTCCAATTCATGAAAATATGTTATTTAGTGGGTTATGCAACATAAATATTACTCATAACATACTTTGCCATGGGAAATGGAATGTACTGCAGTAAGACTCAAACCGGGAATGCCTGGTCATAAGGCGAATGCTCTGCCCACTACACTATTGCTATGCTGGCTCATTTGCCTATATCTTCCTTGTTATCCTCTTCAGCCATTTAAGTTGCATTAACCATAGCGAAATAATGGGCACACCCACGCACCTACGGTTAGCTTTAATTGAATTTTAAAAAAAAAATAAAGGGTTCCTTCATTTTATTTATATATACTGTTGGTGTTGTACACAAGGAGGACTGTTGGTGGGGATATCTGGCCACCTATTAGCAGTCTTGCTCATTTCATTCCCTTTTCTGCTGTTCTTCATTGCGGGGGAGTGTATATTCTGAGAGGTATGCTCTCAGACATGCCCTCTGCACTCTTACATGCTCCGTGTAAGCCTAGGAGCTCAGGCAGCACGCCTCTTTACTATGCATGGTGCGCTGCCATCCTGCTCCTACATGGCTACCTCCATGCAGGACTAAGCTAGTCCTGCACAGACGAATAGTAAATCCAGGGGTTTGTTTTTATTTTTGATATAAGGAAAGCATTTAATTAATTTAAGAGTACATTTCTTCTTAAAGTGTTGAGAGGGATAGAGGTGAGAGTTAGATTCTTAAAATGGATCTCACATTTGTATTCTTATGCTAGAATAAAATAATTAATTAATGGGAAGCTTTTGAGGGAGATTAAAGTAAAAATGGGAAATGGACAAGGCTGCTGCCATCCCCTACACTATTCATTTTGGTTATAGAGATATTGTCCTGGTGAATAAATCAGTTTATATGTTGGTTCTATGGCAATGGAAATTGTTTTGCATATTTGCAGATGACTGTATGTTGGTGACAGGTAGAATGGATCTTGTTCCCTTTGTAGGAATTGAGATTTTTGAGTAGTTTAAAATGGCTTCAGGATTAGAATGTAACTTTTATAAAACCACTCAGGTGAGATTGTGCATCCCAACATACATATGCACACACATAAATGTCTTATTTATTTACTTTTTTATTAATTTGTTTATATATTTATGTTAACAGGGATACATAACTGATTTCAATCAATTGATTTCAGTCTCAACTTTCAAGTGCAGGAAACAAAATAGTACAGAAAATGACAGAAAGAGTACAAAAAAAACAGCAAATGATAATAGGACAGAAGAACATTTCCATACAATATTTAAGCAATAACCCATGACAGAGCAAGGGTACATCAGGAATTACAATCCATGACTGTGCATCAGAATATCAGGATTTAATATCTATGACTATACATAGGTATATTAGGGTTCAATATCCATGACTGTACTTGGGTATATCAGGATTTAATATCCACAAATGTGCATGGCTATATCAGGGTTTAATATCTCCGATTGTGCATCGGTATATAAGGGTTTAATATCCACAAATGTGCATGGGTATATCAGGGTTTAATATCTGTGATTGTGCATGGGTATATCAGAATTTAATATCCATGACTGTGTATGGGAATATCAGGGTTTAATATCTGAGATTGTGCATGGGTATATCAGGATTTAATATCCATGACTGTGTAATGGAATATCAAGGTTTATTATCCAAGACTCATAGCCGGCCTTAGGCATAGGCCAACTAGGCGACCGCCTAGGGCACTGGTCTAGCAGGGGCACTTTTCTAGTATTTATTTGATGTAGTTAGACCAGAATGGGGGCACCAGGTAGTGTGGTGGGGCAGCGCCATGGAGCCCTTTTTGCCTAGGGCACCAGTTGACCTAAGGCCGCTGCTGCCAAGACTGTACATGGCTATATCAGGACTTAACATCCATGACTGTGCATAGATATATCAGGATTTAACAACCATGACTGTGCATAGGTATATCAGGATTTGTTATCCATCACTATACATGGGGATATCATGATTTAATATCCATGACTGTGCATGGCATATCAAAATTTAAAAACCACAACTGTGCATGGGTATATCAGGTCTTAATATCCTTGAGTGTGCATAACTATATCAGGATTTAATATCCATGAATGCACATGGGTATATCAGGATTTAATATCCATAACTGTGCATAGATATATCAGGATTTAGTATCCACAACTGTGTGCGGGTATATCAGGATGTAATATCCAGAACTGTGCATGGTTATATCAGGATTTAACTATTGAATCAATCATTAGGTATATCAGGCATTAATACCATGACTGTGATTGGGCATATTAGGATCTAATATTAGCAACTCTGCAAGGATATATCAGGGTTTAATATCCATGATCTGCATGGCTTTATCAGGATTTAATATCTGCAGCTGTGTATGGGTATATACGGGTATAATACCCATGACTGTGTATTGGTATATCAGGATTTAATATCCATGACTGTGCATGGGTATATCAGGATTTAATATCCATGACTGTGCATGGGTAAATCAGGATTTAATATCCAATACTGTGCATGGGTATATCAGGATTTAATATCCATGAGTGTGCATGGATATATCAGGATTTAGTATCCATGACTGTGCATGGGTATATCAGGATTTAATATCCATCACCATGCATGGGTATATCAGGATTTAATATCCATCACCATGCATGGGTATATCAGGATTTAATATCCATGAGTGTGCATGGGTGTATCAGGATTTAATACCCATCACCATGCATGGGTATATCAGGATTTAATATCCATCACCATGCATGGGTATATCAGGATTTAATATCCATGAGTGTGCATGGGTATATCAGGATTTAATATCCATCACCATGCATGGGTATATCAGGATTTAATATCCATCACCATGCATGGGTATATCAGGATTTAATATCCATGATTGTGCATGGGTATATCAGGATTTAATATCCAATACTGTGCATGGTTATATCAGGATTTAATATCCATCACCATGCATGGGTATATCAGGATGTAATATCCAATACTGTGCATGGGTATATCAGGATTTAATATCCATCACCATACATGGCTATATCAGGATTTAATATCCATCACCATGCATGGGTATATCAGGATTTAATATCCATGAGTGTGCATGGGTATATCAGGATTTAATATCCATCACCATGCATGGGTATATCAGGATTTAATATCCATCACCATGCATGGGTATATCAGGATTTAATATCCATGATTGTGCATGGGTATATCAGGATTTAATATCCAATACTGTTCATGGTTATATCAGGATTTAATATCCATCACCATGCATGGGTATATCAGGATTTAATATCCAATACTGTGCATGGGTATATCAGGATTTAATATCCATGAGTGTGCATGGATATATCAGGATTTAATATCCATGACTGTGCATGGGTATATCAGGATTTAATATCCATGAGTGTGCATGGGTATATCAGTATTTAATATCCATCACCATGCATGGGTATATCAGGATTTAATATCAATCACCATGCATGGGTATATCAGAATTTAATATCCATCGCCAAGTATGGGTATATCAGGATTTAATATCAATCACCATGCATGGGTATATCAGGATTTAATATCCATGAGTGTGCATGGGTATATCAGGATTTAATATCCAATAATGTGCATGGTTATATCAGGATTTAATATCCATCACCATGCATGGGTATATCAGGATTTAATATCCATCACCATGCATGGGTATTTCATGATTTAATATCCATCACCATACATGGGCATTTCACGATTTAATATCCATCACTATGCATGGGTATATCAGGATTTAATATCAATGACTGTGCATGGGTATGTTAGGGTTTAATATCCATGTCTGTGCATGGGTATATCAGGATTTAATATCCATCACTGTGCATGGGTATATCAGCATTTAATATCCGCAATTGTAGATGAATTTACCAGGATGTAATATCCCTGACAGTGCAAGTGTGTTTCAGGATTTAATATCCATCACCATGCATGGGTATATAACAATTTATTATTCATGACTGTGCACGGGTATGTCAGGATTTAATATTCAAGACTGTGTGTGGGTATATCAGGATTTAGTATCAACACCTGTGCATGGGTATACCAGGTTGTCTATCAGCGTCATTTTATAGACAATAGTCTGAGGATCTGGCATCTACTATGGTAACACTGTTCAATCAAACAGAAGTAGGGTAGAGGGGGGTCCATGTTTGACAAGGTTGTAAAGTCTGGTAATGTTGGCAAAATGCCTTCAAGATACCACTAAATCAGATACCTACATGCCCATTTCACTGATATCTATGGAGAGAAAAATCTATACCAAAACTCAAGAAAGTCTGCTTGAGGAGTGACAACCAGATCTAATAGTCAGTTGTCAGCAGGACTTTATAGAAAGGAGATTAGGTTGCCAAGAATTACTCAGAGTATTGTTTAATATGATGCACTGAGCACAAACCCCATGCAGCCCTATTTTTAGACTTACATAAAGCTTTTGATTTCTTAGAATGGAGTTATCTCTAGAAGGCTATTAGAGCATATAGCATTAAAGGATCCAGTTTAGATAGGTGTCGATTACTACATTACATGCTTTTGGTGCAAATCAAAACAATTGCTGTTGATGTGCCAATCCTTTATGGTTAAAAAATGTACTTACAAGGGCTGCATGCTCTTACCTCTCCCTTTTGTGTTGGTTGTTGAGGCATTGGCAATGTATTTAAGACAAGAGGTAGGACAGATTACCATTAAATACAGCTCCACAGGTAGTAATTCATCGGCATGGTGTGCAGAGAATGGGGTGGTAGAGATTAGCTAGACTGAGGGATAATATTCCTACTGTTGTTAAATTGCTGGACAAGTGGGAAGCTTTTTCCCTCTGATGACCCCAGAATCCTGAGGTTATTTTTACTGTCAAAGAATCATTAAATATGGTCAAAAAAGCAAACAAATTTTGTCAATAAAATAATGAAGTAATGCACTATTAATGGTCTTGTCAGCATGATAAATTATTTTATTTTATTTTTTATTTTACATTTGTTGACCGGGCTAGTCCAGCTGGATACATATCCATTTTCAGCAGAGGCCTGGGGAGAAAAGCTCCTCGAAAGTACAGTACAATATTATACATAAAACAAAACAAAAACAGCAAAAACAATTCAAAGTTTAACAGGTGAAAGTACAGTACAAAATTAAGGTATTTGATACATGAAAAATCATATAGATGTAAGTAGATTAGAATATAAGGAAATATGTTCAGTTAACAACACATTTGATTGTAGAATTTTATGTTAAGTATCTTTTGTTAACATAGTAGGCAGACTGAAATCTATATTTGGATATAGAAAGAGAGTCTAATCAATTAAAAGGCCTGTGAATAATTCTGGTTTTCATTAGGCAGTTAGTGTATACAGTAATTAAGACAGATAACTTAGTGAGAAAAAAAAAAAGACATGAGAGGTTAGTCTGGGTTCAGACAGGTGCACAACCAATGTGATTTGAGGTAAGTTTTAAGCCTGATTTTAAATTGTGTTACTGAAGATAGGGAAGTCAGGTCGCTGGGGAGAGAGTTCCAGGTTTTACCCACGGTATTAGTGAACAGAGAGTCCCCTGCCTTATTGTAGGTTTTGCCTATTTGTACTAGAAGTTTATTAGATGAGCTGTAGGGTCTTAAGGTTGCTGTAGGGGGTGATAAGGTTGGTAAGAATTGGTGTGTTGTTAGGCTGATACAGGATTTTATAGACAAATGTTAATTGTTTAAGTAGAAGTAGATTTGGTAACTCTAGCCAACCTAGTTTTTCATAATTAATACAGTGATGGGTTCTGAATGTAGAGCCTGTCGCAAATCTAGCAATATTATTGTAGGAGACAGTCAGTTTGTTCATGTTGTTCTTTGAGAGGTTAGTATATATATATATATATATATATATATATATATATATAGGGGAGGCATAGAGGAGGGTAGAGATTAAGTGGGTCTGGGCAATAGTAGATCTTGCTAGTGGGGTAAGAAAGGATTTGATTCTATAGAGGGAGCCTAGTTTTTTGTTGACTGTTTTTATGGTATTGTTAATGTGACTACCAAAGTTAAGGTTATTGTAAATTAGAACCCTTAGGAGTTTTGTGGTAGAGTCTGGAGATATGATGGTTCCATTGTTCGATGTGACAGTAAAGTGTAGAGGTGTGGCCCTGTGAGTGGGAGTAAAAAGTAGGAGTTTGTTTTTTTGGGGGGTTCAGGATGAGGCACTGATGTTGTAGCCATTCCTCAACTATGTTGAACACTTTTTGGGTGAGAGATTGAAGGACTGTTGGAGTTGGGGCTGAGCATATTAATGTGGAGTCATTGGCATATTGTATTATGGAAGCTTGAGGAATAACAGTATGCAGGTCGTTGATGAAAATAGAGAATAGAAGGGGTCCAAGTATAGAGCCTTGGGGGACACCTAGTGCAATGGGGAGATGGGGAGATACGTTGTTCTCCCACATAACTGCTTCTTGCCTATTGCTTAAGTAGGATTGAAACCATTGTACAGTGAGTGCATCAAGAGATAGGTTTTTCAGTATGTTTATGAGAAGTTGGTGGTTAACCATATCGAAGGCTTTAGATAGATCAATAAAGAGGGCTGCGGATAGGGTGTTGTTATTGCAATTTTTGTTTATGCAGTCAGAGAAGGATCAAAGGGCAGTAGTAGTACTGTGAAATGGCCTGAAGCCGTGTTGGCAGTTAGCTAATAAGTTGTTATCTATTAGGTGTTTTAACAGTTGCTTATGAATGCATTTCTCCATGATTTTTGCCAGTGGAGATAGTATAGCAATAGGTCTGTAGTTGGATAGTTCCCTAGAGTTTCCACCCTTATGAAGGGGGATAATGTGTGCAATTTTCCAAATGGAAGGAATAGTACCCTCAGAGATTGTTCTGTTAATCAGAATGGAGATTGGGTAGGCTATGGCATTTGCAGCTTTTTGTAGATATTCTGCAGGAAGGAGATCTGCTGCAATTGTGGTAGGTTTGAGTTTACGTAAAAGGGTACGGATAAGGGATGTAGGGATGGGTTTGAGATGAAATGGGGGAGGTAAGGTGGTATTAGAGGGTGACAGAGATGAGCTGTCAGGAGATAGTTGATTGGCAAGAGACTGAATGGTCTCAGTGAAGAATGTATTAAAGGTACTTGCGATTTGCTTTGGATTGTCCTGTTCAGTACCTACAGGGGTGGGAGTGACAGTACGGCCTGGGTGTAAGAGTGTATTTATCCCTGCCCAAAATTTTTGTGGTTTGCTTTGCTGGGTATGTTGTAGTTGAATGTAGTAGTTTCTTTTGTCTTACAGTATTGCTTTTTTGTGTCATTTCTTAGCTGTCTGAACTTTATGTGATCTTCTGGGTTTTTAGTAGTATGCCATTTGGTCCAGACTTTATTTCTGAGGAGCATTTTTTGTTTTGTCTCTTTTGAGAGCCAGGGGGCAGGTTTGTTCCTGGTTCTAATGGTCCTTTTTGGAGCATGGAGGTCAAGAATATTTAGGAATTTAGTATTAAAGTAGATCACCGCTTCCTCTAGAAATAAGTTTTTGAGGGGTGACCAGTTGCAAGCTTTAAGTTTATTTTGGAAAATATCAGGGTTAAAATTTTTATTAGTCCTTATTGTTCTATAGGTAATTGGATTTGGGATATCACTCTTAAATCTGATTATGAAGGTGAGTGCATGGTCGCTTATATCCTCAGGGAGAGTCCCTACTTTGTAACTTTGGTGATGTCTATTTATTAGTATCCAATCTAGGGTGCTTTCATTGTTATTGTGTTTATTGGTCCTTGTGGGGGAGCTTATAGTTTGAGTAAACCCATGTAGGTTAAGATGGGTAGAGGGCTGTTCAGAAGTACAGCTTTTCTAGTTAATATTAAAGTCACCGAGTACTATTGTTTCTTGGGGATAATTGGTTGATAGCCAATTTAGGATATTTTCTAGGATATTAGAGTTATTCCCTGGAGGAAGGTAGATATCAATAATGTATATGGATTTATGGTTATTGAGTTGAATTTTAGAGATAAGTATTTCTTCATTACTAGTTAGAGGTGGTTTAGAGTCAATAGATTGTAATCCGGATTTATATAGTATAGCTACTCCACCTGCCTTTTTAGCTATTCAGTGTTGTCTTACGATGCTATATCCTGGTGGAATAAATTCATTGTCTTGTATAGATGGTTTGAGCCAAGTTTCAGTAAGACACATGATATCAAATGAGTGTACATCCATGAGAGCATGTATTTGGGCAACCTTATTATTTATGCTCCTTATGTTAAGATGGGCTATCAATAGTGAGTTAGGAGGTCTGGTAAGGGATTGCGTGGTAGTGGGGGTTGCGTTATGAGTCTCTCTAGACTGTATAGAATTTGGGCCTGGATTGGGATGGATATCTCCATCTATTATTGATTGGAGTTGATTGCTAAGTGTAAGTTGCAGATGTTTACATGTTAGGAACAGAGATTTTTTAGCTATTGGCCTATAGTATCTGATGTGAGTTAGTCTGTGATATTTTGCTGATAGGTAGGCTATTGTACTGGGTGTGTTTAAATGACTTTGAGTGTAAGCTAATGGTGTTGAGGAGGTTTGCTTTGTTGGGTAATAAAGGTTTATGTGGTGGAGATGTTCATAAAATGTAAGTAGATAAAGTATAATAAGAGTAGGTATGAAGGGGGATAGAAGTAGGAGTTTCTATTGTGGAGAGGTAGATAACAATGACATAGTGGCAGGGTTGTATATAGAGTAATGATAAGATAAGTAAGTTGGAATAACAGGTGAGTCTTGCGTGTGGAGGTTCTGGCCCTTTAAGGGGTGGGATGTTTTGATTGGTGGTTATTGAAGGGTGTGTGGTTTGTGTGAATAAATGTGGGAGCACTGGGGGTGGGTGGTAATTGGGGGCAGGGCAGGGGAGCGGAGTGAGCCTGCAGGACGAACGGAGCGGGATAGAGCCAGTGAAGGACCCCAGGAACAATCAGTGAAGTGCTGACTGCTGAGGTAAGGTGAAGATGTGAATGGAGGAGAGTGAGTAGATGTGAGAATAGAGGAGTGAGCAGGACTGGGATAGCAAAGAAAAGTACAAGCAATATGTATGAAATGTATATGTCAGAACAGTGAGATAGATTTATAGGGCAAATACTAGGAAAAGGATACTATCTAGTGGAAGAGGATAAAAGATACATTAAGCTTTCCTAGAGTGATTTCAGGTCTAGGAGTAGAGGAGGGGAACATGACTCAGCAACTTAGATTACTTGTGGGTAATATGATAAGGTTTAGGAGAAGGATTAGAGTAGAGTGAGTTTGCTGGCTGACCTGGCTAGGGAGCAGTCCTCAGTTACATGGCATTATATAATTCAAGTATAGTGTTAACTACAGTAGTTATGACACATACTTTCTTGGTTCCTTGTGAGATAGAGGCTTAGGGAGAGGATTGGCTCTATTCTTTAGTTCAGGTAGAGACCAATCGTCTTAGCAGAAGGTTTAGATCTTGACCTTCAGGCAGGGTAGATTCTCATTCACTAGTTCAGGGCAAGCAGGGTGGAGAGCTGGGTGAATAATGGGAGAGAGAAGACAAAATGATAGGTAAACAGAGTGTTAGTAGCAGGCCAATTAGCTGTTACACAAAATGTCAGATTAAGTGGCAGTACCAACAAACGGTCAGAATGGTAATGATGTGGCTGTTAAATAAACAAATTTCCTTATTTGACTATAGTTAAATGCATTTACAAAACTTAGCACTGTAAAATAGTAGAATATAATCAATGCAATTACATTAGGTTCACAGAAGCATAACAAAGGTTGTGTAGAGCTTGACATACAAATACATTCTAAGTATTCACAATATCTAGGGGCTACTTAGGTATCTCAGCATGGTTTAGCTGCAGTGTAAAAACTGAAAAAAAAGCAGAAAAAAACCTCCTTTAACGCTACTGAAACAGTATAGTTTATGTTAATAGACTAAAAGGCAATGAACATTTATAACACTTAACCACAGTTTTAAAAACACAGAGCATTTAAGTGTACATAGGTCAGTTTATTACCACACAGCCTGTAACTTCTCATATAATAAGTGGCTATTAAAGTATAATAAATGTGCAGGTTCCCGTATAAACAGCCTTGGTAGCAGTATCGCTAGTATATAGTGGCAATGACTATGCTATTCATAGCTTTTACGGTCTAAGGTGAGCATGCATCCACTAAATACAGTCCGGATGAGCCAAAAACTCTAGTCCTCTACAGTAATTCTATTTGGTAGCCCTTTTTTCTTTTCTTTTTCTTTTAAATGTTGTGTTAGTTTACTGCTACAGAATCTGTATGCAGTAATTACGGTCTGGCTACTGTTGTAATCAGTCTGGATACAAGGTATGCTTGATAACTTTGGTGTTATCAGTTTAAATGCATCACACACAATAAAGGCTTGCTACCGGTAAATAGACTAGAATGTAGGAAAATAAGCTGAGTTTATTAAATGTTGTGTTAGTTTACTGCTACAGAAACTATATGCAGTTGTAATCAGTCTGGATACAAGGTGCGCTTGATAGCTTTGGCGTTATCAGTTTAAATACATCGCACCCAGTGCGCTTGATAACTTTGGCGTTATCAGTTTAAATATATCGCACACAATAAAGGCTTGCTACCGGTAAATAGACCAGAATGTAGGAAAATAAGCTAAGCTTATTAAATGTTGTGTTAGTTTACTGCTACAGAAACTATATGCAGTAATTAAGGACTGGCTGCTGTTGTAATCAGTCTGGATACAAGGTGCACTTGATAGCTTTGGCGTTATCAGTTTAAATACGTTGCACCCAGTAGAAAGGCTTGCTACCGGTCTATACAGTATAGATATAGGTAGCTTGATTACTTTGGAGTTATCAGATAAAAAAAGTGCAAACAATAGAAAAAAAGAACAGCGCAGACAATACAAAATTAGAAATCCTAGTATAGAAAATTAGAAATCCTTTCTAACAGTCGGAAGCACCAGAACGCTAAAAACAACATTTACCTAGTTCCAAAAGAACAGCGTAAACAGTACAAAATTAGAAATCCTAGTATAGAAAAGTAGAAATCCCTTACTAACAGTCAGAAGCACCAGAACGCTAACAACAGCGTGTAGCGTGTTCCACATGCAGCACGCATAATCAGAATAGCTGTTAACAGGGAAAAATTAAACCGGTACACTTTATAAAGCCAAATTGTGAATTCGTTGAACTAAACACTTCAAATATCTTAAGTGTTTAGTTAATATGCAATGATATTAAACACATAAGTACAGTAATGCATTACTTACAATGGAATAGGACACCGTAGCCAGGGTCACGCAGCAGCCAGAGAATCCAGGAAATAAAGATGGTGTCAGAAGGAGTGGGATATATTTATATGGTTGGGTAGGAAGGTGGAGGTATTAGGGGATTGATAAGGAAGTTAGGGGTAGAAAGGGGTGGGGAAAGATCGATATAGACAGGTACTGGCCGAAAGCAAGAGCTGCACAGTACCAGGTAAGGTAGGCAAGAAAGAGATATGATCTAATTTGAGTCAGGTGTTGTTTCTAATTATTATACAGAAAGGAGGGTCGATAGAGAAAAAGGTGGGTGGTGGTAGAGAAGATGGAACAAAGGTTGCAGAGGCAGGATAGAGAGAGTTAGTGGGTTTAGGAGAGCCGGACAGTGAGAAATGGAAGAGGGAAAGGCCAGTGAAGAAGCAGGACCCCAGGAACAATCAGTGAAGTGCTGACTGCTGAGGTAAGGTGAAGATGTGAATGGAGGAGAGTGAGTAGATGTGAGAATAGAGGAGTGAGCAGGACTGGGAGAGCAAAGAAAAGTACAAGCAATATGTATGAAATGTATATGTCAGAACAGTGAGATAGATTTATAGGGCAAATACTAGGAAAATGATACTATCTAGTGGAAGAGGATAAAAGATACAATAAGCTTTCCTAGAGTGATTTCAGGTCTAGGAGTAGAGGAGGGGAACATGACTCAGCAACTTAGATTACTTGTGGGTAATATGATAAGGTTTAGGAGAAAGGATTAGAGTAGAGTGAGTTTGCTGGCTGACCTGGCTAGGGAGCAGTCCTCAGTTACATGGCATTATATAATTCAAGTATAGTGTTAACTACAGTAGTTATGACACATACTTTCTTGGTTCCTTGTGAGATAGAGGCTTAGGGAGGGGATTGGCTCTATTCTTTAGTTCCGGTAGAGACCAATCATCTTAGCAGAAGGTTTAGATCTTGGCCTTCAGGCAGGGCAGATTCTTATTCACTAGTTCAGGGCAAGCAGGGTGGAGAGTTTCTTGGTTCCTTGTGAGATAGAGGCTTAGCGAGAGGATTTGCTCTATTCTTTAGTTCAGGTAGAGACCAATCGTCTTAGCAGAAGGTTTAGATCTTGGCCTTCAGGCATATTTAAATGCACAGTTAGCAGTAAAAAAGAATACTTGTGGATTATACTTTTAAAATATAGTGGAGTATACCCCATCCTTGAAATTGAACTCTGGGGTTTATAAAAAAATACTGCTTGCAGCCCATGGGATATATCCAAATAACCCCATTCACAAACCTTAGAGTTGGAGCACATAAATATCTTTAAGGATCTGTTTGGATATATTCCATGGGTCTCCTTCAAAGAAGATTTACATAGTGAAGACTCTGGATTATGTGGGGATCTATTGTTTGTTGATGGCTTTTTGGCACTTCATTGTGGCCTTTTTACTTTCTGTCTTGGTTAGAATCCATATCAAGGCTACAGAAAATATTTGTATGGTCCAACTGAGAAAAAATGAACCATAACCTCTGGAAGAAACAGTCATCAATCACAAAAGAGTTATAAAATATTAATGTTCACCTTTCCAGCACAGGCAGATTTTTTCAGTAGAACAAGCCCCCCGTATTCTCTGAAATTTTATATATCAACTCCATGACCACACAACAGCAGTCAAAGGAAGAATCTACCCAAAACAGTGCACAACAGTCTTGCACCAACAACAATTCTGCAGACACCTGTGCATGATGAGAAATAAATTGTCCAGTTGTGACTGGACATCAGAAGTGTAGCTGGCTCAACCAGTGTCATGTGCCAGTCCCATGAAGAAGTGCCACACCCCTCAGCTCTTCATGGGAAAAGCAAAAACAGGACCTCTGCAAATTTTCAGGATGTTCCAGCAGACAGAACCACTAGTCACCAATCTGCATGCCCCCATCTCTTTAAGTGAAGAGTTTTTCTGCACTCTGCCCTGAATGGGTGGGCTTAGGGTATATCATGAATCTGGCCACCTTATTGGTGCATTGATATTATTATTATTATTTTTTTTTGCTCTTTGTTTGAAGAGCTGAGGGGGTGGGCACTAGTTAGTAGGACCAGCAAAGGGAGCTGGTTGAGACAATTACACTTCTGCTTCACATGAAAGGTAACTGATCTGATGATTGAACAGGAGATCCTCTTGCTGTGAGCTGATAACTCTACCCACAGCATCACCATGTCACCCTTAAAAGTTATAATTATCAGCCCACTCTACTACAATGGAATCTTTGTCAAGTATATAATCTGACAGTCCTCTTACAGAACTAGCACATTAGCTTGGCCTTTGCCCACTAATTCATAAATTACATTTGCTTGTCCATTACTGCACTCTCAAAATATTTCAGGAGAATCTGCAAGGCTTTTACTTCACATTAATCAGGTGAAAATAATATCACCTGTGTAAACTAGAATCCATGATGTAATCACACCACAGCCTGTGTAAACTAGAATCCATGATGTAATCACACCACAGCCTGTGTAAACTAGAATCCATGATGTAATCACACCACAGCCTGTGTAAACTAGAATCCATGATGTAATCACACCACAGCCTGTGTAAACTAGAATCCATGATGTAATCACACCACAGCCTGTGTAAACTAGAATCCATGATGTAATCACACCACAATAAGGAAGATGAAAAGACTGCAATAAAGACGGTGCAAAGGTTCCTGAGGTACCTCCCTTCTCATAAAACAAAAGAAATTCAGGGGCATCATTTCCAATTTTTGCAACAAGTTCTGTTATGTCATTGTAATGTGAAAAACTGTGGGGCTGCCAGCCCAGCCAAATTGAATTTTGTAGATAATTCTATGTCACTGTAAATATTAATATAATCCACAGGCTTGTTTTACAAATGTAAAGAGAACTTTATGTTCGGATTAAACTATTATGTTGTACTGAGCTTCAAAAATGTAACCGCAGTGCACCCTGCTGGAAGAAAGCTGTTAAGTGAAGAATTTTACAACTGTGTTTGATCTCAAGCTCGGAGACAGGATGTCTGGGCTAGAAAATTCTTTCTATTGTTTTAAGACAGAGATAATTACTAGATTTTACATGTAAAGTGTCCTTTATTGCGATAGCTTCTGGGCAGGTGCAAAATTACAAACATATGTTAAATTTTGAGTTCTGTGAGCCTGAGAGACTTCAGCAGAGGTGTCAAGAATGATGTAATCTGAAATGACTCAGCAGTACCGTGTAATATTAATGTAAGGGCTACCTCAGAAAGAAACAAGAGCATTTTGTATCTTGTCTTGGATCTAGTAAGAACGTCCACTCACCAGCACTTGATTGCTCTGTATGTAAGTACTTTTTAGAACAGTGATTTCTCTTAGAGATAGATATGAATATAGCCAGATTAGTCTAGCTGTTTTTTTTATATTTATGTCATACTATCCTACAATATTGTTTTAAAGTATTTCCTGTGATTTCTGAACTCTGTAATGTCACTGGGTTAAAGTAAGTCTTGTCTTGTGTTTTTATTATTTATTATTTAATATTTGTGAACCTTTCAACTGTGGCTGTTTTGCTTAGAGATAATTTGAGCTCTAGAGTACTTGCATGTATTTGGTGATACTGTATAAGCCACTCTAATAGCCTTAAAAGTTCTGGTCACACTTACTACTTGGATAGCAGTAATACTGCACAGTCGAATTGGACACCCTTTGGTAAGGGCCTTTATAGTTGCTGATAGTAGTAGTTGGTGGAAGTTGGTATTACCTTATAGTCTAGGCAGAAAGGGGGTATAGCCGGAGAACCTGTGGCAGCCTTCCCCAGGAGTGTCTCTGTGTTTGTATATAAATTAAATCTCAAAGTGTGTGTGTGTGTGTGTGTGTGTGTGTGTGTGTGTGTGTGTGTGTGTGTGTGTGTGTGTGTGTGTATGTGTGTGTGTAAGCTACATGGGCAGGGACATGAAGCACTGGTTGAACAGAGAGGGTGCTGGAGGTTTTGGCTTGACCACAAGGCTGAGATCTGAACCCTATAGCTGTGCCAGTGGGGACTCTTATTGGGAATCTGGAGAGAAAGGGAGAAACCAGCCCCAGATTGACTGTGATCTCTGTGTGCTCTTAAGGGAAATTGTACTTTACTGTGTATGTACTTGTTATCCTCCCAATGTGGACACCCCTTACTGGTGCTAGTGGTGAGGATTGAGGCTCCTTGATTACTGGACCAGTGCACGGGTGTCACAGTCATAGAAAAATCTTTACTTACCCCCAACTGTGACAGGCAAAAAATAATATGAAGCTGAGTGGTAGTATCAAAAGTTTTATATATATATATATATATATATATATATATATATATATATATATATATATATATATATGATGAGAGACAGAGAAAGAGAGAGAATGTTACTATTTATTTGTAAATAAGTAATCTGTACAAGAAAAAAGTAAAATAGTCCAGACAAAAGCAAGATAGCCAAAGGAGGTGATCTGTACCTAATGTAAGAGCAGAGGTCATTCCCATCAAGTGTGACAGCTTGCCAAATCTTATTATACTTGCATGCGGTATTAATCTGCTCATCTGGAAAACCTATTTTTATCCATACTTGACAAATTATTAAAATAATTATTTATCTTAGCAACAACTAGCATGATTCATGGAAAGGTAACACATTGTACAGCATAAATTAGAAGCGGTGAAGGCAATACATAGGGTATGAGAGATTCTAAGGAGCAGTCAGCACATAAGGAAAAAAGCTAAATCAGCAAAGTCAGGAAGCAAATGTAATATCCAACAGAATCACAAAGGTAAAAGCACACAAAGCTTTCAGGTTAGAACAACCCTTCTTCAGTGCAATGAATAAAAACAATTAAACACTCAGCTCTTTCATATAAAACACACAGGACAGCCATCCTATCAAAATTAAATATTAATTAATACATTAATTGAATTAAATAAGTAATGAGAAGAAAAAAGTAAAACACAGCTTTTTACAAGTATTGACTAGGAATCAAACCCAAATTTCTTGCATGGCAGGTAAATGTTCTACCACTGCACTACTTATTTAACAGGTGAAACCTCTACCACTACACCACTTATTTAACAGAGCTGTGCATGTTACTTTATATTCTCATCTGCTTTTTCTTTAGAACAGGTTTTATACTAACTGCTGCATTAAGCCCTGGATCTTTATCTGCATTAAGCTTCAAGATCCATCTGTATTCTGCAGCTTCCAACCTATTTTTAAAATCACCACCCCTAACATTTTGGATACACTACTTGAACAACCCTAAATCCAAAGTATGGTCTAAGCCTTTCTATAAGCAGTGCTTTGCCAGGGCATTGGTTATAATCTTCCTTTTTATATCAGAAACATATTCTGTTATTCTTGCTTTTAATCTCCTACTACACTTTCCTATATAGAATGCTGAACAGGCCAGAGAAGTGGCCAAATAAACTACACTTTCAGTACTACATGTTGCAAAGCATTTCATTTCAAACTTCTCCTGAGTTATGGGATGTATAAAAAAGCTTATCTTTTAAGACAAACTTACAGTTTGTGCAATTTAATCATGGAACAGTACCAGCTTTATAATTATTTCTAACTATAATGGTATTCTTTAGCTCTTTAAAATATAACTGTTGTTTAAGATTTCATCTTCTTTTATAAGAAAAAGATGGGGCATTACCCACTATGTCTACCAGCTCTGGTTGAGCACTTAGAATAGTCCAGTTATTTCTAACTAAATTCAGGACACCTTTTGTCCTAATATTATAATTTGTTATATATCTTATAATATATATCATACTAATGACTGCATAATGACATGGAAATTAATGATTCTATATGAATGCGCCTCAGTGAATATGCAAATAATGACACCAAAAATGGTGAACCACTTCACAAGAGTATAAAACAGGCATGCTGCACTGTGGTGCATAACCAGTTTTTCTACAGTGAATTATGTTGTAAGTGCACAGAGTGATGTAGCTCAGCAACTTGTGTAATCAGCTGTCATGAGCTGCTGTGCCTGCAGTACTGTGCATCAAGGCCATCTGTTGCAGTGGAGGATGTGTGCAATCAGCTGCCATGAGCTGCTGTGCCTGCAGTATTGTGATATAGCTCAGCAGCTTGTATGCACTGTGGTGCGTAACCAGTTTTTCTACAGTGAATTATGTTGTACGTGCACAGAGTGATGTAGCTCAGCAGCTTGTATGCACTGTGGTGCGCAACCAGTTTTTCTACAGTGAATTATGTTGTACATGCACAGACTGATGTAGCTCAGCAGCTTGTATGCACTGTGGTGAGTAACCAGATTTTCTACAGTGAATTATACTGTACGTGCACAGAGTGATGTAGCTCAGCAGCTTGTATGCACTGTGGTACGTAACTAGTTTTTCTACAGTGAATTATGTTGTATGTGCACAGATTAATGTAGCTCAGCAGCTTGTGTAATCTGCTGTCATGAGCTGCTGTGCCTGCAGTATTGTGCATCAAGACCATTTGTTGCAGTGGAGGACGTGTGTAATCAGCACCCATGAGCTGCTGTGCCTGAAGTATTGTGCATCAAGGCCATCTGTTGCAGTGGAGGACATGTATAATCAGCTGCCATGAGCTGCTGTGCCTGCAGTATTGTGCAGCAAGATCATCTGTTGCAGTGGAGGACACGTGTAATCAGCTACCATGAGCTACTGCTGTGCCTGTAGTATTGTGCATCAAGGCCATCTGTTGCAGTGGAGGATGTGTATAATCAGCTGCCATGAGCTGCTGTGCCTGCAGTATTGTGCATCAAGACCATCTGTTGCAGTGGAGGACGTATGTAATCAGCACCCGTGAGCTGCTGTGCCTGCAGTATTGTGCATCAAGGCCATCTGTTGCAGTGGAGAACATGTGTAATCAGCTGCCATGAGCTGCTGTGCCTGCAGTATCGTGAATCAAGGCATTTGTTGCAGAGGAGGACGTGTGTAATCAGCTGCCATGAGCTGCTGTGCCTGCAGTATTGTGCATCAAGGTCATCTATTGCAGTGGAGGATGTGTATAATCAGCTGCCATCAACTGTTGTGCCTGCAGTATTGTGCATCAAGGCCATCTGTTGCAGTGGAGGATGTGTATATTCAGCTGCCATGAGCTGCTCTGCCTGCAGTATTGTGCATCAAGGCCACCTGTTCCAGTGGAGGATGTGTATAATCAGCTGCCATGAGCTGCTGTGTCTGCAGTATTGTGCATCAAGGCCACCTGTTGCAGTGGAGGACATGTGTAATCAGCTGCCATGAGTTGCTGTGCCTGCAGTATTGTGCATCAAGGTCATCTGTCATAGTGGAGGACATGTATAATCAGCTGCCATGAGCTGCTATTCCTGCAGTATTGTGCATCAAGACCATCTGTTGCAGTGGAGAACATGTGTAATCAGCTGCCATGAGCTGCTGTGCCTGCAGTATCGTGAATCAAGGCATTTGTTGCAGAGGAGGACGTGTGTAATCAGCTGCCATGAGCTGCTGTGCCTGCAGTATTGTGCATCAAGGTCATCTATTGCAGTGGAGGATGTGTATAATCAGCTGCCATCAACTGTTGTGCCTGCAGTATTGTGCATCAAGGCCATCTGTTGCAGTGGAGGATGTGTATATTCAGCTGCTGTGAGCTGCTCTGCCTGCAGTATTGTGCATCAAGGCCACCTGTTCCAGTGGAGGATGTGTATAATCAGCTGCCATGAGCTGCTGTGTCTGCAGTATTGTGCATCAAGGCCACCTGTTGCAGTGGAGGACATGTGTAATCAGCTGCCATGAGTTGCTGTGCCTGCAGTATTGTGCATCAAGGTCATCTGTCGTAGTGGAGGACATGTATAATCAGCTGCCATGAGCTGCTATGCCTGCAGTATTGTGCATCAAGGTCATCTGTTTAGTGGAGGATGTACAGGCAGTGCCTGACATACCACCATCTCACAGAATAGCAAATCAAGGACTATTTCATGTGTAATCAGTTGGCATGAGCTGCTATGCCTGCAGTATTGTGCATCAAGACCTTCTGATGTAGTGGAGGATGTGCATAATCAGCTGCCATGAGCTGCTGTGCCTGCAGTATTGTGCATCAAGGTCATCTGTTGTAGTGGAGAATGTACAGACAGTGCCTGACATACCACCATCTCACAGAACAGTAGATCAAGGACCATTTTCATGTGGATAGGGAGAATGTATGGAGCCTAGTTAAACTGTATCACCTCCAAGTGTGATGAAGGGTGGTGTCTGGTGTGCCTAACAGTGTGAGTATTAAGGTATGTGTAGCTTTAACCATCTTACCCACAAGTACCTGTCACTGACCTACTGAGTATACATTAGGGATATCACAGATGTCAGCCTTACTGATACGAATCCAAAACCGTAACTCTGTGTTATAGTGTGCAGAGGAGTATATCTGATTTCTCATGTCTGCAAGAGGGAAAACCAACACCTTACTAGCATTTCATGAGGTAACCCATTTCCTTGAGGTCCTAGAAGCTTAAGATTGCATACATATTTTCAAGACACCTTGTGGTCCAGGGAGTGGTCAGTACATTAATAGCAAAAGCTTGCACCACTGAACTGCCAGGTAGTCTGTAACATTTAGGGCATAGGCCACCCAGTCAGTTCACATGGCTAACACATCTAGCTCACATCAAGCCTATGTCAAACTTCCTGTAAGGGTAGATGCTACAGCTTATTCTGGATGGTAGCTGTGCACAAATAATGTTAGAGAAACAGGTCTAGACACACAGGTACCATTTAAGCAAACAGCAGGCCGTGTGTAACAAATTGGCAGTTGTAGGTTCCAGATGATGCCAGATATGCCCTAGACCACTGGATGATGAACCAGTCTACAAACCCATAATGCATACAGAAATACAGCATATTGTGAAGTATGTGGTTGACCTACTGAAAGGATATTTACCAGGGTCTAGACATATATGGAGGGTCACTGTCCTAAAGTTCTCATATCTGTAACACTGCAAAGACAGATACAGTAGAAAATGAACATGTCTGCAGGGTCTTCCATACCAGTTATACCAGCAGTGGAGTGACACGGTGGAGATGCAGGACATGAACACAGTGACAGTACCACAGATGAGGCAGAACTGAGTGCAGTGCTTTGCACCATGGGCAACAAGGCAATGAGAGGTCCACAAATATGGATATGATACAGACCACACAGAATAATATGAAGTATGTTTTATCACACCATGGGCGGGCAGGGCAGTTCATGGACTAGCCTCACTATGTATCAGACATGGATGGATTCTCATCCAGGTTAGGATTAAGAAAATCCCATTCATCATCACTTAAAACAGCTAGAGAAGCACACTGACAAGACACTGCAATACTATCAGATGTGGTAAGGTCAATAGAGTGAAAATAGTTGCCATGCGTACACTCTCAGAGGCTTTGGAGAGTTAGGGAACATGTCCTAAAGTGGTGGAGTTAAGCTGCTATAATGGAAAATCATTGGCAGTGTCCATTTTGTTGGCTTGTAGAATCAGGGCTTGATTCACTCCATTGCAAGGAAGGTGTTGAAGTAAGGGATTGCCAATATCCACTTTGATGTCGATGCTGTATGTGTTCATATTGATTTCCAATGTTGTCCATGAACTGGTCAATATTCACAAGAAGAATTGGCTGGCTGTGTGTCCACATGTGACAGTAAAGAAGTAAAATTATTGGAGCGTGCATGTACAGCCTGTTGTGGTATTACAGTTGTTTAACAAGGAGTATGTCTTTAACATGTCCTGAATGATGCCCATTGCCAGAGCTGGAAGACTGTATGCCTGCAAGTGACACTTCTGCTATCTAATTAATAGTTTGGGTAGTCTGACTTGGAATAGCTATTGTCTGACCTCCCCACATCTGGACCTTTCCATGATAATGAAAGCCATAGTCTGTGGAGGCAGACCACATGGTGGTTGCAATGTGTCTCATGTAGGCATGTATGAAGGCACCATTTGCCACCAACAACTTCAGGAGCATTGTCTACTCCTGGTCTCTATACTTCTCACCACTGTGCAACTGGTGCATGTCATCCTGCACATCACAATCTCCAGAAGGCAATGAGTAGCACCTTATTGATCAGTGACTTGAGTATCATAGCCATATCAGGGAGAGTCCAGCATTCATAGCAGCACCTTCCTTCCCCCAGCATATACCCACTGTGGTGGATATTGTGCTGCACATTTCTGGTGCTGTGTTTGCTATGCACACAGGTGGGCTCATGAGGGTCTCTTAGGTACAAGATGTCCATCATGTCCTGCTGAAGCTGTGTGATCAGCCTGTACCTCTATAGAGGTCTCAAAAATGGTGGATGTCAGGGAGTCGTTCCTATATAGTTTTCCAGACAGTTCCATTGTGTCGTGGGACCATGCCACTTGCATGTTGCCATTGTCATTAGCCACAGGTGCCCCTCTGACATCAATCCTAACTGCCCTGTTGTGAAGGACCCTCCATCATTTGAACCTGGGAAAGGAGGCACACGTGACACTTCTGCTCCTTTATAATGCAGTGATGTGCCCAGTGCTACACATTAAAGTGTAGCTATAGCATATGTTGACTGACATACCTTGTCATATGCTACTGTTGAGACTGCAGAGCAAAGCTGCCTCGAAAGACTGATATGCAGGTGGGATTTTTCAGTCCTTCCTTTGAAATATGCAGTGTGCATTACTGTCATGCAATTGGTGGCACAAAACAGCAAAGTGTCAGATGAAGCAGATGCTTTAAATAAAACTCTCTCACTCTTTCTTTCACTCAGCTGCAGATATAATGATGTGAAACAGGAAACAGGAGAAATTATTTTTGCAGGCAAGGAATGACAGAAAGGAAGAAGTGAAGTCAGATTAAAAAACTTCACCAAAGCAGACTATACCCATCTACGGGATGGTATAAATGCATTCCAAGACCCAGTCCCCACAGATGGTATTGGCAACTATATCAAGGTGTACATCAATGCCCTGTAGAAACACTTATATAAGAGTATAGACTTGGCTGTGCCAGATAGGATCAAAACAAGAGCCTCAAGAAAAACAAGCCACCCTGGTGGGCATCTAGCATCAATAAACTTTACAAATGAAAGAAGCTTGTTGTCTAAGAATACAAATGGGAGGTCCCAGCACTGGAAAAACATCTTCCTCAGTCTAAATAAACAAATAAGACAACTTGTAAAATTCTCTAAGGGAAACGTAGAGAAAAACTTAGCAATCACAGCTAAGGATAACAATAAAGTATTATTCAGCTACATTCATAGCCTAAAAGGTAGGACCCCAGACATGTGCTGAACTAGTGACAAATGGTTTCACACACACTGATTTTGCAGAAATTGCTAACTTACTAGCAGGCAGGTTTGGTGAAAATTTTGCCCCCTTATCCCATCCAAACATATCACAAACCATGCCTTTATCTTCTCTCACACCTTACATATCCAAAGAGCAGGTCAGTAATGTTCTGTCTATGGCAAAAAACACAGCCCCTACGGGTCCGGATGGCATCCTGGGCTGTGTTCTAAATAAACTAAAACAGGAACTAGCAACCACGTTAGGCACCCTATTCAACCACAGCCTGAGCACAGGTTTTGTCCCTGCAAAATGGAAGGATGGCATAGCAACAGACCCAAGTAATTATAGACCCATAAGCCTGACCAGCCTTATCTGTAAGGCCATGGAACGTATCATCATGGACCTCATAAATAAGGATACAGGCAATCTTCAAACCTTAAATTTGACCCAGTTTTGCTTTGTCAAAGGCAGATAATGCCTGTTAAACCTAGTAGACTGCTTTGAAAAATGTAAACAGGGCCATAGATGGGGGCACATCTGTGCACACAGCATATTTTGACTTGGATAAGGCATTTGACACAATCCTACATTCAGGCAATATTGACAAAATTACCCAACTGAATGTCAACCCTTTTGTTGTGAGGTGGGATGCAAACTAGCTCACTAACCATTCACATGCTATTAAATTGTGCAACTCCACCTCAACCAGCACACCTGTCACCAGTGGTGTGCCACAAGGGTCAGTGCTGGGCCCCCTTTTATTTGGTAAATACTTATCAGAAGTTCAGGCCAAAACAAATGGGTTGTGACTGACCAAGTTTGCTGATGGCTCCAAACTACATGCAATCTTTGAATCACCAGAGGATGTCAGTGTACTCCAGGAGGGACTTATACAAACTAACGATTACTGACAAAGCCACAGACTCAAACTGAAAGCAAAAAGTGCATCATCATACCCGTCTGTAAAAGCAATGTCCCTACAGACTACCAGGTAAACAACAATACCCTAAGTACTAACACAGTAGTGAGGAATTTGAGGCCACAAATAGACTGTGACCTTAACTTTGACCACCATTTGTCTACCGTGGTAAGGAAGGCATTCTATGTCACACACTTGATTAGCAAAGACATTGCCTCAAGAACAAAAAAGGTTATAAGCCCCTATACTCATCACCCTTCAGGCCTATAATTGTGTATAATGCCCCTTTCGGTATGTACCGTACTAGGCATGTGCAGCAACTTGACAGATGACAGAGATTTTTAACTAAGAAACTCCAGGGTCTCCAGCACATGTCTTATATGGACAGACTGAAGTCCTTGCCATTGTACTCAGTAGCATACAGACTATATAGAGGAGACCTATGCCTGGCTTAGAGAGCAAACTACGACCCAAACCTAATGAAAATGCTACACATCCGCAAGTCAAATGGGACTAGAACCACCTGCTCCAGTGACCTAAATCTGGCCTGTGACATAAACAGGATGTGCTGAAGGGACAAATTCATCTCACAGAGGTTGCCACTTCTCTGGAATTGGCTACCAATTCATATCAAACAGAGCACCTCTATGATTCTATTTAAATGGAACCTGGATGAATGGATGGGAAACTATAAATTCTTGCCAGGGATAGCTCCCACATCCCTCTTGGATATGGGCAGTCATTAAACAAAACTTACAACTTACAACTAAATACAGTCCTGGGCATTGACAAGATTTTCTGTTGTAATACATTGGGTGTAAACAGCTAGGCTTGGAATGACCCTCGGGTCAATAGCCTAGTAACTACCTATGAACTAAAATGTACTTCCTGGTATGCAAGCATTATAAATAGGACTGCAAACCTTCGACCTGTTATTGCAGTTAGTTAATTAGTATCAATGGCAATCAAGGTAAACCAGTAGACAACAAAGTCCTAGAAGAAACATCTGCTCTTACTTTTTATTTTATTTAGCAACAGATATGATACAAAACAGGTATGTGGGGCAGTTGTTACTGCAAAGCTAATCCCCCACAGACAGGAAATTGCATTTGTTTGATGGATGGAGGGATGATTCATTTGTTTATCTATTTAATTTTGCAACCGAATGGGTATGCTGGTCAACTGGTCTTTTTTAGGAGTGACCCAGGTGGATACATTAAAAAAGTACAGTTGTGTACACTTACCATAAATGTAGATGTTCGAGTGTATTCACTGTTGCAGTCATTGCATTTGGGTAATCTACTTGCAGGTTGTCCTCAATCGGCCTGATTAACAAAGTCTTGGGTCCTGCGTCGGTTGCTAGCCCTTCTTCCATGATGTCAGGTTGTCAGGGGTATAAAACATGCAGCCAACGCCATTACATCAGTTTTTCTTGCCCCAGATGTCAGGTGCCCCCCAAATGGGGAGCAAATAAACATAAAAACACAAAGGTATACCTCCAACAAAAAGCAAATACACCAAAAAGGCTTTTAAGCATAGTAAAGGAAAGTAGAGGTATAGCCAGAAGAAGTTAGGGGGCTGGAGGGAGGGTAACCAGAACTGCAACAGTGAATACACTCGAACATCTACATTTATGGTAAGTGTACACAACTGTACTATGTTCTTCGTGTTTCACTGTTGCAGTCATTACATTTGGGAAGATTCCCAAAGCTAGATAGCAGTGGCAAAGCCAGCTCTGGATTTAGAGAAAATTGGAAAATGATAATGCTTGGTGAAAGTATGTACAGAACTCCAGGTAGCAGCTTCCAGGATGTCTCTGGTAGGAACACATCTGAGAAAGGCTGCAGAAGCAGATGCAGCCCTGGTGGAGTGAGATCTGATCCCCTGGAGAATAGGTTTTCCATGGTGCTTATAGCAGAAATGAATGCAATGGCTTATCCATTTAGAAATGGTTTGTTTTGAAATAGCCTTCCCCTCTGCCCCTGCAGCAAATGCTGCCAGCAGTTGTTCAGATTTTCTTCGAGGTTTAGCCCTGTCCAAGTAGAATCTAAGTTGTCTGTGCACATCCAAGGAATCTAGAATCCGTTCCCCTTTGTTCTGTGGATTGGGAAAGAAGGTTGGCAAATAAATGGACTGGTTAAGAGCCACTTTGGATATCACCTTGGGCATGAAGGATGTATTGGTCCTGAGTGACACCCTGTCCACATGAAAGATGATGAAAGGCTCCACTGCCATAAGGGCCTGTAATTCAGATATCCTTCTAGCTGAAGTGATTGCTAAAAGGAAAGCTGTTTTCCAAGAAAGAAATTTTAAGTCTGCAGTAGCAGCTGTCTCGAAAGGAGGTAGAATGAGTTTCTCCAATACAAAGTTAAGGTACCAGGCAGAGGTTGGAGCTCTCCTGGGTGGCCTCAAATTTTTGTCCCCTCTGAGGTACTGCTTGAGCAGAGGATGAGAGAAGAGGGGAGGTTCTGTGTTATAATGAGCTGAAATGGCTGAGGCGTGGATTTTAATGGAGGAAAATGACAGGCCCTTGTAAAGCATCTCACTTAAATATTGCAAAATCTGAGGTAAATTGGGCGCTGCTGTGCTCATCCCTTGAGATTGGTTCCAGGCACAGAATCTTTTCCATTTTTCAGCATAAGATTTTCTAGTACTAGGCCTCCTTGCCTTTAAGATGACATCCATCACAGGTTTGCTGAGGGATGATAAGGGTGAATTTAAGTAATTAGCCAGGCTGCAAGGTTCAATGTTGGAAGCTGAGGGTGCAGAATCTGGTTCTCCTGCTGAGACAGCAGGGAAGGGGTCTGAGGCAGGTGCCATGGAGATAACAGCGGCGCACTGCGCAGGAGGGGGTACCAGTGTTGGTGCAGCCAGTCTGGAACAATCAAAATCATTGCTGGTTTGTCCTGTTTGACTTTTAGTAGAACTTTGGAGAGCAGACGCAGTGGGGGGAAGGCGTAGACTGATAGGTTTTTCCAGCTAAAGGACAGAGCATCCACTTTCCAGGCTTGTTTGTGGGGAGTCCTTGTGCAAAACTTGTCCAATTGGTAGTTCTGGGGGGAGGCAGATAGATCTTTGTCTGGGCTCTCCCATTCACTTGTCAACATGTTGAAAATCCTTGGTTCCAGTTTCCACTCGTGTGGGTCCGTGAGGTTTCTGCTTAGTCCGTCTGCCAGTGTATTTAATTTTCCTGGCAGGAATTGAGCTTGTAAGTGCACTTGGTAGCTCAATGCTGTGTTCCACAATGCCATGGCTAGTCTGCAGAGGGGGTAGGAATGTGTACCCCCCTGCTTGTTTATGTACCACATAACAGTGGTGTTGTCCATCTTTACCATTAGTCGTCCTGGAAGAATGTAGTCCTTGAATGCTGTCAGAGCTTTCTGTACAGCTAACATTTCTTTTTGATTGATATGTAGGTGCATTTGACTTGGGTTCCATTTTCCCTGAATGCACTTCCCTGCCAGAAGAGCCCCCCCATGCATAGTCTGATGCATCTGTTGTTAGGGTTTGGGCGGCAGGGGGTAGTGTGAATGGTAGTCCCTTGTTTTGGTGGCAGGCCTCTTCCCACCAGAGGAACTCTAGTAATAGGCAAGGTACATTTTTTTGGCTGGGCTTATATAGGCCCTAGGGCCTATAGCCTAGTACCTACCTATGAACCTATGAACCTATGATAGGAATCATTGTTTCTAGGCTGTGAGAATATTGACTTAATAGGCTTTTTAGATATCACTGTAGTTTCCTCATATGCAGTCTTGCATATGGAATTAGAAGAATGCAGGAAGCCATGAACCCCAAGGCTTGCAGTATTTGTCTTGCAGATAGCAGGGTTTTTGTGGCCTCTTGTTTGAAATAAGTTATCAAATGAATTTGCTTTTCTGGCGTGAGATAAGCCATCTGGGAAGTTGTATTCTAGCTTGCTCCCAGGAATGTAATCTGTTGACAGGGTACCATTTGTGATTTCTTTTTGTTTATGATGTACCCTAGACAAGTTAGAACCCTTTTTACAAACGCCAGATGATTCAAAAGTATGCCCTGGCTTTCTGCCTGAATTAGACAATCGTCCAGGTATGGGTATATTTGAATACTTCTTTGCCTGCAAAATGCAATAACTGAAGCCAGGCACTTTGTGAATAACCTGGGCGCAGTAGACAAGCCAAAGTGCAGTGCAGAGAACTGATAATGCCTGTAGCCTGCTTTGAAGCGTAGGTATCTTCTGCAAGATTCCCTGATTGGGATGTGCAGGTATGCTTCTTTTAAATCTAGTGTTGCCAACAAGACATCTTCGCCTAGCATAGGAAGTAATTGATGAAGAGTCAGCATCTTGAATTTTGGAATCTCCAGAAAGGTGTTTAAAGTAGACAGGTCCAGGATTGGCCACCATGATTTGTCTTTTCTGGGTACCAGGAAAAGTCTGGAGTAGAAACCTTGTCCCTTTTCCTCTTCTGGTACCAGTTGAATAGCCCCCATGCTTAAGAGAGAAAGTAATTGTTTTTGAGCCTCTGGCCACTGATTTAGGGGTAGGTCCAACCACCCATTTGGTGTTGGCAATATGTGGAAATGAAATCTGTATCCCTGGGACACTATATTTAAAACCCATTTGTCCTGGGTTATGAGTTCCCAGTTCTTTGCATGAAGAGCAATCTTTCCCCCCAAAGGGGCGGTCAGAAGATAAGTGCTTGGAAATTTTAAAAGGAAGTCATTGAGACTGTTTATCATAGGGGGGGCATCTTGTTATTCCCAGATTTGGAAGTGGAGGCCCCCCACTGCTTAGTTCTGAGAATCCCCTGGGACTGAAACATGGGTTTTTTTCTGTGTCTGGGTTTGGCTTGAGAAGACCTGGAAGGGACTGGAAAGGACCAATTCTTAGTAGGCCAGTGCCCACTAGGTTGCACTTGTAAAAAATCTTCAACAGTTTGCATAGATTTAGCTTTATCTTACATCTTTTTAAGAACTTCTTCAGCCTTGTTGCCAAACAGGCAGTCCTGATTTAAAGGAGCATCCAACAATTTAGCTTTAACATGATCAGGCAAAGATTGCTCCTTAAGCCAAGCATGCCTTCTAAGCACAGACCCAGTAACAGCAGCCCTGCAAGAGGCATCTAAAGAATCAAAACCACATTGCAAAGTATGTTTTCCAACTTACTCAGCAGAATGCATTAAGTCCTGTAAATCTTTATTTTCCACACAAGGATCAACATAATTTTCTGTTTAAGCAGTCCAATGACATGTTGCTGATATTTTAACATATGAAATTGGCAGTTTAAAGCTCTGATTGCCACGGTTGCTGAAGTATAAACCTTTTTACCCCATCTATCCAGTGCCCTGGAGTCTCTATCAGAAGGGGTAGGATTTTTAGCAGTAGAAGCCTTAATGCCCTTGGGCTCCTGAGAAATAGTCTCTGGATCTGCAATAAGATTTTTGAAAAGGAACTTGTAGGACTCAGGAACCCTGTAGTATCTGTCTGGTTTACTAGGAGCAGGAGGCAGGGAATCAGGGGCCAAACTGGATTCCGAGAAAACATCATCAACAATATCTAGTACAGGAGGAATAGCCAAAGGCCTATGCTGAAGTAGAAGAAGGAAATCCCTAAACCTCTTTTTTGAATCAGAAAATTCCTGGTTTTCCCAGTGAAAATGCTCCCTTAAAGTATGTAAGGTTTCCTCAAAAGAAAAATCTTCAGGAGGGGAAGCAGAGGGAATAGAATCCTCTACATCAGTATCCTCATAAGGAGATAAGGACAAATCCAGGTCATCAGAAGAGTCAGAAGAGACAGAATCCTGATCAGAAGATTCATAATCAAGCTCAGCCTTAGGCCTCTGGGGGGGGGGGGTTGACTACCCCTGATTAGAGTTATTAGATCTTCAGCCATTTTTATCATTTGTTTTTTAGGCATAGGGGCCTGAGCATGTGGCCTGGGCATCGGTTTTTTAGACATGGATCGAGATTTAGGCCTTATAGGTTCATAGGTTCATAGGTTCATACTAGGCTATCTGCCCTAGGGCATTTCTAAGCCTAGCCAGAGTGTGTTTGGCTTTCGCCACCCATTTTAAATTAATTTTGCTATGCCCTTTTTCGAGGTTAGTATTCTGTGCCTCTGTCTAACAGTGACACAGAAGTGATACCCGGGGTAAACCTATGATCTCCCATCCACTCATCAAGATTCCTCTTGAAGAGAGTCAATGAGAGACTCTGCCTAACTTGGACTGGGATTTATTCCAGAGTGAAGGGAGCCTCTGGGTTATGAATCTGTCCCTCCAGCATGTCCTATTTATTTCAGAGCTGAGGTTCAAGTCTCTCGAGCTGCACTCGATGGGATTTGGATTTTCTGAGGTGCAGCATGTCCATTAATTCCGGGTTGGAAATGGCTTTATACATCAGGCACAGATCGCCTCTGAGCAGGCGGTATGCCACTGAGTAGAGCTGGAGTTTCTTTAACCGGGCAGCATATCACATCTGTTTGAGCCCTTTGATCCTCTTGGTGAGGTACTTTTGGGGTCTTTCCAGTTGCTGCAGGTGTCTGGTAAGGTACATCCCAAAAGGGGCATTGTACTCAATTATGGGCCTGATGAGGGATGAGTAAAGAGGCACAATGACCTCCCCTGATCTAGATGTGAATCCCTTCATGATTAGGTGGGCTATATAAAATGTTTTTCTAACCACTGTGGCCACGTGGTTGTCAAATGAGAGATTGCTATCAACTTGGGTCCCCAGGTCCCTAATTACTTCTTCTGTACTTAATGGATTACCACCTATGTGGTAATTTGTGGGCACTTTGTTTTTGCCAAAGGGGATGACTATACACTTGTTGGCGTTTAGCTTGAGGCCATGGCTATGGCACCAGTTGTCTGTTTCTATGAGACCCTTTTGGAGGATGCTTGTGTTGGCTGGAGAGTCGATTATGGCGCCCAGTTTGCAGTCATCTGCGAACTTGGTCAGCCACAGTCCTTCCATGTTGGCCTGTACCTCCGAGAAATATATACCGAACAAGAGAGGTCCCAGGACTGAGCCTTGTTGGACGTCACTTGTAACTGGTTTGGAGTCTGACATGGCTCCAGCAATTCTAACCATGTGGGTTCTGTCCTTGAGCCAGTTTGCAACCCATCTAGTGACATAGGGGTTTATATTTAAGCTGGTGAGCTTATCTATAATGCCCGAGTGGGGTATTGTATCGAAGGCTTTTGCGAGGTCCAGGTAGGCTGTGTGGACCACCTTCCCCTCATCAATGGCCTTGGACTGTTTCAAAGAAATCGACCAGGTTTAAGAGGCAGAATCTGCCCTTAACAAAGCCAGACTGGGTAGGATCCAGTGTCTGCAGGTCCCCAATATCTTTATTTATGAGGTCCATGATGATCCTTTCCATAGCTTTGCAGACCAAGCTAGTCAGGCTTATAGTTTCCAGGATCCGTTGAGGCACCACCTTTGTGGAGAGGGACCACTGTTGCTGCATGCCACTCTTTGGGCACATATCCTGTAGTAAGGCTAAGATTGAACAGTAGTTTTATGTTTGGGTTTAGCTCTTCTTGGAGTTCATGTAGGACACAGCCTGGGACACTGTCTGGTCCCATTGATGCTGTGTTTTTTGCTTTGGAGAGGGCGACTCTTACCTGAGCATCTGAGATGTCAGGGGGGCAGCACTCTGTTGGGATAGATATTTGCCCTTTTGGTGGGGAGGGGGAGGTTTGCGCTGAACCTGTCAGCTAGGATGTTGGCAATGTCTGTGGGTTCAGTGTATTTTTTTGTCATTTTGGACTAATTCTGAGCATATCTGGGAATTCCCACCCAGGTTCCTAACATAACTAAAGAAAGCCTTGTGATTATCCTTAGTGTCCTGTACAATTTTTCTCTCGAAGCTGGCCTTAGACGATTTTATGAGTGCCCGTAGTTTTTTGCTAATACTGATCAGAGATGCCTTCCCTTTTTGGGATTTTGCTCTATCATGTAGTAACTTCCTCCTTCTATTGTATAGTTTGTTTATGGCTAGGGTCCACCAGACAGGATGTCTGCCTTTGGAAGATTGGGTTTTGGTTTTATTTGGGATTGCATGATCCATTGATCCATGCATTCCTGAAGGTGTTCATAGAATGTGTTTATAAAGGATTCTGTGGTCTGGGCCGTATTTTCCACAGGCCCGAGGGCTTTGAAGGATTCCACCTCAGTTTTGAGGAGTGTGAAATTTGCTTTAGAGAAGTTTTTCACTGTGGTTTTCTGGGCAGAGGGTGGGGACGGGATGTGAATATCCAGTGAGATTAGTTTATGGTCTGATCTTACCAGTGAGGGATACACTTCTGGTCTGGAGCATAGAGTCCCCATGTTGGTGATGATCAGGTCCAGTATGTTTTCCCCTCTTGTGGGAGTGGTAACAAGTTGTTCCATAGCATTTGCATTTATAAATTCTAGGAACCTTTGGGCTAGGGTGTTGGAGCTAGAGTAATGCTCCCAGTCTATGTTTGGGTAGTTGAAGTCGCCCAATATAATGGTGTTTGGAGAGGCCTTCATATTTTCCAGTGTTCTCAGGAAGGCCGAGTGGGGTTCCTGGGTTTGGGAGGGTGGTCTGTAGCAGGCTATAAACTGGAAGGCAGTTTTACCCACTGTTAGTTGCACATGGATAGTCTCTGATGCTTCGTTCTGTGCCACCAACCTGGAGGTGTGGGTATCTTTGATGAATATTGATACTCCCCCTCCTTTTGTGGTTCGGTCCAAGTTTTGGGGCCGAAAAGCATGGTATGAGGTATAACCTGGTAGTGCTGGGGTGCTCTCGGGAGCCTTGAACCAGGTTTCTGTTACTGCACAGATATCGATGTTCTCCATGCTAAGGAGAGTTTCAAGTGCATGCATCTTGAGGTTTAGACTTCTGGCATTGAGTAGCATTACTCTTAGTTTCTTATCCCTTGTGATACCTAAGGAGGTGGGTTTGTCTTTTGAGCCTTGCTTAAAAAAGGCACTATGGGGGTAGCAAGAGCCTTTGCCAATATCCGAATGCCCAGGGGTGACAGGCGCAAGCCGTTCCTAGTGAAGCATCATGGCTTGTCGAGCATGTCATCCCAGGCTGACAGGCATTGGATCCCCTTTGAATTACACCAATACTTAAGCCAATTGTTGAAATTGATCATCTTGTCTTCATATTGTGACATCATTCTTGGTGAGGGTAAGATGCTACTCAAGGTCAGGGTCATACCGGCCTGGGCTACATGCTCAGAGAGCTCCTCTATGTCTCTTTTCATGTAGTCCAGGGAGGTACGTCTCAGGTCATTCACACCAGCATGGACAATGACTGAGTCATATTTGTACTTGCCTTGGAGTGACCTGAGTGTTTGTGTTATGTGGCGGATCCTAGCGCCTGACAGGCAGCTCACCGTGACCTTCTCCTTGTTCAGCCTGGTGTGCGGGGCGTCAGTGTGCCTGACGATAGAGTCACCTATTACAAGTGTATCAGGTGTGTTGTTTAGCCTTAAGGGCTGTGACTGTTTGGCACACTGGCTTTGTGAGCTATGTGTTGCACGTGTTTTGTTTTGGGGTAGCGGTTGCTTGAGTGTCTGCTTTGGAGGTCTCTGCTGCTTAGGCAGATTTTTATTTAGAGCCTCTGAGTATGTTTTTGTGTGTTTATGTGTTTGGTTTGCTGTTGTGGTAGGTCTATGTGAGACTGGAATTGTAGTGAGTGTGGTTTTCTTCTCCTCCTGACTGGTTACGCTAGTACTGAGTTGAGAGAGCTTAGCCTGCAGTTTGGCTATATGGTTGCATCTCTCACATGTGTTGGAATTTGTTGGGAGGAGGAGAGGGTTGTCTGTGTACATGAGGCAGTTGTAACATTGCCTCAAGATTCCCAGATTCACCAGCTGGACCGGAGAGGAGATTGAGAACTGACCTTTGGACATGCTAGAATAGTATTGGGAATTCCTTTATAATTGAAAAAAGGGCCAATAGGGAACAAAGTACTCAAGGGGTGTTTGTGAGGGTGTAGTGCTTTTAATTTTTTAGTGCTGACTTAGTGAGTAAGTGCCAGGTAACTTAAATGCAATGTGTTACAGGTAACAGGTTACGGGTAACTCTTACCCCTCCCACTTCTCACTACACTTAACCCTACACTCTCCTCTCCTACTTGATTTCTTCCTTCCACTCTTCTCTCATTTCTCTCCTAACTCACACTATTCCAACTACATCTTTTCTTCATCCTTTACCCCACCCATTCAATCATGTTCTCCCAAACTCTCATTTCCCTCAGACTTCCCTTCTCTCTTCTCATTTTTCTTCTTCCTCTCTATCATGCTACTTCTTACTGCTCAATAACTCACCCTTACCTGACTACTACTCACACCCTCACTTTCTCCCACCCACATCCTCCTTCACTCACTCACTTCCACTCCATTTCCCCCTGCCTTATCCCAATAAACCTACTACACCTCTTCCATCCCAAAATACTCTCCTCCTCTACAAAAATCCTCTCTCTTACATTTCTACCAACCCCAAACAACTTCTTACTCTCCTAACTTAAAAGACTTAAAGTTTTCTCATATAATTTCCTAGCCTTATCTGGTGACATCCACCCTAATCCTGGCCCCTGCCTCAGTACAAACAACTCCTTCCCTCCTTCTCCCTCCTCCCACACTTCAAATACACCTCTCCCTCCCACTCCTTCTACTCCTAAGACCTCTCCTACCACCCTTAAGGTCTTCACTATCAATGCCCAAAGCCTAAACAACAAACTTCACCATGTTCACGCCTGGATTAACCACAACCAACCTGACATCTTAAGCATCTCTGAGACCTGGCTAAAACCCCATATCTCTGACTCGGAAATCCTTCCTCCTGGTTTCAACATCCTCAGGAGTGACCGACTAAACAAAAAAGGTGGAGGCTCTGCCATTATCTACTCTAACCTTCTCTCCATAATCCCCTGCAAATCACAACCCCTCTATTCAAAAATACTGAAATAACTGCTTGTCTGCTCCAACTCAATAAACATAAAAATATCTGCATCATTTCTTTATACATCTCCCCTGGCGACAACATTGCTACCCTAGAGAATATTCTCCACTGGGCCTCATCTGAAATAAAATATGAAACATTTATTCTAGGTGACGTCAACATTGATTGGAACAAAATCAACACACCTTCTCCCACCCTAGCTATCAACCTTTTCAACTTCTCTCAATTAATCCATTCTACAACCAGGCCCAACAAAAAACACCCCCCTGGCTCCATCATAGATTGGATTTTAGTCTCCCATCCAAACAAAATCTCTCTATCAGGAACTATCCCTGACTCCTTTAGTGACCATCTACCTGCCTTCATTCATCGCTCAGCTAACCCCTCTCAATTCCTACATCATTATATCCAAACTCGTAACCTTAGCAACATCAACCCCACAATCCTCTCCAACATATTCAAAGAAATCAACTGGCAAATCCTTCAAACTCTGTCCCTCGACAATGCCGTAGAACATTTTAACTCCATCTTCCTAAATACTCTCAACTCTCTAGCCCCCCTTAGAAATAAACGAATCAAAGCCAATTCTGCTCCTTGGCTGACCAAAGAGACTAAACAAACCATGCAACTCAGAGACAAATCTTGGAAGCTTTATCAGAAAAGCAACAGCCTTCTGCCTTGCTCCAATATACCCAACTCTGCAACCAAGTAAAAAAACTTATCATCAGAGACAAAAAAAACTGCTACAACAAACTTCAGTCTACTAATCTTAACAACCCCAAACATTTCTGGAAATCTGTTAACTCTCTTCTCCATCCTGGGTCACAAAATAACCCGTGCCCTGACCCTAGTTTAACTGACAATGAACTAAGCTCACTCTTCAACACTTTCTTTACTGACTCTATAGCCAAACTAACCAAAACATTCCCTGACAACAACCCTTCCAACTTCCTAAACTCTCCAAAGGACTGTCACCCTATGTTTCAACTCAAACCAGTTTCCACAACTTTCATAAAAAAGCTCTTAACCAAACTAAAACCTTGTTCCAACGCCCCCGATAACATTCCCCCCTCCTTCCTCAAACACACAGACGAAGGAATAGCTCTTCCAATTAGCATCCTGATTAACAGATCCTTAAAAGAGTCATACGTTCCCAAACTCTGGCGTTCTGCCTACATTCTACCACTTCATAAAGGAGGTAAAAACAACTCCATTTCTAACTTCTGCCCTATAGCCCTACTCTCTCCTATATCCAAAATTCTTGAGAAATGTGTCCACCGCCAACTCTTACCCTTCTAACAGAGAATCAGCTACTTACACCCACCCAACACGGTTTCCGTCCAGGCCACAGCACCATAACTGTCCTACTTTCCTTCTTAGAAACAGTTAATCAAGCCAGAGATTCCGGACTTCTAGTATCCACTGTTCTGCTGGACCTTTCTAAAGCCTTTGATACCATCTCCCATTCACACCTACTCTGCCACCTCTCCAACCTTAATCTTTCCACTAATACTCTTGCCTGGTTCTCCAGCTACCTCTCTGACAGATCCCAGGCTGTCAGATGGAAGAACTCTACCTCCTCCTTCTTACCTACTCCTACTGGCGTTCCTCAGGGATCCATTCTCGGTCCCTTACTTTTCAACATCTTCATAAACAACCTTCACACTGCTCTCCCTGACACTACAGTCATCCAGTACGCTGATGACTCTACCTTAGTCTGTGCCGCCCCCAGCTTTGCTGAACTTCTCTCTAAAACTCAAACAGCTTTTTCCACTACAGAAAACTGGATGCACCAAAACCACCTCTCCCTCAACTCCAATAAATCCAAAATACTAATTTTCCTCCCTCCCAAGACTTCTTCCTTGGACAAAAACTCTTTCAACTTCCTCAGCCAAGCTAACACTCCTGTTGAAGTGGTCCCCTACGCTAAACTCCTTGGCATAACCATAGACGAACATCTTAAATTTGACCTCCACATTCAACAAAACATAAAAAAAACACCAAAAACTAGGCATGCTCTACAGGAATAATCTATTTCTTTGCAAATCCTCAAGGCAAACCTTAGCTACCTGCTTCCTACTACCCTCTCTACTTTATGGAGCCCCTCTCCTAACTAATCTGTCTGCCTCCCTCACCTCTAAACTTGAAGCTTGCTATAATAAAATCTCTAAATTCGCCACCAAATCCAAAAACTCAACCCACCACTGCCTCTCCCTTCAATCTTTAAACTGGCTAGAACTCCCAAACCACCTTGACTATCTCCAACTAACAACCACTCATAAATTAATATTCTACCCAGAAAAATGCCCTGCTCTATCCAACATCCTCCCCCCTTACATTCCCAACCGATCTCTAAGATCTGAACACCAAAATCTAATCTCCATCCCCAGACCGAAACATCCCGCTGGTCAACATCTTCTATCCTTCTCTCTAGGTAGGAAATGGAACTCTCTCCCTCCTTCTCTTAGAACCATACCTAACTCAGACGACTTCAAAACCCAACTTTTCTCACACCTGTCCTCAAAATGGAAATGTTCTTGCTTTCACCCTACTTAATCCCAAGGTTCCCCTAGACTAAGCCCCTGTACACCTGCACCTTTATACACTTGAACTCTAGCTATGTTTTTAGCAGGCTCTAACTTCACTGTATGGATGACAATATTGAATAGTGAGCAAAAAAAAAAAAAAAATCTACTAATTTTTAACTTTTGCTGTGTCCTATATGAATTCTTGCAGTGTATTGTAAATTTGCATTTTCAATGTTCTTACTGTGTCTACATTCTATTGTAAATATGCATTTTACAATGTTCTTACTGTGTGTACATTCTATTGTAAATTTGAATTTGCAGTGTCTTACTTTGTTTTCTTGCTGTGTGTATTATCTTTTGTATTCTTCTTAAACATTGTATTGGTTGTACTGCCTTTGGAGCTTTTCTTCCCGGGCCTCCACTGAAAATGGGTTCTTCTTGACCCAGTGGACTTCCCCGGTAATCAAACTGAAATAAATAAATAAACTTATATGCAAAAACGACAAACAGTAACTTTCTTTCAAGTGAAACAAGGAAATAAGTACAGTAAGCAATGCAGATATCACTAGGGATCCACAGAAGCGCTGAAAAGCCGTGTTTTAGGTGGAATTAGCATTTCAGGGAAATAACAAGCAAACAAACAACAAGCATACAAACAAAGCTAGATTCAGCAGGCCTGGATCTAGTCTATGCTACAGCAAACAAGGTGTACCAATTTCAGTAAGCCTTAGTAATGAAGGAGGCATCGATTTAATATGCAAGTCCGTAGGCCTGAATACACCCTCAGAAGCCGGTGCCTGCACAGCGGCTCCGGACCCATCCAAAGTAGAGACATCCGCAGGTTCCATAGTTGAAATATCACACGGCATACCGGACTCCAAATGGGTCTCAGTAGAGGCTTGCGAATCAGAAGTAGCGGGTATCAGAGGCTGTGAAAGCACCTCACTGAGTACCAGCGAACTGGCGACTGGCTTAGGAGAAGCATCATCGGCAGTTTTGGACCTCGGTGGCCTGTCTCTGTCTTTATCTTTGCATTTTTTCGGAATCCCGGTAGTCAGATGGCTAACTGATGACATTTCTGGATAATTAAACAGAGAACCGAAATATTTAGAGGCAAAAATATACTGACGATGGATAGTGCTCTGATTAAATAAAGCAGAAAACCGACAGCAAGGTACGTCATGGTCAGGGCCTAGGCAAGGAATACAGTACGAATGAAAATCCTTATGAGGTATTTGCTTCCCATAAGTAATACAATTATTAACTTTTCCTGGCATCGGTAAGGAGCAAGAAAAAGTTTCCCCAATGGGGTACTTAGCTTTAAGTTGAAGACTTCGGTTCTGAAACTCGAAAATGAAAATTTCTGGAGTCGGCTGACCGGCACTTGCGAACTGCTTCTGCTTCAGGCACCGCATGGCAAGAAAGACTGATGTAATGGCGTCGGCTGCATGTTTTATACCCCTGATGACCTGACGTCGTGGAAGAAGGGACAGCAACTGATGCAGGACCCAAGACTTTGGTAATCAGGCCGAATGATGGCAACCTGCAAGCAGATTACCCAAATGTAATGACTGCAATAGTGAAACACGGAGAACATCTGCACAATGTTACATGAACTTGGAAAAAAAAATGTACATACAAAATACAACATGTAAATAACATCTAGCCTTTTATGTTAAACAGATAAATATCTCATACATGCTGAATATACTAAGTTAAGCTATATTAAGTAGATGAGATCAAAACAATTAACAATGCCAATTTGACAACTAGTAAGGAAAATGCCAGCAGGTACTTAGTGATTGTTATGTTAGACTAAGGTATAATTTCCCAGGGTGTTGTCTAACTGGAGGTCCAGGTGGGTGCAGTAAATTAAAGGTTAAATAATTAGATTAATATAGGTTTACATGTGAGAGTTAACAAAAAGTGTGGAATATGTGTATGGAAGATACCTGCATAAGTGCTGATGGATATGGAGGGGATAACTGGATGGAAGGTTTAACTTATATATTTACATATAAAAGTTGTAGTGGGGGGGGGGATTTAACTTGCATACTTATATATACAAAGTTATGTCAGCTATTTCTCTGACTGCACAACTACAGATTTTATTCAGAGGGACTTGGGTTGAGAATATATGCAAAAGGTGGCTAAAGTGTAACTGGGCCTTTAGCCACTGTCCAGGAATTGTCAGGCACATGGATTAGAGGACTGCGGCACTCACTGTTAATCAGCTGCTTCTTGTGGTCCAAGAGTGCAAAGTTTGATTTCCTCAGCTTCTGTTACCTAAATATGTGACTGAGCAAGTCCCTTAACCACCACTGGTCCTACGTTGAGTGTGAGAAAGGTCCATGGAGATCATTGTTCTACCTTAGAAGATAAATAAAAAGCACGTACACAAGTCCCTTAACCACCACTGCTCCTACACTGAGTGTGGGAAAGGTCCATGGAGATCATTGTTCTACCTTAGAAGATAAATAAAAAGCACGTACACAAGTCCCTTAACCACCACTGCTCCTACACTGAGTGTGAGAAAGGTCCATGGAGATCATTGTTCTACCTTAGAAGATAAATAAAAAGCACATACACAAGTCCCTTAACCACCACTGCTCCTACACTGAGTGTGAGAAAGATCCATGGAGATCATTGTTCTACCTTAGAAGATAAATAAAAAGCACATACACAAGTCCCTTAACCACCACTGCTCCTACACTGAGTGTGAGAAAGGTCCATGGAGATCATTGTTCTACCTTAGAAGATAAATAAAAAGCACATACACAAGTCCCTTAACCACCACTGCTCCTACACTGAGTGTGAGAAAGGTCCATGGAGATCATTGTTCTACCTTAGAAGATAAATGAAAAGCACATACACAAGTCCCTTAACCACCACTGCTCCTACACTGAGTGTGAGAAAGGTCCATGGAGATCATTGTTCTACCTTAGAAGATAAATGAAAAGCACATACACAAGTCCCTTAACCACCACTGGTCCTACACTGAGTGTGAGAAAGGTCCATGGAGATCATTGTTCTACCTTAGAAGATAAATGAAAAGCACATACACAAGTCCCTTAACCACCACTGGTCCTACACTGAGTGTGAGAAAGGTCCATGGAGATCATTGTTCTACCTTAGAAGATAAATGAAAAGCACATACAGACTGAATTTTCCTGGAGAAGTTCTATTATTTTTTTTTCTCTTTTATTAGGTTGAAAGTGATTCCAATGGGTTGGTGTCATACCTCTCAACCTGTTAGAGCAAGAAATATGGACAAAGTCATAAATAATGGGGGACAAAGGCCCAAAAACAGGGACGCTTTTTAAATATTGCTCTTACAAACTTAAAAAGTTGATAGAATAAAAGCTTTGGATTAGCATGAATTTTCTGAAGAGTATGAAATCTGGACATTCTGTGAAAATCTGTACAGCTGAGAGGTATGGCTGGTGTGATTTGCAACAAGCTTTTTATTTAACAATGGTGTGGTTAAAAAATGTTCTGGAAAAGGTTAAAACCACTATGAAATTGCTGTGATAGTTCACAACTCAGTAATCCTCAGGTGGTTATATCACCGAACAAATAAAACAAAACCGCAGACTGAATGAACTAAATGAAAACTTTATCGAGCCACTAAAGTGAAATATAATGCTTTCATCTACTGAACTATTCAAGAGCTTTAGACATCTTCAGATCAATGTTAGCGGCAAAGTAACAAGTAACAAGATTAAAGGTTACTCTGGCATTAACTCTGATCTGAAGTACACAGCTCGAAAGAAATCGTTCAGTAGACGAAGCACTTATTTTTCATTTCAGTGGCTCAATAAAGTTTCCCGAAAGTTAATCTGAACTATGCTTGTATTGTTTTTACTTCTGACGGTAGGTCAGTAGTTTTCATATCTTTGTTTTAAAATGACAAAGATGAGCAGTAACACAGGCCAGACTATAACAGGGAGCTACTTATATTTTTCAGTGTAATTTTGCAGTGATGCTCATTTCTAGGTGCCAGATTTATGAATCTGCAGATGTTGTTTATTCTTGTTCACAATTTATAAGTGTTTTGGGATGGGATGAGGACGATATATTTAAGAAAAGGAATTAAAACATTCATTGTCTGTGTGAATAGATGCCTGGATATGGGGCAAGATACATTTAGATGTTTACTTACCTTTTCAGTGATAGTCTGTACATATTTTAAATAACAATGGGTACACAATTAGACCAGCATATTTATGCTGACTGTCTTCTTGGATTTGGTTGACACATGATTTTACAATATTAAAGAGGCTATAATTTGCTAATCTCTGTACCAATTAGCAGAGATACATTTTTGTTGGTAATTAAGGTTATGTGGTTCTTTGAGAACCAATGACAGATTTGTATATAGCTTTGTAACTGTATATGAACATCTGTGGTGAAAGAGCCTGATGTATGTAGAATGATGTAAACTCCTTACACTGTTAATGAAGAGTCTGATATACTGGTGATGAAATTAATGAATAATGAAAACAATGCTTGGTGAGGAATAGGGCCTTGAGAGACTCCAGAAGGGAAGGAGCCCTGTATAGTGATTTTTTTTCCTGACTGTACCTTAAACTTTCCATTGGGTAGGTACCTGCTAGCACAATGTAGTGTGTTGCTACTTCATCCTAGTTTTTTTCATCTTCTTTAGTGAAATGTGGTGATCCCATTTTGAATGCTTGAGTGGGCTTAGTGAAGGTGGATCCTGAGAGCCATCCCTTTTCCATGACCAGATAGATTGGGAGGATATTCAGACATTGGTAGCCCATATCAAAAGTGCTAATTAATGCAGGGTGTTTATTTTTGCTTAGTTTGCTGGAAACTAGCTTTAATAACTATTGATTACAAAACATGCATTTACAATGCAGATATGACCACATTCCACAAAACTGGAAAAAAAAACACCAGCTTGCATTAATACTTCTAGAAGATGGTAATAAAGGCTAGTTAAACATTTCAAATACATGCTTATGCACTTAAGTGAAACAAAGAATGGATTTATGATGCATATCTAACCACATACCATGAAAATAGACAGAAATAAAAAAACACCATCTTACAGTAGTTACCATTTTGCATACATTCATAAGTTCATAAGTGTATATGAGGCTAATGATCACTGGGGCCTTTATATGTTTAGCTACACATACCAAATGTATCCTGCATGTTTTTTTAACCTTAGAGGTGACGTTAAGATGTATATATAAACTAGAGTATGATTTACAGACTTCCTCTGTGCATTAGAGACATAGGTGCGAGACCTGGGGTGAATTTCAGATTTCCCATCCACTGGTCCAGGTTATGCTTGGATAGCGTTAGGGAAAAAACTCTGTTTCACATGGATCTGAATCCTCTAGCAGAGGAGTGAAATTCTCTAAGACATTTACCCTTCCTCCCATATCCTATTTATGTTGTAAGCAAGGTTCAGTTCCCTAGATTGAGTAGTTCTGATGTTACTGGTTTTGTGGATGTTCAATAGATCCATCAGAGTAGCAGCCAAGGGTGCCTTGTATACCAGGCACAGACTGTCTCTCAATAGTCTGAAGGTAACCAAGTATAGAGATAGAGCTCGAGTCAATCTGCACATAACATGTTGTTTATATCCTGTATTCTTTTTGTGAGGAACCTATGGATGTTCCATTTACTGCATGTATCTGGTAAGGTATGCACCAAAGGGGGCATTGTACTAATAAGTCTTATGAGAGATGAATATAGAGGAATGATGACCTTCTTGGACCTACATGCTGTGTCCTTGCTTATAAGTTAAGCCACATAGAATGATGGAATGATTTTCTTACTGCCTTAGACACCTACTGGTTGAAAGCCATTGAGCTTTAAGCCATGACTTTGGCACTAGTCATCCTTCTGTATTAGTCTTTCCTGTGGAATGTTAGTGTCCTGGGAGGATTCTATGACTGCTTTCAGTTTGCAGTCATCTGCAGATTTGGTCAGCCAGAGGCCTTTGATGTTATCTTTGACTTCTGAGAAGTAAATGCCAAAAATCAGGGGTCCTGGAACAAAGCCCCAAGATACTCCACTAGTGTCTGGCCTCTTTGTGGAGGTGGATCTCCCTCATCCTAAATGTTTATGTCCTATTTGAGATTACTATCCAATATATAACATGGGTAGATGACTAATTCCATGAATTTGTTTACAATGCCTGAGTAGGGAATTGTTTCAAATCCCTTAGCCAAGACAAAGTAGGCAGTATGCACCATTCTGTCCTCATACTTTGCCTTGGTGACCTTTTTAAAGACATCTACCAGTTGAGTAGGTATGATCTACCTTTAACAAAGGCAAACATGGTTGGATCCAATGTCTGGAGGTTTCCTATGTCATTATTAATCATATCCATGATAATTCTTTGCATGGCTTTATATATGAGACATAATCAGACTTATGAGTCGCTAGGTCCCATGATCCATTGATGGACCACCCTTGTATAGAGGGATGACTGTTTCACTCCTTCTTCATGTGGTACATACCTGTCTGGAGACTATGGTTGAATAGTGACTCTAGAGGTCCAACTAGGTCATACCTCAGGCTACTTAGGAGCATCTAGGGATATTATCGGTGTCAGTTTTTGCAGTTTTCTTAGCCTTAAAGAGCACATATAAGACATGCTTCCTAGTGATAACTGGGGGAAGGTTAGGTTTGATGGTACTATTTTGAGTGGTGGCTGGGGGACGAGTTAAACTGGAGCTGAGTTTGTCAGCAGCAGATTTGCTGTATCTTCTGGTTCTGTGTAAGTGGCTCCATTAACAATTAGTTCTGTGCACTAATCCGTACCACCTTTAAGGTTTCAGACCTAGCTAAAGAAAGCCTTGTGGTTGTCATAGGCCCGAAAGGCTATCTTTATCTCAGAGTTGGCTTTGGTGCACTTAATTTGCCCTCTTAGTTGTTTGTTTACCTAATGAGAGTTTTTAACCTGTTAGGTGTTATACTTCCTAATTTTATCCTTCTGTTATGCAATCTGTTTATGTTTGGATTCCACCAGGATGGGTTGTTTTTTTGAGTATGCTCTGAGCTTGTTTCATAGCTGTCTGTATGCTTCTATTACTGCTCTCATGGTTTATGTGTACAATTCTGCACAGGCAGCTGTGTTCTTCAGGTATTTAGAGGCTTGAAATGTTCTCAGCTAATCAATAACAGATACTCTGCTTACAGTAGTTTCTAAATTATTTTGAAGGAGACAGCTTTATTGTCTGACCTTACTAGACAAGACAGTGCTGTTGGGGGGGGGGGGGGGCAGCATTCTCTCATACATGAGAGAACCAGATATAGTATGTTTGCACCCCTGGTGGGGAAATGGACTAACTGTTCTGGGGTGTTTGTGTTTACAAAATCCAGGAATCTCTGGGCTTGCAAGATTAGTGTCTTGTAGGATTCCTAGTTTATTGAGGGTAGTTAAAGTCCCCTTTGAATGTTGGTTTTGGGTTGGATGGTAGGTGGTCTAAGTATGAGCTATGGGTTTTGTGGGTTATAAAGTGTAATCAGTAACTTGCAAAGATATGATATGGATTCTACCTATAGCATTTGGACATAGAGAAGCTCAATCATGTCATCCTGTTTTAACATCCATGAGGTATGTTTCTTTTGATGTAGATTGAGACACCACTTTTAGTCCATGTCTATGCAATAGCTGGTCTACATATATGAAAGTCATTGCATCCCTACACTGCTGGTGTACTCTCCATGGCTTGAAATCATGTCTCAGTAACCACACAGACGTCTGCATTCTCCAAGGTGAGAGCTTGGAGAGAGTGGAGTTTCTTGTTAGGCTACTGAGCAGTAACACCTTTAGATCCCTTGGGCTGATGTTGCTAAGTTGGAATGTTATCAAATTTGGCATTGCCTAAAAAAGGAACTGCGGGAGGAGAACGTTTTAGCCAATTTTGAAAGCCTGGCAAGGAATGTGTCAGACCGTCCTTGGCAAAGCAATATGGTCGGACCATATTGTATCCCATCATGCTAACAAGTATGTTATCTCCTTTGAATGACACTAGGAGCTAAACCATTCATGAAACTCAATCATCCTCTGTTCGTATTGCAGCATCATCCTTGCTGAAGGTAGAATGCTGCTCATTGCTAGGCTCATACAAGCATGGGACAAATAGTCTGAAAGCTCCATAAGGTGTCTGTCTATATGGTCCAGGTAGACACTTCTCGGGTCATTTACATCCACATTGACAATGACTGGATCTTACAGGTACTCATGGTTCAATGACCTGAATGAGTGAGTGACTTGGCCAGTTCCGACCCTTGATAGGCAATTGACCATAATTTTCCCCTTGTTCAGCCTGGTGAATGGGGCATCCATTTGTCCTGCAATGGAGTCTCCAATAACTAGACCACTGTGTAGTGTGCTGGCTTGCCTTATGAGCATTGTAGTTCTGGCTTCATGGGGTGCAGCTGTATGAGTGTTGTTGGCTGTTGTTTCAGAAGAGTGATTTTGGGTTTGCTGAGTATAAGTGATGCAGCTTGAGTGTCTGGGAGGTCTTTGGGGTTTAAGAAGATTGATTTTTAACGCTTCAGCATATATTGGTCTATGTGTCTGGTACATACTGTGTGTGGTGACTGTAATGTGTGTGTGCTACTGGCAACCTCATTGTTATTTTGAGTGCTTGCATGTGAGAATCTTGCTTCCAGTGACATTGAGTAATTACATCTTTCAAATACTGTATCATTTTTCTCTAGGGATTAGTTGGTTTGTCACTGAACATGAGAAACTTGTTACATTGTCTCAAGCTGCCCATGTCCACCAGAATGATGACAGAAAAACTGGGAAAGTACATATCTATGATCTCAAGTCTTTCTAGGTGACTACAAGGATGTGGCAAAAGAGGGTTGTATAGCAGGCTACCTTGAGTGCTTTTGAGGCTAGACTCCACAATTATGCTATGTAGGAGTAGATTCATAGGCAGTGCTCCTCGGTGCACAAATTACTTATTCTTTTCACAATTTGAGTTACTGGGTATAGTGTTGGAGGTAGTTTTATTGGGAAAATTTAGTTTCTAACTGCCTGCATCTATTCAAGGCACTACTAAATGCCAATAGCCCTCCAGCCAATAAAACAACTTTATTTTAAGCCTTTCTGGGTGTTTCCTAACTCAGACAGCCCAGGCTACCGCCTACTGCTACTAGATAAAGTAACCCCAAGTCTTCTTAATATAAAATAAAGTTTACCTAAAAGTGAAAAGATAACAGAGATCATCAATTCAACAACTAGCTAAGACAGCACTTTTATGACAATTTTCAAGTAACTCAATCCAGCAGCAAGGACACTGGAAAACAAATGTATTTTAGTCTTAACATGCAGATAAATATAATAAATGATTCAAGAAAACAACATCAGTAAACAAATAACTTTGAGAAGAGCAATTTTTCAAGTAAAAGTACTTCTCTCAGACTGGATGACATGATATGCATCAAAAACACTCCGAGTACACAGGAGATGATGTCAAGTATTGCTGAGCTCTGTGGAATGAGCCAAGAGCCATTTAAATGTGCTGAGTTTATAATGGCAATGTATCAGTGGGGATTGGGACAGGCACAGGGGAAAAACAACAATTCAACAACCAGAAAGGCACTGGAATGCAACTTTAAGTAGGCAATTGGTACCCAGAATGTAATACCGTAGCAACACAACTGGAATATAGAAGCATAGAAGTACATATCCTGCAGCAAGAATTACAATACGGCCACTACTGCAGTCCCAGTACAGTCTAAGGCACCAGACTAGGCAGAAATGTACCAGTTACACTGTTCATGGGAAAATACCGTAATAAATGGTTAAATGAGGCCAAGATCCAGCAGTAGGTCATGATTGTCCCACAACAGTGAATGAAAGTACAAGACTAAGGCCTAGACTGAGTAGAACATATAAACAGCTAGCCTTTCAAATAAGGATCCATAAGTGCAGTTTGTTTGTCTTTGTTTGCCTTTTCAGCTTTTTCCCGGTAAGGGGTCGCCACAGCAGAACTCCAGTCCGCTAATGATTGGCAGAAGATTTTTACGAAATGCCGAGGTGCCAGCTCGACGCCCGACCTTCAACGAAGGCATGCCCATTTACACACGCATGTCTTTCAAACGCTACTCAACCACGGGGAGGACATGCAGACTCCACACAGAAGGCACTCCCAAGCCACACTGAGAATCGAACGGGAGAGCCTCTTGCTGTGAGGTAACAACGTTACCGCCATACCACCGTGGCAAAGACAAGGATCCATAAGTGCAGTATGATGTGTAAATGATGATTACAGCTTACAGTACTTGAAAATTCTTTAACAGTTTATTTCTGTAGGATGAAAGTGCTCAATTGTTTTTAGAATAAAACACATTTTCTTGTGAAGACAAGTGAAGGAATTCTCTTGTTTTAACTTACAATTCCCCCATAGAAAAATGCAAAAAAGTATAACAACCACAATAATAAATAATAAATATTAATAACAGTATCACCACACAGGTCACTATAATTGCAACTGAAAATATTTAGGGAGAATTGAAATCAAAGCTTTTCCCCCCTTTTTGATGTAAAGACCATTTCTCACATTTTAGTGCTTCCCACGCTTCTCGGAATCTTGAAATAAAAAACGATGCTCATTTCTAAAAGTTTTTTTTTTTTGCTGAATACATTTTTATTGATTTTCAGAAACATAAGTATATTCTGAATTCCCTCCGTGCTCTATTACTGATAGCTGTTAATATGCTGTATCCATCTCAGAAAACATGATATGCATCATTTAGTGTCAATATTCATTCAAATAATCAATTAACTGTGCAAAGATTATTTTCACAAAGATTTTTGGTACAGGACAAAACAGCGAAATGGGAGTGAAGTCCTCAGGATTTGATGTGAGGTTTTTGGGGGGATTTGGAATTAAGTTGAGGTGCTTAAAACCAAAGAGGGCTACTCCTGTTTTTAGGGAACATTAAATATTTGTGCCACTTGCTTAGCCAGTTGGGTAGCAGTGGCCAGAAGAAAGGAGGGTTATATAGTTTAATTTGGGTTTTCTTGTTGTCTGTGTAGTTCTGTAATGAGTTTGGCAGTTATTGTCTGGAAGCAAAATTATAGGGATTTGTTTTGTGTAGGTGATGGGGTTTGTATATTTTGGTTTATTTGTACATTGGTTTGAAAAGGTACTTGTGTGGTAAGAGCTGCCTGTAAAGGTGGTTTGATAGAGATAGGTGAGAGAGGGCTCTTGATTAGTGTTTTGAATTCCTAAAGAAGAGTAGTTTTAAACAAGGGGACTGCATTATTAGAACCACACTTTCTAAAGAAAGTGATATATTTCATTACTTTCTAGAATATATGGGTCTCTTGTTTGAGATACAAGTTAAGCTGGTTTTGACTCATTCACGTTTAGTTTACATTGTCTATAGGTTAAGAATGTTTTGTAAACATTTGGATCAGTGGATTCTTTCCATATTTTCCCACTTTATCTGTGGTTCTTATAATATCCTTTAATTCAAGCATACTTTATGGACAATGTTTCTTTTATTCATCATTGTAGTAAAAGAAAAATTTGTCAAATATATGTTGCATAAGGGGTTGTCTACTGTCAGAGCTCGAGTGAGGCTAGATGATGGCTATAAGGCTGTCCAGTTCATACATCCACGATCTATAGTGCTTGCATTGATTTATTTTGTGAGATGGTTGTTGCAGTCATTACTTGAGGATTTGGGATGGGGGTTGTAAATTATTAAAGTTTTGCTTCAAATATCAGAAAGTTAGAAATAACTACATGGAGGCTGTGAATAGAGCATAGGAGGGTATTGCTGTTTAAAACATTTGAGTGAGTCAATTCCATTCATTAGTTATAAAATGTTGATAATTGTAAAGAAGCATAATCTTTGTTTTCTGCTTTCTGGCAGATAGTTATTGACATTTCTTATAATTTTTGTTTTGTTTCTCTAAGTGTGCACCATGCCTCTCAACCTGCAGACATTGGAAACAGGAAAAAACGCCCTTAAAATAAAATTAGCAATCTAAAAATCTGGACATCTAATGAGCACAAAATCTGAATACTAAATACAATGTAACTGATCTTGCTTCCAGTAGGAATGAAGGATACTGCATGTGAACACATTAAAATACAGAGACTGACAAAAATCTTGGAAAATAAGCACGTTACTTAAGAGACTATCTGTCACTATAGCTTATCCCTGCAAAAAAAAAAAAAAAAAAAAAAAAAAAAACATAGCAAGATGCATTGTCCTATCATTACTTTAAGGGATATGCTTATAGACTGTAACAAATGAAGTCATTATATCTAGAGTCAGGATGGTTACTCTGGGGTAATTCTGGTTTATTTTGCTACCATATGTGGTTTAGAGCTTATGAAATGTCATTCTTTTGGGGGTAAGAAAGGTTTACTGGAGGTTGAGGGAAGCTCAAAGGAGTGTCACTTCCTGCTGGACAAAGTAGTTAATGGCAAAGTTTCTGCACTGAAAACAGTACTGAGAAATGTATTTACCAAAATGTATAGACAGCAAAAGGATAGCTGGTATATGCTTTATTCATTCACCTGTAGAATCTATTTCATGTATTTCCATTTATCATCTATAGATCAGAATTGCATCTGACATTTTTTGGGACTGGCTTTCTTAACTAACTTCCCACCAGTTATGAATAGACAGAATAAAAATGGTAAGGTGTAAGTAACAACATCAGATTAAGATTGTTAATCTGAAATTCCCCTCGTTGTAACCTCTGTTTCTTCGTCTTCATATTTTCATATCTCCATTCATGTTTCCATAACTGAGAGCTACATGTTGTTGAAGGTCATGTTGTGAAATGTTACAGCAGGAGACAGAAAACCCATTGTTACTCTCCATGTACGATAAACTGTACTGAAGAGACTGTAGTTTGCTTGCCAGTAACTATGGAAATATGAAATATTTTGATATGTTTATTAATATTTCAAAAAAACAGGCAACTTACAAACTATTGCATGATGTCAGAAAAGCCTTAGATGATGCTGAAGAATGTTGTCATTCATATTTGAACTTTAAGTTGTACATCTTGAAAAATATTCAGTGGTATTTATATTGTTAATCATACAAATAAGCCTGCTTATTATATTTCTGTAAATATTTTAATAAACAGGCATTCAGAATTGAATTTTTTGCATCATGTGAAAGGTCAAGTTTGGCTGAAAAAAGTGCTGCAATAGTACATATCTGGTTGTATAGTGATACATCTGAAAAAAACATATAATACTGAGTTTGTATTCACTGTAATATATTATGATATTGCTGTAAGGGGGTTCCTATCACGTCATGGAACTTTTACTTTTGCAAGTTCAAACCACATATGGTCGTGACCATATGTTTGAATTTGTAAAAGTTCGAGCGTGTGAATAGAAATCTCCATAGGCGGAGGTTTCCATTCTGTTTAATGTGGTGTGATCTTGGAGTTGGTATATTTAAGCAGCAGGGGGATTTATTTTGTTGTCCGTTGCGTTTTTTTTTGTTTTTAGGTAGTCAAAGTTATGTAACTTCGAACATAGTGGTTCAATCATTAGGTGTTTGTAGTTGCGTAACTTTGACTATGTGATATAGACCCCTGTAAGGCTGTGAATGGATTATTATCATCGAAAGTATAACTTTTTAATAATAGTTTATTAGTAATATTTATACTTCACAAAGCATTTACATTTGATTGCCTTATACATTTTAACTTCATGTTTGGAATATAAAGGATGTGTGGAGATTACCAGTTTGGAGATATTTATGAGAAAATCGGAAAGGAAAGGGGATGGTACAGTTATGCAGCGGTAGCGTTGTTGCCTCACAGCATGAGGTTCTCTGGTTTGATTCTCGGCTGGAGTGCCTTCTGTGTAGAGTCTGCATGTCCTCCCTGCAATAGTGTGGGTTTTCTCCAGGTACTCCAGTTTCCTCCCACATTACAAAGACATACATCTGGAGTGTTTCTCCCTGGGCCTCTGCTGAAAACTGGCTTTGTTCCAAGTTGGACTTTCCCGGTAAAGAAATGTTAAATAAAGTAAATAAATAAAAATCACCTCAGCTGCACAGTTCGACTCTTTAATTGCAAGACAAATGTGCAAACTTATATTTGAAGGAGATTCATAGTCCAAGAATGAGTTAGCTTACATTGAAGAAAACTGTGTAATGTTATCTCACATATTCTGTGGTGGAAGCAAAACCTGGTGGGGGGGCTAAGCTGTCACACAAGGAAAAGTGTTACTTAAAGGAACCTGAATAGCCTTTCTGATATAATTTAAAGGTTTCTGTGGGATAACAGGGAAAACATGCTTTGTGACGTTTCAGGTACTGCAGATCAAGTCATACTTTGCTTGCTGACCTTTTATATTGCATTCACAGAAGTTAATACTTTTTGGCTGGTTATTTTGACTTATAACTAATTGAGAGGAGATGCTGATACTGATTTATGTGCTTGCTTTGGAGTACATAGTACATGTTCTACCCTAATATTTATAAAACCGAAGCCTAGATATGTTTTCTGAATTACTTCTGTTTCCATGGCAGATACATACAATGACAGCTGATGTTGCTATAATCACTGCCTGTAAAAGGATTGCTTTTACTTGCATTCCTGATAAATACTCAAATCCTTTCTTTTTTCTACTCCTTTTTTGATTTAGTGCAAATCTCATTTACCTGGTGTACATTCACACATCTATTATTACATTCATGCTGCATTGTGTACCTCTGGAGCCATTTGTATGTGCTGTTAATTATTTTCCATTATAGGTGTCTTACTACCGACAAATGGAGTAAGGAACTGTTAAACAGTGTCTGTAAAAGGTCAATACTTGCACCTAGGTTTGTTGTCCGTTTTTGAACCTGTGGTATATTAGACATACATGTGAATGTTCACTGAGGATTTGTGGGAAGCAATACTAATCCCAAGAATTGTAACAGTTTGCTCATGCCAGTTACAGCTGGGTATTTCAATGTAAACGTGTATGTGATGTGTCATTGTGACATAGATAACGATACACATATATGGGGTTGCCATTTCTTCAGTCATTGTTGTCCACTGCAAACACAAAGCATAATTAGCACTTCTGCCCAAACATGCCATAATTGGACAACAGTATGTCTGCTGTTGGCTGGTTCAGGTTTTTTTTTAATGCTTTAACTAAAACCTTCCATTCCATTGCATCATCTTGCTTGTTTGATATAAGCTTTCCCATTTGACAGAACTGAAGGACTGGTAACTGCAAGACACCAGTTTTGCTTGTAAAGATTTTCCAAAGCTCAGGCTCCTCCCCAAGCTTCCTTTGCTTCCCTCTGTTTGCCAGATCTCTACTTTGTCACACAAAAGCTTCAGAGATACCTCATCGCAAGCTGTACTGCTGTTGAAAGCCTTACATTTTGTATAATAACTACCCTTTTCTTTTTTCTCAAAATTAGTCAGTCTAGACTAAAACGTACCACCACATCCACTTTCACCTTCAAACCTGTTCACATATCTTACATAAAACTATTTTTAAACAAATTCAGACCATGCTCTACTTCAGCTGACAACCTTCCAAGTGATTGTCTTAAAATAGCAGCCAACAGCATTGCCTGACCTTTCTCAATCCTTATAAATAGGTAAATCCAGGAATCTCACATTCCCTCTCTCCGGAAAAAGTCACACTTTATCCCTCTGTACAAAAGATGAAATTCAACAGACATTGCTAACTATTAGACTTATAGCAATCTTATCCCCCTTCTCCAAAGTACTTGAAAAATGTATTCAAAAACAATTGCTAATCTATCTCCTGCAGGAAGAACTCCTATTCTCCATACAGCATGGATTCCATCCTTTCCATAATACTAACACTGCTCTTTGTCACAGCAAATTTCTACTTCAAATGTCCTCATTAGGTCTTTAAGCCCACCCTTTATCGGTACAAAACCTACCTAGCCAATAGGTAGCAGTCAGTAAAATGGCACTCCACCATCTCTCCATACCTCTCGCTTACCATCAATGTACCACAAGGCTCTATCCCTGATCACCTTCTCTTTAACAGTCTCACCAATACCCTCCACACAGATGACTCTACACTCATTTGCACATCTGGGAATGTGGCACACTTCCAAAAAATTACTCAGGAAGCTTTTACAGCAACTGAAACATGGCTTTGTAACACAAAACTCATGCTCAACTACCTCCCACCCCAAAAAACTACCCCCCAAATCCCTCTCCCATAATAGCTCCATGCAAACCCACGCACACCCGCTCACAACTGCTTTAAAGTGCCTTAATCACTCTGTACCCAACAGCTCGTGTTCTGGCCAGCAACAAAATAAACAGCCTCTGCAAGGCTAGAACTCCGGACCCTGTACATCACAGTCACAGTAGTTAACCACTACGCCATGATAGCAGTACATATAAAGGAGGTATCTACAAACTAATCCTCACCACAGAGAAATCAAATCCAACATGTGAACTGAATCTATGTACAGTGTAATGTTCTATAACCTGCCACAGACCATAAATATGTGAATTGGAGTACTGTAGTAAACATAGAGTTGAGCTATCACTGTACTAAAGTTATGAAGTCCCCAGGACCCCATACAGTGTATGTACACATGAATGCCGGATACCAGACACATATATATCCTGTAATGAATAAGACATAGCTTAGCCTTTTTGAAACCGGCCAATTATGGAAAAGTGCAGGAATCCAGCCTACTTAAACTGAAGAGGCAGGAATATGGCTCATAACTGGTTGTAGCATCCCCCTACAGGCAGAATGGCTGGAGTGGGAGAAGGCACTCACTTTAGAGTGCAGCACTGGGGCATCCAGGAGTCCAAATTCATGGTATGGCTCCTGGTAAAGCACCATGACAGGAAACTACTGCAGGTCCTGTAACAGGGCTCACAGTACAAAATGGAGGCCTGGGACAGTCTCACCCGTGACCTCACTAGTACCACAGGTATCCTCCGGACTGGTGAGCAGGTCAGACACCACCATACAGACCTGAATCGGTGGAGGGGGGATGTCCTGGAACAGTGGATCCAGGAAGCAAGGCAGATGCAGAATGCCCCAGAACTGAGTATGTTCTCCTTTCACTACGTTGTTAATAATTGCCTAGCTTGTGTATACTACGAATAGGTATGGCTAAATATCACTGTACTTCTCTGACAGCTGCAGATGAGTGTGCTGCGAACCAGCAAGCCTATTATGCTAGGCTGTAAAGGATGCGTCGCAAGGTAGGTTAGTAAATAGCCTGCTTGTACTGTCATAATAAATAAATGTAAGAGCCTCAGAAAGTGTTGTACCAGTATACAGATTCATGTAATATGCTGTGAATAAAGGTGTAACCCCTGCATTGCTTCTGTTTACTCTGCAGTCATATGCTGTTGTACTGTTGCAGTTATTAAATAGTACTGTTGTAGTAAGCAGTGTTACCCACATTATGGTATGCAGATAAAATGTGTATGAAGTGCTGTATAACAATACAGCAAAAATGGAGACAAGTTCCAAAAGTCAAACTCCACAAAAAAACACATAGTAACTTGTGGAGGAAATAAGGCACCAAAAGATTGTTTTACCAAGGTTTTAATAATCCACAGCACGCAAACAGCTTTCCAACGAAATTTACACCAAAGTTCACATCACTAACGCAAAATCTGGACACTGCGTTTTCGTTTAGGTCACTTCCTCAAATGCAGTTCAATAATAAATCAGGTCATATTCTTCAGTATTTATACATAACCTGATGAGAATTAAACACTCAATTAAACAATTAAGTAATTAAATTCATGTACTTTTTAAAAATTATGTTTTTTATTAATGCTGTTTATATGTAAGGTTTTATGCGCTGACTAGTGAATATGGTTTTAAACTGATTGCTTATTGCTACTAAATTTATTACTTAATTGTTTAATTGAGTGTTTAATTCTCATCAATTTATGTATAAATACTGAAGAATATGACCTGATTTATTATTGAACTGCATTTGAGGAAGTGACCTAAACGAAAACGCAGTGTCCAGATTTTGCGTTAGTGCTGTGAACTTTGGTGTAAATTTCGTTGGAAAGCTGTTTGCATGCTGTGGATTATTAAAACCTTGGTAAAACAATCTTTTGGTGCCTTATTTCCTCCACAAGTTACTATTTGTTTTTTGTGCTGTATAACAATGTTGGATGTGCAAACAGGTCAGTCATATTAGACTAAATACATTGCAAAACCTCACAACAATTGCCTGACAGCATAGTATACAGTGATCTTAACTGTAATGCTTTTGTCACACACAGCATTGCTTTGGATCCCAGGAGCGCCAGTGAGTTGTATGCATAATCATTCCACACAACTCCACACAGTTTGTTAGAATGTTCAGTGAGAAACCTTCATGCATATATACACTTAACAACTGTACAGATTATGCAAGAATGCTCAAATAGAAAGTGGTATGCATATTCATACCCCTCAACTATTCCAATCTGCCCAGTCAACTGTTCCAATCTGCCCAGTATGTCCTGATAAATGGCCCACATCACCTGCCCTTTGCCCTGTTCCCCTGACAAATTCGTGTGATGATCCAAGAAATGTAGGCAGCTGTAAATGACATATAACTGATAGTCAGACTTGTACATAGTCAGAGAATGTACATGCAAACATGCCTGTCATCCCAGCATCTCACCCAAAGTGTATGACAGCAGTCAGCAGTCTCAAAACATGTTGCATTACACCTGCATTTTGTCAAGCCTGTACGTAAGATACAGGTCCCGTACATACTAATCTACAAACATACCATTGTACAATATAACACCATTGGGTAGTGTAATAATACATGTAAGGGACAGATCACTGCAGTGACTATGAATGTTGTGTAAACTACAAGGATCTATTAGTTGTTAATTGAACTCTCTCTCTCACCCCTACCATATGTGCAAAAATAACCGATTTACCCAACTCATTTGGTATGTCTACACTCCTAACCTTTATTGGGACATATGTTCTATTGGTTTATAAATATTCACATCTGTTTCTATGCATGTGCCATGTTAAAATACCCCCAAATTGGTGTCCTGCTGACATCATCAATGAAACCTGCATGTTGTTGTAATGGCCACTGTATACCCATATATGCATGTGTTCTGCCTGCTCTGCAACTATTTTATATCTGGTGCTCTGGGTAATGGGAATACCTATGCATGCTGTTATAACTAATCATGAATGCTGTTGACTATTACTAACCCATACCTACCTTAAACATGCTACAACATAGCTCGTACGGGAAGGCCGAACCCAGCAGACCCAGCTGTCCCACCTCAGCTGACCATGGCACCGGGCACCAGCACATCTGGGGCCAGCCTGGGACATCCTCATCCGTTGGTCCTGCACCACCTTCGGGTGGAGCTGCCACAGGGGATGGGCCTCACCCCTCCCCCTGGAAGTGGGAGCGGACAGGAACCTGTCACCCATGGTATGGTCTGGGCCATGGTGCATAGGGAGCTTGACAGGGAGATTTGAGACCGCCTATGCCAGCTTGAGGGCTGAGTGGCACAACTAGAGGGTGAGTCTGCCCCTCTTACACAGCCCCCAGCACAGCCACCTTCTGGGCTGTGAATGTTGTTGTAATGGCCACTGTATACCCATATATGCATGTGTTCTGCCTGCTCTGCAACTATTTTATATCTGGTGCTCTGGGTAATGGGAATACCTATGCATGCTGTTATAACTAATCATGAATGCTGTTGACTATTACTAACCCATACCTACCTTAAACATGCTACAACATAGCTCGTACGGGAAGGCCGAACCCAGCAGACCCAGCTGTCCCACCTCAGCTGACCATGGCACCGGGCACCAGCACATCTGGGGCCAGCCTGGGACATCCTCATCCGTTGGTCCTGCACCACCTTCGGGTGGAGCTGCCACAGGGGATGGGCCTCACCCCTCCCCCTGGAAGTGGGAGCGGACAGGAACCTGTCACCCATGGTATGGTCTGGGCCATGGTGCATAGGGAGCTTGACAGGGAGATTTGAGACCGCCTATGCCAGCTTGAGGGCTGAGTGGCACAACTAGAGGGTGAGTCTGCCCCTCTTACACAGCCCCCAGCACAGCCACCTTCTGGGCTGTGAATGTGCAGTGGTGACTGCCCATGGGTGATGACCTCAGTCCCGCTGTATCCATTTGTGGGCTCATGGGCTTGCGACTTCCAAACCCCCCTCCGCGTCCAAGGTGTCCCCCCCCCACATGTGGCATATGCCACCCCTGTACGTGTCTTGTTTGTCTTGTCTGTCATCCCACCCAACCTTTCCTCCCTGATCATACCTACTCTCCTTCCCCAACTTCCCACTATCACCTAAAAGTAAAAGAAAATAAGGGCAATCTGTTCCTGCAAAAAAGCACACCCCATACATAGCTGTCCATTTCGCACACATGTCCACTGGACACATGTAAACATTTCTAATTGACATGACAACATACTATTGTTGTCCTCACCCCTCTCTCAGGGTTGTGAGTGTCCAAATGTACCGCCAAATTTATTGCATATGCACAGCCATTGCTGTAGAAGAAATGGACAGCTATGGACCTTCCCTACACCCTTCCTGCACATCCCTAGCTACCTTGCCTACTGTTTTTCCCTCTTTGTGCCCCTTTTTCACCACTTTCCTATCACCCCTTTTTTTCTTTTCTTTTAAAGAAATTAGCATGGGGATAAGCAGGAGTAAGCACCTTTAAGCAGCAGTGAGCAGGTTACAGCCTGTTTGCATGAGGGTAAGCACTGCCTACACAGGTTAAGCACTCAAGAAGGTAACTGAGTGTAAGGAACAGTAACCAAACATAACCATTGCTTACCATCGTACAAACCCGTGCACACACGCTCACAACTGCTTAAAAGTGCCTTAATCACTCCGTATCCAATGGCCCTTGTTCTGCCCAGCAATAAAATAAACAGCCTCTACAAGGCTTGAAACCAGGACCCTGCACACCACAGCCAATGTGATTTACCACTAAGCCATGGCAGATATACAGACATTGGATGTTATCACAAACATAGCATCCATCACAGTCATTCAACAGTATAGGAAATGTATTCTATCTATTATGTAGATGTATGTGTGTGTGTGTGTGTGTTTATGTCCAGATATATATACATATATATATATATATATATATATATATATATATATATATATATATATATATATATATATATATATATATCAAGAACATACCATGTGACAACAAAGCAGTAAAAAAAGAATGAAAAGGGAAACACCAGCAACTCCTGTATTATGTAATGATGTTGTCCTATGTAATATCAGGACTCCCTCAGACAGACATGTATCATTAATACACGCAAACATTTGTACATTGTCCAAATTAGTTACTTTGAGCATTTCATTTACATTAACAAAACAGTTCCTGTCCAATCATTATATGAGAACAGTAGTCTTGCAAGGTGCTGTGTGCAACATCATCATCATTAAAAAGTTAAATGGGGTAACCATAGAGGGACCGGTAGTGTTGTGCGTACAATGGGGTCATCTGCATCACGTGTACCTGGAACCTTTAGGAGTCATGTGCATACCAGGATCATGTGCCTGAGAGAGGGGTAAGGACAACAGTAGTATGTTGTGATGCAAGTTAAAAAGGTTACATGTGTCCAGTGGACACGTGTTTGAAATGGACAGCTATGTATGGGGCAAAAGTTGTTATGGGAGCAGATTGGCCTTTTGTTTCCGTTTCCGTAAGGTGAGAGTGGGATGTTGGGGAAGGAGAGTAGGTATGCTCGTGGAGGATAGGTTGGGTAGGATGACAGACAAGACAGCATACAGGGGCTATATATGACACATGTTGGGGGGAATACACCTTGGATGGGGAGGGGTGTTTGGCAGTCACAAGCCCATGAGCCCCCAAATGGAAACAGTGTGATGGAGGTCCCCACCCATAGGCAGCCACCAATGCACCTTCACAGCCACAAAGGTGGCTGTGCTAGGGGCTGTCTAGGAGGTGCAGGCTCACCCTCTAAATGTGACACTCTGCCCTCGAGCTGGTGTAGCTGGCCTCAAAACTCCTTATTGAGCCCCCTACGCCCACGGCCTGAACTGTATGATGGCTGACAAGTTCCTGACTGGACCTGCTTCCAGGGGGGGCAGGCCCCAACCTCAGTGGCGGTTCCAATAGAAGATGGTGCAGAGCCAACAGAGGTGGAGGTCCAAGGCTGGGCCCCAGATGTGCTGATGCCCGGTGCTGTGGCCAGCTGAAGTGGGACAGGTGGTTCCGCTGAAACCTCCAATCCCATACAGCCTATGGTGTTGCAGTTTTAACACAGATAAGGCTTAGTAACAGTCAACAGCACTCAGGATTACTTATAACAGCATGCATAGATATTACCATCAACACAAGACAACAGATGTCATACACTTGCAGAGGGAGCACAATACATGCATATATACTGCATGACATCTGTCCAAAGCATAGATGACTTGTGACTGCAGCTATGAACAGTGGCCCACTATTAGCATGTCACTGTGATAACCTCAGACAGTGACTGTCATACCACAGTTTCATGTGACGTATGTGCAATCAGGGATGTGATGACAGTAACTCTCATCACTGTCACCATGTACTGACTGCAATCCTCACACTATGCATCTGCAGTTCACAGATGTGTGTTCTGTGAGTAACACAAGAAACAAATGGTTCCACACACTGACCAGTCTACAGATGACCCTACAGATGTGGGCTTCCTCACAAACAGAGCACTGTCTTGTCAGTTATTAAAGCATGCAGACTAGCCATTATCACACACAACATGTTAAATTGGCAGTAGTCTGCTACACTTACATGCTGTAGTCATGTCTGGCACATCACCCTCCTGTCATTAGGCTATTTTCTACTGTGTATGTCATTTGAGGAATATCCAGATTGCATCTGTGATGCTGTTTACCAAACACCAGATCCAGGTTCCACTCACAGCGACTGTCATGGGCAAGCACCAACATGATGTTCCTAGATATTGTACTGTGTTTCCATGCAATTGGCTATGGGAATGTCACCACAGCTGTACCCCATGCAGTCAGCTAGAGGAGGACTGCAATAGGTGCAGAGGCCATCACCTGATCATGACTATCATGAACAAAACACAAGCTACTGCTGAGCAGGTGTACATCTCCACATCTACCAGAGAGTGTGTGTGAGGGACAGACAGAGGCAAAGTACATCAGAGAAGGGCTGGGAGACTAAAACCTAAGCATCATCTGGCACACACCTACCAGCACAGGGGTTCAAATCCCTGACTGACTAGCCATTACTATTACAAGTGCATGCAGTTACTCTATGTGCCACATAGCTGACATGTTGGTGTGTTGTAAGAACATATATGTGTGCTGGTGAGTGACATCTGCAACAGAGATATAGTAGACATACATCAGGAGTAGCACACATGGCTGTCGACATGAACAGATGTCATTGTCAACACAACCACACTCTCTAAGGGACTCAGACACATTGATGCACTTTGGCAGGCTCACAAATACACTTCTTAACTACTTAGTTTGCCACACTACAGTAATGCACAAGTATTTATTTATTTATTATTTATTTATTTATTTATTTGTTTATTTAAATTTGTTGACCGGGAGTGTCCGACTGGATGTAGGTCCATTTTTAGCGGAGGCCTGGGGAGAAAAGCTCCACAGTTAAAATAAACAGACAGTAGTTACATTGGATTACATAGCAATTAACAATTTAACATAGCAATTACTTACAACATATTTACAGATGAAGAACATATTACATCAGTAGACAACTAGAATCTTTATCTGCAAAGTACATAACAGACATTAACAAATGTTACAATGAGAAGTTCCTGCTGTATAATAAGTACTAGGCTTATGAGCATCTGAGCTTGCTATAATCAAGGTAGTTAGTGGAGTGGAAAGAAAGGTAGTGGTTGGATGGGGTGGATGATATTAGAGTGGGAGTTGCAAAGGCATAGCCAGCATGTTTTAGGTGTGCTTTTAGTAAAGTTTTGAAGTGGGTGCATGATGGTACGGAGGTAATTGTGTATTACATGCACCACAGGGGTTATCCTGAGGTTCTATGGGCTAGGGCATGTGAATGTGTCTGACATCAGTCAGTATGCCAATGGGAGTTATACTGGGTGTGACTGTGGTTGGTTAGGTGCCAGTACTGGCATGCATGTGTGCATTGCTTCATGGATGTGGAGTGGTTGGCTATGCAAGATGGTTGTACAAGGCTGGGTGAGGGGTAATCCTTGGTATCAGGCCACCTGACAATAGTCTGCAGTGTGGTTCAGGGGTGTAGTGTCTGCAATGTCCCACAGAGATGGGAATTGTACTAACTGTTCTGTCATCCTGGTTACCATTGTGTGTGGCCATTGCTTTGCAATGCATGCCATGTCTGTGTTTGATAGTCCTTAACATGGACATTGCCTGGGATGTGCACATCCCACATTAATGTACAGTGACATGATTAAGTGTACCTGGTTTGCCTGGCACATGTTGTGTACACAGACTTATCATCAGATGTGCCAATCCTGGCCTGGTGTAGCAGGACCTGCTAATAGACAACAGGTTGACCTTGCACCTGCATTGATAGCATGATACAGGTATTCCCTGGTGTCAGTGGCATCTGTCCATACAGGGCATGTATGTAAGGCATTGTATGTCCTTTGTGGATCATATTTGATGGCACCACATATGTTGCAGGCGTCCAGTGGGGAACATAACGAAGGCGCATTGTCCGCAATTATGTGCCTATTGTATAGGTGGACAGGGTGCCATGCCCTCTGCAGCCCACTGCATTCATACCATGTCTACTATCTGTCAACAATGTGCAGGGTAATAGCAACATAGTGGGATATTCTAGGCAAGTGTGTTTGTGTATGAAACATGGGTTCAAACCATATTCTGGATAATAGTAGGGTTGCTTACTTTGTTCACCAGGCCTTTTGCCAGATGTAGGGGTATGGCTTGCAAACACAATCTCTTGGCTGATTGAAATATATAATCCTCGTGAGGTGGACATTGTGACATATAATATGGCCACCATATAGGAAAACTAAAAAAAATACTCCTCAACATGTCCAGTGGTTAGACACTCACAGCCACCTGCACACAGGCTCTAACTGTCAAGCACACCTGCCATGTCCTGGGGAATAGAACTACTACCTAACTAGTTTATCACCCTACAGCATTACGCAGTTATAGCACGGAGATTACTGAGCTGCCCCATCCCCAAAGGTGTATTTCACAAGGAATGACATCAGAAGGATTACCAAATTAGGACAATTCGAATGTCCTGCAAGTGAGCAGCCCAAAATGCATTGCTCACAAAACAGACAGTGAAACACACACAACACATCCACAACTGACATGTGTGGATATAGTACCCATGACCAAGATCTATATCACACTACTGCATGGTGATGTTATAGGACGCACCACGAGGATTACTAGGGAACTTGTTCCCCAGAGGTGTGTTTGACAAAGAATGACATCAGCAGGATCATCCACATAGGGCACTGTAAATGTCCTGCGAGTGAGTAGGCTATAATGCATTGCTCCCTACACAGACATTGAAACACACAGAAAACATACATAACTGCCATAGTTGTGGATGGAACCTAACCACAGTTCTATATCACACTCCAGCAGTACGCTGATGCCCGATGCGCTACAGAGATTACTGGGTTACAGCAGTTCCAGAGGTGTATTTCTAAGTGGGTGACATCAGCATCCTTGCCAAAGTTGGGTATGTGAATTATAAGGAGTGTGCATACTCTAAAAAGCATTGTTCCCTTCTCAGACAGACACACACACACACAGTTGGCAAGTCTGGGATTAGAACACCTCCCAAACTAATTTATCACACAACAGCATTATGCAGTTACAGGACACACTACAGAAATTACTGGGTTACAGTAGTCCCAGAGGTGTATTTCTAGGTGGGTGACATCAGCACCCTTGCTAAAGCTGACTTTGTGAATTGTAAGGAGTGTGCATACTCCAGGCAGACAAACACACAGATGGCAAGTCTGGGATTAGCACACCTATCAAACTAGTTTATCACACTACAGCATTACACAGATACAGGACACGCTACAGCGATTACTGGGTTACAGCACTCCCAGAGGTGTATGTCTAGGTGGGTGACATCAGCAGGATTGCCAAAGAAAGGCATTTCAAGTGTACTGCTAGTTGTATATGTCTTTTACCTGTGTGTATCCACTGCTTACTGTCACAAAAACACATTTACACCCACTTACAACTGCTTAAAAGTGTCTTATTATGTCCTAAATGACATTATCAACAACCCTTGCAGGTCTTGAATACTGGACCATGCACACCAAGGTCACTGGACTTACCACAAAGCCATCTGGGTTGTATACATGTTTCATGTTTTTTATAATACACGTTACTACGGGTATTCCACAGTGCTGAAAACAAATGGGACAGTCACTTTGTGTACATATGTACAGTAGCCTTGAATGTACTATACTCTGTGAACCAACATAGACAAATCTACATATGTACAACTGTTATAACTAAATACTAAATACATATATGCACTTATGGGATGTGTACACATGCACACACACACACACACACATATATATATGTATATGTATATATATATATATATATATATATATATATATATATATATATATATATATATGCATATACACAGACACAGCTAGAGCCATATATATAAACATGTCTGAACACCCTTTGTAACACAGAAGGGTTCCAAAGGAATTGATGTGTACACAAAACAAAGGCAACTCTTGCTTTATAACATTTAAATCTTAATCAGTTCACCAGAGAAGGGATGGTTGTTGTGTATGCGGAGTTTGGGGTGGGGAATGATGGCTAAGGAAATATACTCCAGGGATTGTGGAGTTTGGGTGGGGGAATGATGGGTATGGCCATACACCATAGGGACCACATCTGTGTCACTGCTCGACAGTGGCACAGGAAAATAACATACCCAACAGTAGTTGTTCTGGACTGCCTATTCTTTTCTATCCCTAGCTATGTAATAATTGGTAGACTCCACTCATAACTGATGATTACCATGGTGTGCAGCATGTTAAAAGACATAACACATGTGTATGCCTGGCTACATGGTAGTCACACACACACACACACACACACACACACACACACACACACACACACACACACACACACACACATAGACACACTTGCCAGTATTGTGCTTACATGTCTTGCCTATGTAAAGGTAACTAGTAGAGTGGTATGCAGTTGGGGTATATGCCACCGAACCCATACAATTACACTTACTCTGATTCTGCTTCTGAGCTGGGTGATATCACAGGACTGATTACCTGCAGTGGGAAGGGGAGAAAAGGGTGGTTTAGCAGTTGACAAGGATAAAGGCCAGTGCAAGAGGTGGTTTCACTTTGGAAAGCAGTAAAACCCACTGTCATGACAGGATACAGACTCAAATACACACACAACCACACTCAGCCATTTTCTCACACACACACACACACACACACACACACACACACACACACACACACACACACACACACACACACACACACAGTTGCCTGTAGAGAGACCAGAACTCCTGCCTATCTACAGATCACTATTACAGTACTATGCAATTATGAGATGCAACACAGAGATTACACATTTCAAGTCAGTCAGAATGCTCTTCTAAGATTGATGACATCAACAGGGGTACTGCCATTTAAGATGTACATAGCTGTAAACCTGTGTGTTTAAAGTAGGAGTCCATTGCAACCTGTATGCACAAACAAGACACATAATTTGCATGTAAGACATAGGTAGGCCTGAGAGGTATAGTTGTAGCACAACAAGCCCTGAACTGGAGTATGTCCATCTGTGGAATAGACAACTACTATCACTATACAGGATTACAGTGGTCATGCTCATACATATAGAATCACGGGACTTGTTTGGATGCATTGACTCCAATTACACAAGGTCACAGTGGGCATGCTCATACACTTAGTAGAACAGGGCCATTTGGGATGCACTATGACTATAACTACACAAATTTATACTGGGCATGCTCATACACTTAGAAACTGAGGGCTTGTTTGGATGCATGACTCAAATTACATAAGGTGGCAGTGGGTACGCTGATACACTTAGTAGTACAGGGCTGTTTGGGATGCACTCTGATTCTAACTACAGAAGGCCACAGTGTGCATACACTTAGATGTACAGAACACATTGTAATGGACTCCTATTGTAAACACACAGGTTTACAGCTATGTACATCTTAACTGTCAGCATATATGCACATCATACAGGTTTACTACCAGATACCTGTATGTGGCCGGTAAATTACATATCTGTGCCTGTGCTGTGTGATACACATGCATGCATGTACATGAAGTACTGCCATATACATGTGAAGTATACACAATCATGCATGTGTGGAAGTGACAGACAATAGGTTAACTGGGACACATAGGTGGATGCTAACTACAGCATGTGTTACACACATTGCTACCCTGAAAGGCATACATTGATATCAAGTGGTGGACAGTGGCATTATACTTGGAACAGTGGTATGTGTAAGCATAATATGTGAGCCCCATTGTCTAATGCTACTGAGGTTCTGGTGTCAAGTTGACCTCTCCCGGCTGTGCTGGTAGTTATCATTATTAGCAGGACCGCTCCACTAAGCGTATCTGACATTGGTCATCTACACAATGCCTGCTGCTGTCCATCACCTTAGATGTAGCATTTGATACCAAGCACAATACTGTCACTTACAATGATGTCATGGTACGAGTGGCAACTGCTTGACCAAAACAATGAGCCAATGTCCTGCTGTAATTATGATTTTGTCCAGTGTCTGTCATTCTGGGATGTCATGACTGAAAGAAGACATGCCTTTGTCACAGTGCACATGCATCCATGATTCAAGGGAGTGTAGATAATACCTAGGTTGCATATACTCATATAGTGGCATTCCAAGGCACAAGTCCTAAACACAGAAGTAACACCCTGACACCTACAAGACAATTGCATTGCATGCTTATGCTAACCAGTGCTAGATGTGTGGCTTTCATAATCCATTTGCTCAATGTAGACCCTACAATGGGGAATACTGACATCTGTGCAGTGAGGAACACCTGTCTGAAGGCTCTGTAGTGCACAATAACACTACCACCATATAACTCAGATCCAGACATGTGGGCCATAACACTGGTACGGACCACTCTAGGTGGTGGTGTCCACATATTCATAAAGGTTACTCACAAGTAATGATGACTACTCTGACATAATCCATCACAGATTAGTTAAATACAGGTGACAGTGGCAAAAGCTGCATTCTAGGTTGTATCCTCATATACATCCACCACCATGTCCTCAGACTATCAACACACATCCATATATGTGGTATGAAATAGTATGGTAGAACACCAAATAACCTTTGACTGGTGGACTGTACCTAGCCCTACATCAACTGTGCAAAGTACCCATGTACTGACATGCAATAATACCACTGTTTGTAACCAGGTCAATTGTACACATACCATGGTCCCTAAGATGTTGTCAGCATTAACACAGTTGACTGTTGCTGTACACCAGTAAACAACACCCTCATGTTTGGATATGACCTAGATGTACCTGCCCTGAATATGTACATCCCACACTCATACAACATAAATGAAAATATCATAGCTGTTGTTGTCCTTTGTACATACAGGTGGCTACATTCATTACACACATGCACATGTAAAATAGGTCCATGGCTGCTGAATGCTAACAATACATATGGTTTGCTATCTATGTTGACAGAGGTATTATTTTCTTGCTACTGGTCACCCATGACACCTATCATATCATGCAACAACCCTTGTGGCATGTATGTCATTAGACATGTCCACCAAATGCAATGCCTACAAACATACCCAAATAACAGGATCATAGGACCTACACACATAGCCTGTATTGACAGACTCAGGGAAATACAGCTATGGTCTGTATGTTCCTGAGTAGTTACAGATGATATGTCCATGACATGCACAGCCATGTGTGCCCACAGCTCCTGCATATAACCCATGTCAACAATTGCAAGCCATGCATGCTGTGTGCTGTCTGGACATTAACCTTATTACCACAATAGCCAGAATGTGCTGGGGTGAGATGTTTACAAGCCACAGACCTCGCACATGCTTGAATAAGTGTAATGCCTAGCTCAAACAGAGCACATTGCTGGCACTCTTCAAGTAATCATGAGGTGTGTGTGGCAAATATGATGTGTATGTGGTAAATATGATGTGCTCACTGTTGACCATTACAGTGTCCTGGCTTCACAGTGAAACTGTCAACTAAGAGTTTGTGGGATCATGACATGGAATATTGCTCTGTGTGTGTCTTGCTGCTGTGCTGTTGGCATAAATGTACACTTGGCTACTCAGTGAAGGTGGTTGTGTGTCCTACGAGTACAAGAATACAACATCCATTATGGTGTAATGCTCAGCTAGGTGTCACACATGGTATGGGGAAGGTGTGGAATGTATCTTCTTGACCTGCTAGTCCACTTACTGATGGAGACTGCATATATGTACATGTATTGATGTGTGTTTAGATTCCATACGTGTGCAGTGTCTGATGTTTGAAGGTGACTGTTGTCTTAGTACATCATGCAGTTGCAATGCAGCCTCAACATCGCCAACTGTATATGGTGATATGTTCAAAGTACTGTAAGCTGTACTTTAGGTATGGACAGATGTTTGGACATGACTACTAAGTGGTGTGGCTACTTTGCAGATGAATGATTACTGAGGACAGATCAGATGTGTTACAATCATTCCTACAATAACCTGTGTAACTGCTAAGCTATGTTTTTGTTAATTGAAGGGAAAGACACACAACGTAGAATGCAGTAAGGGTGACACTGAAGGCAAACCTCTTGACACCTGGAACAGTAACACCTCCCCTGTGCATATATTATGCATATATCAGCACAGTTGGCAAAGAAAAGAGTCAGTACACTTTGTAGCACGTGCGATAGTGCTGTCGCTCTGTAATACCTATCATGAGATAGGCAGGTGTTTGATTCACAGTACTGGCATGTGTGGGTGTGTGTGTGTCCATATATGTCATGTATTGTGGGGGATACATCCCAAATGTTTTTCACCCTCCTGTATACTTTTGTAGACATCTGTACAGAGTGAAGTGTAGAAAGCAAGACTTAGGCAGGTGTTTGAATCACACACATGTCAAGTGTCTGTATGTGTGTGACATAGGCATATATCTTTGTGAATGCCACTGTGTGTGTGTGTGTGTGTGTGTGTGTGTGTGTGTGTGTGTGTGTGTGTGTGTGTGTGTGTGCGTGTGTGCGTGTGTGCGTGTGTGTGTATGTATGTATGGCTGTCCGGTCCCTGGAGTGAGGCTGTATTTTACCATAGTGAAATGATAAAACCCCCTCCCCCCGTCCACTCAATGCAATCTAGTACCCCTGTTGATATCATCAATCTTAGAAAGGCATTATAACCGCCTGTAAGCATGTATGCCCTGGGGTGAGGCTTGTTGTTACATAGCCTACTGATGAGCCCCCCTCCCCCACATATACTCATTGCATTCTAGTGTCCCTGTTGATGTCCTCGATCTTAGGCCATTCTGACTGCCTGTACATGTGTAATCTCTGTAGTGCATCTTGTAATTGTGTAGTAGTATAATGATGATTTGCACATAGGCTGGGGTTCTCATCCCCACACTGGCAACTGCATGTGTGTGTCAGAGTGTGTGTTACAGTGTCTGTGAATCCCTGAGTGTGTGGGTGTGTTACTGTGTCTGTAAATCCTTGTGGGTGTGTATGTGCATGCATCCTGTCATGAGAGCGGGTATTACTGCCTCCCAATGAGAAGCCACATTTTCCACTGGCCTTTACCCTTGTCATCTGCTAAACCACTCTTTTACCTCCTCCCCTTAGACTCCTCCTCCTTAGACTCAGCAGGAGATATATGATGTACTGTGGTATAACTATTGTTAGATGCAGCAGGAGATATATGATGTACTGTGGTATAACTATGGTTAGGCTCAGCAGGAGATGTATGATGTACTGTGGTATAATTATGGTTAGACTCAGAAGGAGATTATGATGTACTGTGCTATAACTATGGTTAGACAGCAGGAGATGTGTGATGTACTGTGGTACAACTATGGTTAGACTCAGCAGGAAATGTATGATGTACTGTGGTATAACTATGGTAAGACTCAGCAGGAGATGTATGATGTACTGGTGTATAATTATGGTTAAACTTAGCCGGAGATTTAAGATGTACTGTGGTATAACTATTGTTAGTCTCAGCAGGAGATGTATGATGTACTGTGGTATAACTATGGTAACACTCAGCAGCAGATGTATGATGTATCATGGTATAACTATGGTTAGACTCAGCAGGAAATGTCTGATGTGCTGTGGTATAACTATGGTTAGATTCAGCAGGAAGTTATGATGTACTGTGGTATAACTATGGTTAGACTCAGCAGGACATATATGATGTACTGTGGTATAACTATGATTAGACTCAACAGGAGATGTATGATGTACCATGGTATAACTATGGTTAGACTCAACAGGAGATGTACGGTGTACTGTGGTATAACTATGGTTAGGCTCAGCAGGAGATGTATTATGTACAGTGGTATAGCTATGTTTAGACTCAGCAGGAGATGTATGATGTACTGTTGTATAACTATGGTTACACTCAGCAGGAGATGTATGATGTACTGTGGTATAACTATTGTTAGACTCAGCAGGAGATGTATGATGTACTGTGGTATTACTATGGTTAGACTCAGCAGTAGATGTATGATGTACTGTGGTATAACTATGGTTAGACTCAGCAGGAGATTATGATGTACTGTGGTATACCTATGTTTAGACTCAGCAGGAGATGTGTGATATACTGTTGTATAACTATGGTTAGACTCAGCAGGAGATGTATGATGTACTGTGGTATAACTATGGTTAGACTCAGCAGGAGATGTATGATGTACTGTGGTATAACTATTGTTAGCCTCAGGAGGAGACGTATGATGTACTGTGGTATAACTATGGTTACACTCAGCAGCAGATGTATGATGTACCATGGTATAACTATGGTAAGACTCAGCAGGAGATGTCTGATGTGCTGTGGTATACCTATGGTCAGATTCCGCAGGCGGTTTTGATGTGTGATGTACTGTTGTATAACTATGGTTAGACTCATCAGGAGATGTATGATGTACTGTGGTATAACTATTTTTATCCTCAGCAGGAGATTTATAATGTACTGTGGTATAACTATGGTTAGATTCAGCAAGAGATGTATGATGTATTGTGGTTTAACTATGGTTAGACTCAGCAGCAGGTGTATGCTGTACTGCAGTATAACTATGGTTAGTCTCAGCAGGAGATTATGATGTACTAGGGTATAACTATGGTTAGACTCAGCAAGAGATGTATGATGTACTGTGGTATAACTATTTTTAGACTCAGCAGGAGATGTATGATGTACTGTGGTATAACTATGGTTAGATTCAGCAGTAGATGTATGATGTACCAAGGTATAACTATTGCTAGACTGAGCAAGAGATTTCTGATGTGCTGTGGTATAACTATTGTTAGATTTATCAGGAGATTATGATGTACTGTGGTATCTATGATAGATTCAGCAGGAGATTATGATATTCTGTGGTACAACTATGGTTAGACTCAGCAGGAGATATAAGATGTAGTGTGGTAATACTTTTGTTAGACTCAGCAGGAGATGTATGGTGTACCATGGTATAAATGTGGTCAGACTCAGTGGGAGATGTATGATGTACTGTGGTATAACTATTGTTAGACTCAGCAAAAGATGTATGATGTACTGCGGTATAACTATGATTAGACTCAGCAGGAGATGTGTGATGTACCATGGTATAACTATGGTCAGACTCAGTGGGAGATGTATGATGTACTGTGGTATAACTATTGTTAGACTCAGCAAAAGATGTATGATGTACTGCGGTATAACTATGTTTAGACTCGGTAGGAGATGTATGATGTACTGTTGTATAACTATGGTTAGACTCAGCAGGAGATGTATGATGTACTGTGGTATAACTATGGTTAGACTCAGCAGGAGATGTATGATGTGCTGTGGTATAACTATAGTTAGACTAAGCAGGGGTTGTATGAAGTACTGTGGTATAACTATGATTAGACTAAGCAGGAGATATCTGATGCACTGTGGTATAACTATCGTTAGACTCAGCAGGAGATATATGATGTACTGTGGTATAACTACGGTTAGTCTCAGCAGGAGATGTATGTTGCTACGTGGTATAACTATGATTAGATTGAGCATGAGATGTATGATGTTCTGTTGTATAACCATGGTTAGATTCAGTGGGAGATGTGTGATGTACCATGGTATAACTAATGTTAGACTCAGCAGGAGATATATGATGTACCTTGGTATAACTATGGTTAGACTCAGCAGGAGATGTATGATGTACTGTGGTATAACTATGGATAGCCTCAGCTGGAAAAATATGATGTACTGTGGTATAACTATGGTTTCACTCAGCAGGAGATGTATGATGTACTGAGGTGCAATTATTATTATACTCAGCAGGAGATATATGATGTACTGTTGTCTAACTATGGTTAGAATGAGCAGGAGATATATGATGCACTGGGGTATAACTATGGTTAGACTCAGCAGGAGATGCATGATGTACTGTGGGATATCTATGATTAGATTCAGCAGGAGATGTATGATGTTCTGTGGTATAACTATGGTTACATTCCATGGTATAACTAAGGTTAGACTCAGCAGGAGATATATGATGTACTGTGGTACAACTATGGTTAGACTCAGCAGGTGATGTATGATGTACTGTGGTATAACTATGATTAGACTCAGAAGGAGATGTGTGATGTACTGTGGTATAACTATGGTTAAACTCAGCGGGAGGTGTATGATGTACCGTTGTATAACTATGGTTAGACTCAGAAGGAAATATATGTTGTACTGTGGTATAACTATGGTTAGACTCAGCAGGAGATGTTTATGTACTGTGGTATAACTATGGTTAGATTCACAGAGAGATGTATCACGTACCATGATATTACTATGGCTAGACTAAGCAGGAGATATATGATGTACTCTTGTATAACTATGGCTAGACTCAGCAGGAGATATATGATGTACTGTGGTATAACTACGCTTAGACTCAGCAGGAGATTATGATATTCTGTGGTATAAATATGCTTATACTCAGCAGACGATGTATGATGTACTGTGGTATAACTATGGTTAGACTCAACAGGAGATGTATGATGTACTGTGGGATAACTATGGTTAGATTCAGCAGGAGATATATGATGTACTGTGGTATAACTATGGTTAGACTCAGCAGGAGATGTATGATGTTCTGTGGTATAACTATGGTTAGACTCAGCAGGAAATGTATGATGTACTGTGGTATAACTATGGTTAGACTCAGCAGGAGATATAGGATGTACTGTGGTATAACTATGGTTAGATTCAGCGGGAGATGTCTGATGTACCGTGGTATAACTATGGTTAGACTCAGCAGGAGATATATGATGTACTGTGGTATAACTATGGTTAGACTCAGCAGGACATGTATTATGTACTGTGGTATAACTATGGTTAGACTCAGCAGGAGATGTATGATGTACTGTGGTATAACTATGGTTAGACTCAGCAGAAGATTTATGATGTACTGTGGTATAACTCTGGTTAGACTCAGCAGGAGATTATGATGTACTGTGGTATAACTATCGTTAGACTCAGCAGGAGATGTATGATGTACTGTGGTATAACTATGGTTAGACTCAGCAGGAGATGTATGATGTATCATGGTATAAATATGATTAGACTCAGCAGGAGATGTCTAATGTACTGTGGAATACCTATTGGTAGATTCAGCAGGAGATTATGATTTACAGTGGTATAAATATGGTTAGATTTAGCAGGAGATGTATGATGTACTGTGGTATAACTATGGTTAGACCCAGCAGGAGATTATGATGTAATGTGGTATAACTATGGTTAGAATCAGCAGGAGATGTATGATGTACTGTGGTATAGCTATGGTTAGACTCAGAAGGAGATGTATGATGTACTGTGGTACAACTATGATTAGACTCAACAGGAGATGTGTGATGTACTGTGGTATAACTATGTTTAGACTCAGCAAAAGATATATGATGTACTGTGTTTTAACTATGGTTTGACTCAGCAGTAGATGTGTGATGTACTGTGGTATAACTATGGTTAGATTCTGTGGGAGATGTATGATGTACCGTGGTATAACTATGGTTAGACTCAGTAGGAGATTATGATGTATTGTGGTATATCTATGGTTAGACTCAGCAGGATATGTATGATGTACTTTGGTATAACTATGGCTAGACTCAGCAGTAGATGTATGATGTACTGTTGTATATATATGGTTAGATTCAGCAAGAGATATATGATGTACCATGTTATAACTATGGTTAGACTCAGCAGGAGATGTATGATATACTGTGATATATATATATATATATATATATATATATATATATATATACATATATATATATATATATATATATATATATATATATATATATATATATATATATATAAATGCTTATATTCAGCAGGGGATATATGATGTACTGTGGTTTAACTATTGTTAGACTCAACAGGAGATGTATGATGTACTGTTGTATACATATGGTTAAACTCAGCAGGTGATTTGTGATGTACTGTGGTATAACTATGGTTAGATTCAGTGGGAGATGTATGATGTTCTGTGGTAAAACTATGGTTAGACTCTGCAGGAGATATATAATGTACTGTGGTATAATTATGGTTAGACTCAGCAGGAGATGTATGATGTAATGTGGTGTAACTATGGTTAAACTCAGCAGGAGATATATGATGTACTGTGGTATAACTATGGTTAGACTAAGCAGGAGCTGTATGATGTACTGTGCTATAACTATGGTTAGACTCAGCAGGAGATGTATGATGTACTGTGGTATAACTCTGGTTAGACTCATCAGGAAATGTATAGTGTACTGTGGTATAACTATGGTTAGACTCAGCAGGAAATATATTATGTACTGTGGTATAACTATGGTCAGATTCAGCAGGAGATGTATGATGTACCGTGGTATAACTATGGTTTGACTCAGCTGGAGATATATGATGTACTTTGGTATAACTATGGTTAGACTCGGCAGGAGCTGTATGATGTTCTGTGGTATAACTATTGTTAGATTAAGCGGGAGATGTATGATCTACCTTGATATAACTATTGTTAGACTCATCAGGAGATATATGATGTACTGTGGTATAACTCTGGTTAGACTCAGCAGGAGATGTATGATGTACTGTGTTATAACTATGTTTAGATTCAGTGGGAGATGTATGATGTGCTGTGGTATAACTATCGTTAGATTCAGCAGGAGATGAATGTTGTACAATGGTATAACTATGGTTAGACTCAGCAGGAGATGTCTGATGTCCTCTGGTATAACTTTGGTTAGATTCGGCAGGAGATGTATGATGCACTGTGGTATAACTATTTGTAGACTCAGTGGGAGATTATGATGTACTGTGATTTAACTATGGTTAGATTCAGCAGGAGATGTCTGATGTACTGTGGTATAACTATGGTTAGACTCAGCGAGAGATGTATGATATACCATTCTATAATTATGGTTAGACTCACCAGGAGATGTGTGATGTACTGTGGTATAACCATGGTTTGACTCAGCAGGAGATATATGATGTTCTATGGTATAACTATTGTTAGACTCAGCAGGAGATATATATGATGTACTGTGGTATACCTATGATTAGACTCAGCAGGACATATATGATGTACCGTGGTATAACTATGGTTAGACTCAGCAGAAGATATATGATGTACTGTGTTATAACTATGGTTAGATTCAGCAGGAGATGTATGATGTACTGTGGTATAACTATGGTTAGACTCAGCAGGAGTACCTTAGTATTTTGGTGTTAATCTTAGTGGCATTGAAACTGCCCGCCCCTCAGCCTGCCTCTGGGCCCATCTCATTTGCTCACTCAACTGAGTGCAGTGAGATCATATTCTGATTTCAGGCACTCCTACTGTGTGCAAAGAGAGCATCCGGGAAATAGAAAAAAAAAATTAAGCTTATTTCCTGCCTTTCTTGTTAAGTGGTACAGACTATTTGTAGGCTTCTGAGCCCCCAAGCCCTTCTGTGTTTGAGGGAAGCCTTCTAGCTTGTTTTTTTTCTTATAACTAGCCAGTTTTCTAGTTTCAGCACTCAAATCTGTTTCTTTGATCTCAGCACTTGTTCAGAAAAAAAAAAAAAAAAAAAATTTTTCATCTGCTTTTACTGTACTTGTGTTTTTACCTACTTCTTTTTACTTTTGCATCATCTTAAAATACTCAATTGTATTTATTACTGCTTGGTGTAACTCATTCTAAGCCTTTTGGTTTAAACACTTGGGCTTTGGACCAGTTCGTTGTTTTGCACTGAGAGGGTTTGTGGTCTGCACTGTTGTGGCAGAACAGGTAGCTTACATCCTTCTAGGTTGAGAACTGCTGATTGAGGGCTCAGTGTCTGTTATTCTAAAAGTGTATTAATTCTGGTTTAAGCACTTGGGCTTTCAAGCCAGTTATTTTACATTAAGAGGGTTCGTGGTCTGCACTCTTGTGGGAGAAGAGGCTGGACTCTGCCCTTCTGAGCTGGGAATTTCTGGTTAAAGGCTTATAGTGCATGCATCTCTGAACTGTTTCTTACTGAAGTTGGTGCCTTGTTTGCTGTGGCATAGACTGGATTCGGGCCTGCTGGATCTAGCTTTGTTTGTGTAACTTGAGCACTAATCCAGACATTCTCTAAAGTATTCAGTGGTATTTATTACTGCTTGGTTGTAACTTGATTAAAGTGTAGCTATCATTCAAGTCTTTTGGATTAAGCACTTGGGCTTCAGACCAGTTGTTTTACATTAGGAAGGTTTGTGGCAAGCACTGTGGTGGCAGGACAGGTAGCTTTCATCCTTCTAAGTTGGGAACTGCTGATTGAGAGCCCAGTGTCCAAGTGTATTAGTTCTGGTTTAGGCACTTGGGCTTCAGGCCAGTTATTTTACATTAAGAAGGTTCGTGGTCTGCACTCTTGTGGGAGAAGAGGCTGGACTCTACACTTCTGAGCTGGGAATTTCTGGTTAAAGGTTTATAGTGCCTGAATATTTGAACTGTATCTTACTGAAATTGGTTCACCTTGTTTGCTCTAGCATAGACTAGATCCAGGCCTGCTGAATCTAGCTTTGTTTATATGCTTGTTGTTTGTTTGCTTGTTATTTCCCTGGAAGCTAATTCCACCTAATACGCAACTTCTCAGCCCTTCTGTGGATCACTAGTGATATCTGCATTGCTTACTGTACTTATTTCCTTGTTTCACTTGAAAGAAAGTTACTGTTTGTCGTTTTTGCATTTAGTTACTTGTAACACATTGCACTCAAGTTACCTGGCACTTGCTCACTAAAGCAATTATATAAGTCAGCACTAAAAATTAAAAGCACTACACCCTCACTCCCCACTGGCCCTTGTTTTCAATTAAGGAATTCCCAATATTATTCTAGCATGTCCAAAGATCAGTTGTCAATCTTCTCTCCGGTCCAGCTGGTGAATCTGGGAATCTTGAGGCAATGACCTCCTCCGTATACAGATATACATTTTTAAGTGGCCTACACTACAAAAGGTAGTATTTATTAAAACTGCATATAGCTTTAAAACCAATTATAATTACAATCAATTATGTTAATTGAACAACTGGCACCTTTAGATACGTATTTAAGAGCTCATCTGAATGGAATACGTAGATTCTGAAGAAGTCCAGTAACCTATGGACGAAAGCGCGCTCAATCGTACAGTTTATATGTAAGAAGGGCTGGTGGTGTTGGTTGTACGCTGTATTTTAAGCCAAACCAAGAAACGGATTACCGTGTTGGTTTATGGTTCAAGGTGGACTATTTTTGTTTTAACTGTTTTACCATTCAAATAAATCTATTTGCAACACGATCGGTGGAAGAAATATTCTTTGATTGTTTGGAGGAAATCCCTTTATTGTGCGGGAAAGCGGACAGGTTTTGCTTGTGAATCTTGAGGCAATGTTATAACTGCCTCATGTACACAGACAACCCTCTCCTCCTCCCACATAACACAAATACTTGCGAGAGATGCAGCTGTTTAGCCAAACTGGAGGCTGAGCTCTCTCAACTCAGGACTGGCAAGACCAGACAGGAGGAGAAGGCAACTACACACACCACAAAACCAGCCTCACATAATGCTACCACTCCACTGAATCAAACACATAAACACACAAAGACATACTCGGAGGCTCTGAGTAAAAATTTACCTAAACAGCAGAGGCCTCCAAAGCAGACACCCAAACAACTGCTACCTCAAGACACCCCACAAGCAACACATAAACCACAAAAGCAGTGTGCAAAGCAGTCACAGCCCTTAAGGCCAAATACAACACCAAACATACTTGTCATAGGTGACTCCATAGTCAGACACACTGATGTCCCACTCACCAGGCTGAACAAGGAGAGGGTCACAGTAAGCTGCCTATCGGGCGCTAGAATCCGCCACATAACACAAGCACTCGGGTCACTCCACGGCAAGTACAAATATGACACAGTCATTGTCCATGCTGGTGTGAACGACCTGAGACGTACCTCCCTGGACTACATGAAAAGAGACATAGAGGAGCTCTCTGATTATGTAGCCCAGGCAGGTATGACCCTAACCCTGAGCAGTATCCTTCCTTCACCAAGAATGATGCCACAATATAGAGACAAGATGATCAGCTTTAACAATTGGCTTAATGTCTGGTGTCATTCAAAGGGGATCCAGTGTCTGTCTGCCTGGGATGACATGCTTGACAAGCCATGCTGCTTCACAAGGGACGGCTTGCACCTGTCACCCCTGGGATTCGGATATTGGCTAAGGCTCTTGCCACCCCATAGTGCCTTTTTAGGCAAGGCTCAAATTCTAAACCTACCACCCTAGAAAACAAAAATGGGAAGAAACTGAGGGTAATGCTGCTCAATGCCAGAAGTCTAAATCTCAAAATGCACACACTCGAGGCCCTTCTCAGTATGGAGAACATCGATGTCTGTGCTGTAACTGAAACCTGGTTCAAGGCTCCTGAGAGCACCCTGGCACTATTAGGTTTTACCTCATATCATGCGTTCGCCCCAAAACCCGGACCACACCACAAAAGGAGGGTGTATCCATATTCATAAAGGATACCCACACCTCCAGGTTGGTGGCAACGCCTAAGCTTCGAAACCATCCAGGTGCAACTAACCATAGGCAAAACTGCTCTACAAATTGTAGCATTCTACAGGCCACCCTCTCAAACTCAGGAACCCCACACAGCCTTCCTGAAGACACTGGAGGGTATAAATGTATCTCCAAACACCATCATATTGGGTGACTTCAACTACCCGAATATAGACTGGGAACATTACTCAAGCCCTAACTTTCTAGCCCAACGGTTCCTGGAGTTCATAAATTCAAATGCCATGGAACAGCTAGTCACTGTTCCCACGAGAGGAGAAAATATACTAGATCTCATTGTCACAAACACGGGGACAAAATGCTCCACACCGGAAGTATATCCCTCATTGGTGAGATCTGATTATAAACTAATCTCACTGGAAATCCACATCCCCCGGGCACCCCAAACAAAAAAGACCATAGTGAAGAACTTCTCTAAAGCAAACTTCACACTACTCAAGACTGGTGTGGTATCCTTCAAGGCCCCTGAGCCAGTGGAAACCACAACCCAAGCTGCGGAAGCCCTTACAAATGCCTTCTATGAACACCTCCAGGACTGCATGGATCAGGCAATCCCAAATAAAACCAAGACTCTTTCCACAAAGGGCAAACGTCCAGTCTGGTGGACCCCAGCCATTAACAAACTTTACAATAAGAGGAGAAAGCTATTACATGATAGAACAAAATCCAAAAAGGGAAGTCACCCCTGATCATTATTAGTAAAAAAATACGAGCACTCATAAAATCAACTAAGGCCAATTTTGAGAGAAAAATTGCCATGGATTCAAAGGACAATCATAAGGCCTTTTTCAGCTATGTTAGGAACCTGGGTGGAAACTCCCAGATATGCTCAGAATTAGTCCAAAATGATACAAAAATCACTGAACCCACAGACATTGCCAACATACTGGCAGACAGGTTCAGTGCAAACTTCACCCCCCTATCCCCCCCTAAAGGAGAGATAACTATCCCAGCCGAGTGTAGCCTCCCGGACATCTCAAATGCGCAGGTGAAAGCTGCTCTCTCTAAAGCTAAAAACACAGCATCAATGGGACCGGATGGTGTCCCCGGCTGTGTGCTACACGAGCTAAATGAGGAATTAAACCCGCACATAAGGCAGCTGTTTAATCTCAGCCTTACCACAGGATACGTGCCCAAGGAGTGGCGTACGGCAACTGTTGTCCCACTCCACAAAGGCGGCGCCTCTACGGACCCTGGTAATTACCACCCCATAAGCTTAACAAGTCTAGTCTGCAAAGCTATGGAGAGGATCATAATGGAGCTCATAAACAAAGATATAGGGGACTTGCAGACATTGGACCCGACCCAGTTTGGCTTTGTCAAGGGAAGATCATGCCTTTTGAACTTGGTCGACTTCTTCTAAACAGTCACCAAGGCCATTGATGAGGGAAAGGCAGTCCATACAGCCTACCTTGACCTTGCAAAGGCTTTCGACACAATACCCCACTTGGGTATTGTAGAAAAACTTACCAGCTTAAATGTAAACCCATATGTCACAAGATGGGTTGCAAACTGGCTTAAGGACAGAACCCACAGGGTTAGAGTTGCTGGCGCTGTGTCAGAATCCAAGCCGGTCACAAGTGGTGTCCCACAGGGCTCGGTCCTTGGCCCCCTATTGTTTGGCATCTACTTCTCAGAAGTACAGGCCAACATAGGAGGACTTTGGCTGACAAAGTTTGCAGACGACTGCAAACTGGGCGTCATAGTGGAAAGTGCATCAGACACGGATATCCTTCAGAAGGGACTCACGGAAACAGATAGCTGGTGCCAGAGCCATGGCCTGAAGTTAAACGCCAAAAATGTATAGTCATACCCTTTGGGAAAAACAAGGTAACCCCAAGCTACCATATAGGTGGCAATCCACTAAGCACAGAAGAGGTTATCAGGGACCTGGGGACCCAGGTTGACAGTGGCCTTTCTTTTGACACTCACATTGCTAAAGTGGTTAGAAAGACCTTCTACATTGCCCACCTGATCATGAAGGGATTCACATCCAGATCTAGTGAGGTTATTGTTCCCCTGTACTCTTCACTTATCAGAACAATGATCGAGTACAATGCCCCATTCGGGATGTATCTCACCCAACATCTGCAGCAATTGGAGAGACCCCAAAAGTTCCTCACCAAAAGGATAAAGGGACTCCAAAATCTGTCATATGCTGCCAGATTGAAGAAACTCCAGCTCTATTCAGTCGCATACCGTCTGCTCAGAGGTGACATGTGCCTGACATACAAGGCCATGTCCAACCCGGAATTAATGGACATGCTCCACCTCAGAAAATCCAAATCCACCAAAACCACTAGAGCAAGCGACTTAAACCTTAGCACGGATATAAATAGGACGTGCTGGAGGGATAGATTTATCACTCAGAGACTCCCTATGCTGTGGAATAAAATCCCGGTCCATGTGAGGCAGAGCACCTCACTGACTCTGTTCAAGAGAAATCTAGACCTGTGGATGGGAGATCGTAGGTTTACCCCGGGAATCATCTCTGTGTCACTGCTGGACAGAGGCACAACAAACTAATGGGCACAGTATTTTTACATATAAGGGGTGGCGTAAGCCACAAAAATTTGGGCTAGGCTTATAAATGCCTTAGGGCAGATAGCCTAGTATAAACCTATGAACCTATGAACCTATGAGAGTACAGCTTCACTCTACCACCTCCCAAAAAAGGATGAATGTATTTTTATTCAAGGTAGTATGTACCACTACCATTAGAAGAGCTAGCCATTACTATGTCCTTTGTATTTTTTTCTTCACACATTTATGTATGTCAGTCACAAGTCAGTGGCATATTTTCAGTATTTTGTCATAGGCATTGACAACACTAACCTTGACCATCATCATCTCCCAAAGATGATCATAATGACCTCTGCCTCATTCATCCTAGTAGTAGCAGAGCATGTTTCAGAAAGGCCAGGATTATAACCATGTTCTCTTTCCTGGAAAAACTATAATGTGTCTCACAAATTCCATCTGCTGACATACTGACATCCACAAAAGCAAAAACATATATTTGTATTTCTATAGGTGTCAGTGTAACACAGTGAAGTGGGACACACTTCAGCGTGCAATATGTGTCTTAAATAACTATATATGACATTTGTGACTTTCATTTGGTTAACGTACTATCCAATTTGGGGTTTGGGCATAGACAAACTTGCTGTACCAGTATTTGTCTGCATGCATATAGGTCCATAGGGGTTTACTAGGCCAATGATCACAAGGGTCTTTTTAAGCCTAGCCATGCATCCCAATTCTCTGACATGTTCTGATACCTCCGATAAGTGAAAGCAGGAGTATGGGAGATGAAACATATACAAGCAGGGGCCTGTGAGATCAACCATTTACAGATTGCCTGTGTCCATTAGAGACACAGCTGCCAAACCAGGGATGGATTTTCTGTTCCCTATCCAGTTGTCCAATTTATACTTGAATTGGGTTAGGGACAAATTCTGCTTCACATGGATGGGGGGCCTGTTCCATAGACAGGATAGTCTCTGGGATACATACCTGTCTTTCCAGCAAGTCCTATTTATATCACAGGCTGGGTTTAAGTCTTTAGAATAGGTAATTCTGTTGCTGTTTGTTTTGTGGATATTCAGGAGGTCCATCAGAGTGGGGTCTGACAATGCCCTGTATGCCAGGCATACATATCCCCTCAAAAGCCTTTAGGAGACAGAATACAGCTATAGGGCCTTCGGGTGGCCTGTACAGAACATTTTACTTATGCCCTGTACTCTGTTAGTGAAGAACTTTTGTGGACATTCTAATTGTTGGATATGCCTGGTTAGGTACATACCAAAGGGAGCATTGTTCTCAATGACAGGTCTGATTGCCGAATACAGTGGAACATTGACTTCCTTGGACATAGATGCTATACCATTTTTGTAAGTTGCGCAACATAGAATGATTTCCTCACTACTGAAGACACATGATGGTCAAAGGTTAGATTACTGTCTATGTGTGTCCCTAAGTCCCTGACTACTGGGTCACCTCTAAAGGGGTATGTTTTCAATATGATAGTTACCATGGGTGGATTACTTCCCAAAGTATACTATTATGCATTTCCTGGTATTTAGTTTTAGTCCATGGATCTGACATCAGCTGTTTAACTGTGCCAGCCTTTCCTGGAGAATATCTGTGTCAGTGTGTGATTCATTGACAGCTCCTAATTTGCAATCATCTGCAAATTTAGTCAGCCAGAGACCATTGACTTTGGCCTTGACTTCAGAGAAGTAAATGCCTAAAAGGAGCAGTCTAAGGACCAATCCCTGAAGGACTCCACTTGTAAATGGCCTCTTTCTAGAGGTGGACTCCCTAATTCTAACTTCCTGGGTCCTGTCTATGAGCCAGATGGTTATCCACTGGGTGACATATGGGTTTGTTCCTAATCTCTTGAGTTTGTCAAGAATGCCCAAGTGGGGTATTGTGTAAAATGCCTTTTCCAGGTCAAGGTAGGCAGTTTGAACCATTTTGTCCTCATCCATTGCTTTGGTGACCTTCTCAAAGAAGCCCACCAAGTTGAGTATGCATGACCCTGCCCTTGACAAAACCAATCTGGATTGGGTCCAGTGTCTGGAGGTTTATTATATCACTATTGATCATTTCCATGATAATTCTTTCCATGGCTTTATATATAAAACTAGTGAGACTTATTGGTTTATAGTTTCTAGGGTCTGTAGATGGCCCACCTTTGTTTAGAGGGATGACTGTTGCTGTTCTCCGTTCATGAGACTCGAAGCCTGTTTGGAGACTACAGTTAAATAGCAATTCAAGAGGCCCTGATGGGTCATGTTTCGTGTTATTTAGAAGGCATCCTGGGATATTGTCTATGCCCATTTATGCATTGCTTTTGTCCTTGGTGAGAGCATTAAGTACCTGTTCCCTAGTGACAGTAGGGGGTGTTACATTTGATGATATTTCCTGAGGGAATGTTGAGGAGAGAGGCGGTTAAAATTGGAGCTGAATTTATCAGCCAGTAGGTTTGCTGTATATTATGGCTCAGTATAGGTGACTTAATTTACAATGAGCTCTGCACACAATTGCATATTTCCTTTGAGGTTGTGGACATAGCTAAAGAATGCCTTCTGGTTGTCCTTGGCCTGGGAGGCCAAAGTTGCCTCAAATTTGGCTTTGGTAGACTTTATTTGCCCTCTGAGTTGTTTGTTTAGTTTGATGGGACTGCTTTTATTCTGCTGGGTGCTGCACCTCTTAATTTTTGCCATGATTTTCTTCCTTCTGTTGTACAGCCTATTGATTTTGTGATTTCACTAGGGTGGCTCATTTTTTGAGTTAGTTCTGTACTTCTATCTGGTGGGTACAGCTGCCTTTATGCAGCTATTAAGTCTTGTACATGGTTTATGTGAACAGTTCTGCATAGGCAGAAGTGTTCTCAGTGCTTATGGGGGCTTGAAATGTTGCCAGGTTATCACTTAATAGCAAGAGGTTAGTTGCAGAGTACTTACTGAATATTCCAGGTTTAGCTGGGGGTCTAGGTTTTATTTTTTATTAAAAGGAGACCATTTTCTGGTCTGACCTTACCAAGGAAGACATTACAGTAGGGGGTGTGCAGCACTATACCATAGTAGTGAGGACCAGCTCCACTATGGTTGCAGCCCTGGTTGGTGTATTGATAATCTGGTCCAGAGAGTTTGTGTTTACAAAATCCAGGAATCTCTGTTCCTCTATATTTGGTGTCATATCGGACTCCCAGTTAATAGTGGGGTAATTAAAGTCACCCATGAATATGGTATTTAGTTGAATGGTGAGTATTTCCAAAAAGTTTAAATACATGGTATGGTTTTCCTGGGTCATAGAGGGGCACCTATAGCTTGCAAGGAAGAGGTACTGGATTTTGCCAATGGTGATTTGAACATGATGGAGCTCAAGTGCTTTGTCCTGTTTGACCAGTCTTGAGGTAAATTTATTTTTGAAGTAAATTGAGACACCTCCATCTTTAGTCCCTGTCTGTGTAATAGCTGGTCTAAATATGTTGAAGGCATTATAAACTAGCACTGTTGGTGTGCTCTCTGCAGATTTAAACCATAACTCAGTGACCACACAGACGTCAACATTCTCTATGGTGAAGAGAGCTTCTAGGAGTGGAGTTTTTGTTTAGACTCCTAGCACTGGGCAGTAGAACCTTTAGATTTTCTTGGTTTTGATTTGCTATGCTGGAAGTTTCAGTTTTTTATTGCCTAAAAAGGTAATATGGGGGAAGACAATGTTTTAGCTAATGTTCAAAAGACTAAAGGAGAGAGGTACAGACCATCCATGGCAAAGCAGCATGGTCTGTTGACCATCTCCTTTCATGCTTATGAATATTGCACCTCCTTAGAATGACACCAGAAACTAAGCCACTTGTTAAAGTTATTCATCTTTTGTTCATGTCGTGGCATCATCCTTGGAGAAGGTAAAATGCTGCTCAATGTTATGCTCATACCAGCCTGAGGCACGTATTCCAAGAGCTCCATGATGTCTCTCTTCATATAGTCTAGGGAGGCTCATACCTGTCTGAGGCACATATTCCAAGAGCTCCATGATGTCTCTCTTCATGTAGTCTAGGGAGGTACATCTCAGATCATTTACTTCCACATGGACTATGACTGAATCATACTGGTACTTGTGGTCCAATGACCTGAGTGCCTAGATAATGTGGTGGATCCTAGCCTCTGATAAGCAATTGACCATGAATTTCTCCTTACTCTGCCTCACGAGAGGGACATCAGTGCGTCCCACGATGGAGTCTCCAATGACGAGAATGTTGGATTGTGTGGTGGCTTGCCTTATAGGCTTAGCTGTAGAGGCTCTATGAGATGTAGCTGTATGTTTTGATGTTGATGTTGTTTTGAAAGAGTGCATTTGGGGCTGCTGAGGGTATTTGTTATGTGTAATTCACCTAAGAGGTCTTTGGGGTTTAGTAAGGTTACATTCAAGTGCCTCAGCATATGTGGGTCTATATGTCTGCTTTGAATTGTGTGTGATGGGTGCACCGTGTATACTACGGGCACCCTTATTGACATTAGGGTACTTTTATGTGAGAGTTTTGCCTCCAGTGACATTCTGTAAATTCATCTCTCACATACCATATCAGTTTGACAATTAACTGGTTGTCAGTAAACATGAGGCAATTTCCACATTGCCTTAGGATGCCCATATCCACCAAGTTGGTAACAGAGATAGTAGAAAAGTTTAATATCCACAGCAAGACCAATTTTTTATTGATTACGCAGTTGGAGTGAGAATATAAAGCAATATCAGAAGCATCCGGTTTGGAATTCTGGGAACAGTGCTTGTCATTGCAAACTAGTTATCCTGTGTATTCAGGCATTCCTGAACTTTCAATTGTGCTTTTACAGGAGAAATGTCACTTAACGTGTCTTTACAGGATACTTCCAAATACTTGAGGAGAAACTAATACATAGACCCTGAAAATTTAAGGTTGAAGTATTTAGGCAGGTATTCTGAAGTTAGAAATAGATCAAGTAGTACTTACTAAAAAACAAGAATTAGCTTGTCAAGCATGATGAAAGGAGGGGAGTCACATGAATGGCTATTACTATTGCTGGTCTCACCACAGCTTCATGCTTCTGGAATACAGTGCTTCTTTGCTTCTTCTCTCACCAGAAGCAAAACATTAGCATCAATCATGAGACAAGAAGCAGGCCACAACTTCTTTGGTGATCCATAGTCTTGTCCCAGTTGATTCAAGGTTATGTAGGCTTGTTGTAGCCTTTTCCTGCTGGATATCTTGAATAGCAACTAGACCAATCAGGAACGTCAAGCACAGATACCCACTAAATATAAGCACAGATTCCAAGTTGTCACCCATGAAGCAGTTCATAGGTTCATACTAGGCTATCTGCCAGAGGGCATTTACAAGCCTAGCCCATCGTTTTGTGGCTTACGCCACCCCTTTAGTATGGGGAACTATACCCATTATTTTGCTGTGCCTCTGTCGAGCAGTGACACTGAGGTAATCCCTGGGGTATATCTGCGATCTCCCATCCATTGGTCAAGATTTCTCTTGAACAAGGCCAGCGAGGTGCTCTGCCTCACATGTACCGGGATTTTGTTCCACAGCATAGGGAGTCTTTGGGTGATGAATCTATCCCTCCAGCACGTCCTATTAATAGCTGTGTCAAGGTTTAAGTCTCCGCCCTTGTGGCTCTGATGGATCTAGATTTTTGAGGTGAAGCATATTCATCAAATCTGGGTTTGACATGGCCTTGTATGTTAGGCAAAGGTCACCTCTGAGCAAGCGGTGCGACTGAATAGAGCTGGAGTTCTTTCAGTCGGGCAGCATAGGACAGATTTTTGAGACCCTTTATCCTTTTGGTGAGGAACTTTTGTGGCCTCTCCAGCTGCTGCAAGTGTCGGGTCAGATACATTCCGAATGGGGCATTGTACTCAATCATTGGTCTGATGAGTGATGAGTAAAGGGAGACTATGACCTCCCTTGATCTAGATGAGAATCCCTTCATGATAAGGTGGGCAATGTAGAAGGTCTTCCTAACTACTTTAGCTACATGGGTGTCGAATGACAGACTACTATCAACCTGGGTCCCCAGGTCCCTGATAACTTCTTCTGTGCTCAGTGGATTGCCACCTATTTGGTAGCTAGGGGTAACCTTGTTTTTCCCGAAGGGTATGACTATGCACTTTTTGGCATTTAACTTTAGGCCGTGGCTCTGGCACCAGTTATCCGTTTCTGTGAGACCCTTCTGAAGGATATCTGTGTCAGATGTGTTTTCTACTATGGTGCCCAGTTTGCAGTCATCTGCAAACTTTGTCAGCCATAACCCTCCTGTGTTTGCTTGTACTTCGGAAAAGTAGATGCCAAACAAGAGTGGGCCCAGGACTGAGCCCTGTGGGACACCACTTGTGACAGGCTTTGAGTCTGACATGGCGCCAGCAGCTCTGACCCTGTGGGTTCTGTCACTCAGCCAGTTTGCAACCCATCTTGTGATGTATGGGTTGACATTTAAGCTGATGAGTTTTTCAATGATACCCGAATGGGGTATTGTATCGAAGGCCTTAGCCAGATCGAGGTAGGCTGTATGGACTGCCTTTCCCTCATCAATGGCTTTGGTGACTGTTTCTAAAAAGTCAACCAAGTTTAAAAGGCATGATCTGCCTTTGACAAAGCCAAACTGGGTTGGATCCAAAGTCTGCAAATTCCCTATGTCTTTATTTATGAGGTCCATTATGATCCTCTCCATGGCTTTGCAGATAAGGCTTGTCAAGCTAATGGGCCGGTAATTTCCAGGGTCGGTGGAGGCACCGCCTTTGTGAAGTGGTACCACAGTTGCAGTGCACCACTCCCTGGGTACGTATCCAGAGGTAAGACTTTGATTAAACAGCTGTCCTAGCTGTGGGTTTAATTCCTCATTGAGTTCATGGAGCACACAGCCGGGACACCATCAGGTCCCATGGATGCTGTGTTTTTGCTTTGGAGAGAGCAGTTCTCACTTGGGCGCTGGAGATGTTTGGGGGCTGCAATCGTTTGGTATAGATATCTCTCCTTTTGGGGAGGGGAGAAGTTTGCACTGAACCTGTCAGCCAGTATGTTGGCAATGTCTGTAGGATCAGTAATCTTCACATCATTTTGAACTAGCTCTGAGCATAACTGGGAGTTTCCTCCCAGGTTTCTAACATAGCTAAAGAAGGCCTTATGATTGTCTTTTGAGTCTTTAGCTATTTTTCTCTCGAAATTTGCTTTGGATGATTTTATGAGAGCTCTTAGTTTTTTACTTATAGTGATCAAGGGTGTCTTACCTTTTAAGGATTTTGCTCTATCTTGTAGTAGCTTCCTCCTTTTGTTGTAGAGTTTGTTTATGGCTGGGGTCCACCAGACTGGACGCTTGCCTTTGGTACAAAGAGTCTTTGTTTTGCTTGGGATTGCCTTATCCATGCAGTCCTGCAGGTGCTGGTAGAAGGCATTTGTAAGTGATTCAGCGGCTTGAGTACTGTTTTCCCGGCTCGGGGCCTTAAAGGAGACCACACTAGTCTTTAGAAGTGTGAAGTCGGCTTTTGAGAAGTTCTTTACTGTGGTCTTTTTATTTCAGGTGGGGTGGGATGAGGACCTCCAGCGAGATTAGTTTGTGGTCTGATCTCACCAGTGAGGGTACACCTCCGGTGTTGAACATTGTGCTCCCATGTTCGTGATGATGAGATCAAGTATGTTATCTCCTCTTGTGGGGATGGTGACTAGTTGTTCCATGGCATTTGAGTTTATGAATTCCAGGAACTTTTGGGCTAGGGTGTTAGGGCTTGAGTAGTGTTCCCAGTCTATATTAGGGTAATTGAAGTCACCTAGTATGATGGTGTTTGGTGATACATTTATCCCCTCTAGTGTTTTCAAGAAGGCCATGTGAGGTTCCTGAGTTTGTGAGGGTGGCCTGTAACATGCTACAATTTGCAGAGCAGTCTTGCCTATGGTTAATTGCACCTGGATGGTCTCCGATGCATCGTGCATTGCCACCAGTCTTGAGGTGTGGGTGTCCTTGATGAATATGGATACCCCCCCTCCTTTCTTGGTATTGTCCAGATTTTGTGGACGGAACGCATGATATGAGGTAAAACCTGATAGCTGGGGTGCTCTCAGGAGCCTTGAACCAGGTTTCTGTCACAGCACAGACATCGATGTTCTCCATACTGAGAAGGGCCTCGAGTGCGTGCATTTTGAGATTTAGACTTCTGGCATTGAGCAGCATTACCCTTAGTTTTTTCCTTTTTGTGTTCTAGGGTGGTAGGTTTAGAATTTGAGCCTTGCCTAAAAAGGCACTATGGGGTGGCAAGAGCCTTTGCCAATATCCGGAATCCCAGGGGTGACAGGTGCAAGCCGTCCCTTGCAAGCAGTGTGGCTTGTCCAGCATGTCATCCCAGGCAGACAGACACTGGATCCCCTTTGAATGACACCAGTGTTTAAGCCAATTGTTAAAGCTGATCATCTTATCTCTGTATTGTGGCATCATTCTTGGTGAAGGTAGGATACTGCTCAAGGTCAGGGTCATACCTGTCTGGGCTACATAATCAGAGAGCTCCTCAATGTCTCTTTTCATGTAGTCCAAGGAGGTCCGTCTCAGGTCGTTTACACCAGCGTGGACAATGACTGAGTCATATTTGTACCTGCTGTTGAGAGACCTGAGTGCTTGTGTTATGTGGCGGATTCTAGCGCCCGACAGGCAGCTTACTGTGACCTTCTCCTTACTCAGTCTGGTGAGCGGGACGTCAGTGTGTCTGACTATGGAGTCACCAAGGACTAGTGTGTCTGGCATTGTGTTTGGCCTTAAGGGCTGTGACTGTTTGACACTCTGACTGTGAGGTCTATGTGTTGCAGGTGTTGTGTTCTGAGGTGGTGGTTGTTTGGGTGTCTGCTTTGGTGGCCTCTGCTGTTTTGGTAGATTTTTGATCAGAGCCTCCGAGTATGTCTTTGTGTGTTTATGTGTATGATTTGAGGTTGTAATGGTAATATGTGAGACTGGGTCTATAGTGTGTGTGGTAACCTTCTCCTCCTGACTGGTCTTGCCAGTCCTATGTTGAGAGAGCTCAGCCTCCAGTTTGGCCGTATAGTTGCATCTCGCATGTATTTGTGTTTTGTGGGAGGAGGAGAGGGTTGTCTGTGTACATGAGGCAATTGTAACATTGCCTCAATATTCCCAGGTTCACCAGCTGAGCAGGAGAGGACACTAGCAACTGATCCCTCGACATGCTAGAAGGAATAGACAAAAAACTTTAAAAAGATTCCGGGGACGTGGGTGACCGAGAAATTGGGGGTTGCCTTTTTGGGGTACTATCTATGACAAGAGTGCCGTATCAAGGTAATAAGTACTGTAGGAGCAAGTGCTACGTTTAACAGATAGAGAATAGTCTACTTGGAGTCAAGTAGAGATGATCTTTTTAATTATAGGATACGCTGATTAGATCAGTAGTATAGTTCGAGGAAGGTAGTTTTAAGGGAAAATTTGAAGAGTGGACTTTAGGTAGCCCGAATAGTTTAAACCTGCTTAACCGGCGCTGCCCTAGTGTGCAACAGTAGCAACTCCGCTAAATCGGGCTAAATCGCGCTAAAGCGTGCTTTATAGCAGGAGGCTGGAAAAGACAGGAAACGACCCAAAATGGCCAACAAACCACAAGTCACTGCCCCAAACCACTCCTCTGAGGACAAATGAAGGAGTTATGGAAATGACCCCTAGTGGCCAATAAAACTACAGTTTCAAGTCAGTAACCACCTCTCCGGGGGGCAGGGAAGCTGCTCAATGTTAGTCACTGCCACTGATGAACACAGAGACCCTCCTTCAGCCCAAGCAAAATGGCCTCACAGAAACTTTCAAACAGTTCAGGAACAGCAAGCCTGTAACTGAACTTTTTAACTCTCAGAAAAGTGGGAAAAAGCAAGATTTTTTTTTGTTTTGTTTTTACAGAGATAGCAGAGGTTCACAAGTAATATCAAGTTATAACAGTGCAGTAAATGACCCCACACAAGAGTGCTAGGTCAAGGACAGAAAATATGCAAGTTTTAAGAAAAACGATTTAAAATTAAGTGCAAACAGGAAATTCAGCAAACAGCTTTTGGTTGTGCTCTAAATACAGCTACTAATACAGAAATCAAGTTTAACAAGCCAGAAAATGCTCAAGCTAGGCAGCTATGCAGAAAAACTTAGCAAATAAACAGAGAAAAAATACTTAAAATCTCAAAAGTGGCTCCCTTCTTCTCTCAGCGTTTTTTCCTCTTGGAGGGTGCTTCACCAACAGCCAACAAGCCTGAAAAGACGCTCAAACCACGAGGCAACTAGGTTTTAAGAGAGGAAGATGAAGGAGTTATGGAAATGACCCCTAGTGGCCAATAAAACTACAGTTTCAAGTCAGTAACCACCTCTCAGGCTTTCTAATAATTAGCAGTCTTGGGGAAATAATGTCCCTGTGCTCCTTCTTTCACCAGGGGAAAAGAGAAGCAATAATCCCAAGATGACTACTGAGAGGCAGAATGTGGGTTCTCCAATAACTGGTGGAATTGTAATAGATGTTTAAAGGTAAGATGAAAAAAGTTAATATCATAAGCACTGCAGTGTGCACTAGATATGAAAAAGGGGGTAATTTAGGCTTTACCTGTCTAAGTGGAGAGCCACTAATTTTAAAAGAGCAAGATAGATTGAAAGGGGCGGGCACCTTTGTATTCTGGTTCTATGGAATATAGTGGGATGGTGGGATAACCAATAAATTTAAATAGTTGAAAGGGAGGTGATTTCACAAAATGATAATTTTGTGCTTACAACTGGCAGTGAAAGGGGAGAGGGAAGGAGATATGTGACCAAATTAACACAAGAGGCAGGGAATTAGGAGGAGGGTGGGAAAAATATTCTGTATGACTCACAAGAGACAAATATTTCTGTGTGACTCACAAGAGACACAGCTGTGGTCTTTTTCCTAGTTTTAATATGCAATTAAAAGCAGAATATAAGTAAAACACAGTGTAAAGAAGACCAATCACAGTATACAAAATAGAAAAAGGAAATAAGTTAATACAAAATACAAGAAAGCAAAAGCAAACTAACCTTTCCCTCACAGCAAGTTCTGGGAGAGTCGGTGAGCTTTTCCTTCTTTGTGAAACAGTTTAACAACAAATGGATGAATTATATTCTAGATATAGCTACACATTACATATCAGCAGTTCTGCAAAGCTAAAGATGCTCTGTAGCCTAGGTAGCACAGTGCAGTCTTGCATAGGCAGTAAACACTCACCTGGCACCTTCTTATAAAAGAGCATGCTATGACTATATAATTATATTGACCTGCAGTGACAATCTATAAATCAAAGCATGACTAAATGGTGTAGATCTCTATGGAGTTTTAAAGATGGATAATTTCTATGGATAGTTTCACAGACAGATTCACAGACTGTCCCATGTATTCTGGTTCGCACATTTCACTACACATAGAAGGTTATGATTGGGTTTCTGAGCTTAATCTCATTATTATATGTTCAAGACATGGATGCTAAGAAATTTACCATGAGAGCAAAGATCACTAAGTGAACCTTGGCATCCATGTTGAGAACACATAACTAGTTGTTAAGATCAGAGACCCAATCATAATGCTTAGTAGTCACGGAGCTTTATTTGCTCTATGTACTACTAGTTACAAATAAAAATGGGGGGGGGGGGGCAAAGTGTTTTAAAGCCTTTAGCAAGAGCTGTCATACAGACAGCAGCACTCTTTTAAAATTGTTTAAGACTTGTGGGTAGAATGAAGGATGAAATCCAGACAGTTTTTAAATATTGCTTTAGTCCTCTTAAATGTTAAGAGAAAGATTTTGCATCTGTATGCATTTCTAAATAATAAAACATATAACACCCTGCCTGTGGCATTTTTTACTGACTGTAACTTTGAGTGACTTATCAGAAAGTTGGGCAAGTTTATGAGGGACAGGACAAGTTGAGATGCATACACCCAGTAAGGCAAAACCAAAGATGATTTACTTCTGCCCCTGACATTCTTTGGCTAGCATTGTCAGAACTTAATGCCGAGAGAGACATGATATTAACAGTGCTTAGAAAGGTGCTTATCAATTGATAAGCTGCTTTCTACCGGCTTTAATATCAGTCTCATGCTCCAATAGCTCTTCACCGGTTTGTCTTTTTTCCAATTTTGGAGCGTAGTCCTGGTGCCCAATTCATCACATCTTACTTAACTACACGCTGCAGTCATGTGTGAACTTTAGATTTCCATTGCCTTATGAGCACTGATGTGTGTAGATACATGTATGTGCTTCATCACTGCTTACATACTTTACAACATGTAATACATATTTGTGTAATGGCATGCAAGGAAGTTTGTCTCTGTATTACCTCAGCATTATATACCTATGCATCATGTTAGATGGACCTTTCCCTATATTCATGTTATTAATTTCAAATTTTTTTATTTTATTTTTTTATTATTATTTTGTTCTTTCTCATTGCACAACTACTCATGGATGGTCTGTTTGCTGTTTTATTATTAATAGTCCAGAGATTATAGTTCATATTTCTTGAATATGGTATTATTATTGCAAAATTCTTTTCATATTAGATCATCATATATGCTTAGCCACACAGCACAGTAGCTTGTGCACAGGTTGTGCTCATTTTTTTTTTTTTGGTGGGGGGGTAGTTGCCACACACTGTTTGTTTGCTTTCTTTCTCTCTCTTAATTGCATATTCTATATTTTGGCCCTTTGTTCTTGTTTTCTGTATGCCACAATGTGCTTTAGCCTTTTCCTATTTCTTAATATTATTTCTTTGTGCACATCCAACAGCAGTCACATCTTGGTATAACTATTGCCCATGCTGTTCCATATCAAAAGAAACCAGTCCCAAGTCTTCAATTTATGAGCCTAAGATGCAGCTATAAGTTGGAAGTAAGGTTTTTACAAAGGCGACTGAGACAATACATGCTGACTCAGCTGCTGTTAAATATTGGTTACATAATATGTGTATCTGTGGCAGTACAGACATGTTCCTTTACTTGGCCGCATTGTTTTCTGAAGTTCTGTTCCTGCATCAACCAACTCACATAAGCAAATACCGTTTCTCATTAAAAATTGTCTCAAAGCTATTGAACTACAAGAGATATAAATAATCCTTTCAGAAAACATGACCTATTTTTCCCACTGAGCAGGACTTGCTTATTTAGTGAAACAGAATTATTATGGAGTAAACACATATTACATTGTGTTTACTTGGACTTATCTCAAGGCTACTTGTTTTTATGAAGTATTTAGATGGCTTTATGCAGTACTTAAGTACAGCTTCCTTGTTTCCATTCTACTCTAATTTTGTTGTATTTGTCATTTCTATTCAAAATTAACTGCAGTGATTCAATGGCATTGTACTCTGAGAAACATATTTCTTTCACTCGTTATGTATTGTCATCTTCCTTGATTTTTTTTCTTATGGATGCATAACCTTTTGCTACATTTAGTTGCTATAGCAATAGAAGAAAGATTCTTTGCTAAGATTTTTTCTTTTGCATAGCAGCATTTGACATATGCAGAATGCATTTATTCTTAACTATCTGCTTCATAAGTATAACAAATACACTTGTTTCAGATTTACCAGTACCCTATCTGCAAATAAAGTCCAATATATACTAAGTAAATCTGTTTTTCCAAAATACACCATTAGAGTTGATCAAGTGATGCTTTATTTTTCAGAACTTAATCTAACAAAGAGCAACACTGTGTCAAGAACAATATTCTAAAGAGCACTATACAAGGTTAGAGATACGAACAGTAACAATGTCAGAGCAGAGAATGTGATTATACTTATTTATACTACGTTGTTGATCATATAAATTTGTTTGTTGAAGCAAACCCAGTGGGGACTTCCAAAGAAACAGTTTCCATTGTAGTACAGTGCAATAAATATATCAGCAGGTCAGCTCTTTTGGCATAGAGGAATAAGTCCTGATTATGATTCAGGTGATCTCAGTTCAGTTACCAGTCCAAGCACCTGTTGGAATTGGCATGCTGGAAAGAAATGAAAGGCAAGGCTAGCCTGCTCAGTGTATATTTGAGGTATCCAGACAAGTTCTCCTTGGCTAAATCTTCAGTGGAGACCAGGGATGACATAAAAAATGCAACCTACAAAGAGAAGGGGCAGGGCTACTTGATAATGGCATTTACTGAGGCATGTATGAAAATTGCAAATGACCAGTGCATGTTAAGATCCTTGCACATGAAGACACATGCACAGGGAAAGTAATGCCTTACAAAAAATCATTCTTCTATAAAGCAGATAACGACTTCTTTTTCAAGTTCATTCAAGTCTCACCCCAGGGAAAGAATGACCCTACTAGTGACCTGAAAAGCAATGTTCAATGACCAGGTGTGTGTGTGTGTGTGGGGGGGGTGTATCCCTATAAAAAATAGGACAGGTCAACATGAAGCAATGGAAAATGAACACAGAAAAGATAAGCCTGCTCTATATTAATGCTGACACATTGGTAAGATTGAAGTAGCTGAATTACATGATGTTTCAGTGCATGTGCAGCTAACAAACAGCAACTGGTCAGGCCACTTACAAAATAAAGTACTACAGTACTTGTATGCAATATGCATGTATGGGTACAAAATACACTCTGTGCTGTCAGACTTAGTACAGAATAGCAGGATACAAATAATAGAGGATTTGAAATTGCTCAACATTTTCCACTCCTCTGTGTACTTGGCTGACCCAATGGCCTGCTAGCAGTGACCCATCATTATAACAGTTTCTCTTGAGGGAACTTTCCAGGTCCACAGATTATACTTGCCAGTCTAAGGGTAATGCTGCTCAATGCCAGAAGTCTCAATCTCAAGATGCACGCACTCGAGGCCCTTCTCAGTATGGAGAACATTGATGTCTGTGCTGTGACAGAAACCTGGTTCAAGGCTCATGAGAGCACCCCAGCACTAGCAGGTTTCACCTCATATCATGCGTTCCGGCCCCAAAATCTGGACAACACCAAGAAAGGAGGGGGGTGTCCATATTCATAAAGGACACCCACACCTCAAGGTTGGTGGCAACGCACGATGCATCGGAGACCATCCAGGTGCAATTAACCATAGGCAAGACTGCTCTGCAATTTGTAGCATGTTACAGGCCACCCTCTCAAACTCAGGAACCTCACATGGCCTTCCTGAAAACAATGGAGGGGATAAATGTATCTCCAAACACCATCATACTAGGTGACTTCAACTACCCTAATATAGACTGGGAACACTACTCAAGCCCAAACACTCTAGCCCAAAGGTTCCTGGAGTTCATAAACTCAAATGCCATGGAACAACTAGTCACCATCCCCACAAGAGGAGTAAACATACTTGATCTCATCATCACGAACATGGGATCACAATGTTCAACACCAGAAGTATACCCCTCACTGGTGAGATCAGATCATAAACTAATCTCGCTGGAGGTCCTCATCCCGCCCCCACCTGAAATAAAAAAGACCACAGTGAAAAACTTCTCAAAAGCCGACTTCACACTTCTAAAAGCTAGTGTGGTCTCCTTTAAGGCCCCTGAGCCAGTGGTAAACAATACTCAAACCGCTGAATCACTTACAAATGCCTTCTACCAGCACCTACAGGACTGCATGGATCAGGCAATCCCAAACAAAACTAAGACTCTTTGTACCAAAGGCAAGCGTCCAGTCTGGTGGACCCCAGCCATAAACAAGCTCTACAACAAAAGGAGGAAGCTACTACAAGATAGAGCAAAATCCTTGAAAGGTAAGACACCTTTGATCATTATAAGTAAAAACTAAGAGCTCTCATAAAATCATCCAAGGCAAATTTTGAGAGAAAAATCGCCAAGGACTCAAAAGACAATCATAAGGCCTTCTTTAGCTATGTTAGAAACCTAGGAGGAAACTCCCAGATATGCTCAGAATTAGTTCAAAATGATGTGAAGATTACTGAACCTACACACATTGCCAACATACTGGCTGACAGGTTCAGTGCAAACTTCTCCCCTCCCCAAAAGGAGAGATATCTATACCAGAGGATTGTAGCCCCCAAACATCTCCAACGCCCAGGTGAGAACTGCTCTCTCCAAAGCAAAAAACACAGCATCCATGGGACCGGATGGTGTCCCCGGCTGTGTGCTCCATGAACTCAATGAGGAATTAAACCCGCAGTTAGGACAGCTGTTTAATCTTAGCCTCACCTCAGGATACGCACCCAAGGAGTGGCGCCGGCGACTGTGGTCCCACTTCACAAGGGCGGTGCCTCCACCGACCCTGGAAATTACCATCCCATTAGCTTGACAAGCCTTATCTGCAAAGCCATGGAGAGGATCATAATGGAACTCATAAATAAAGACATAGGGAACTTGCAGACTTTGGATCCAACCCAGTTTGGCTTTGTCAAAGGCAGATCATGCCTTTTAAACTTGGTTGACTTTTTCGAGACAGTCACCAAGGCCATTGATGAGGAAAGGCAGTCCATACAGCCTACCTTGACCTGGCAAAGGCCTTTGACACAATACCCCACTCAGATATCATCGAAAAACTCATCAGCTTGAATGTAAACCCATACATCACAAGATGGGTTGCAAACTGGCTAAGTGACAGAACCCACAGGGTCAGAGTTGCTGGAGCCATGTCAGACTCAAAGCCTGTCACAAGTGGTGTCCCACAGGGCTCAGTCCTGGGTCCACTCTTGTTCGGCATCTACTTTTCTGAAGTACAAGCAAACACAGGAGGGTTATGGCTGACAAAGTTTGCAGATGACTGCAAACTGGGCGCCATAGTCGAAAACACATCTGACACAGATATCCTTCAGAAGGGCCTCACAGAAACGGATAACTGGTGCCAGAGCCATGGCCTAAAGTTAAATGCCAAGAAATGCATAGTCATACCCTTCGGGAAAAACAAGGTTACCCCTAGCTACCATATAGGTGGCAATCCACTGAGCACAGAAGAAGTCATCAGGGATCTGGGGACCCAGGTTGACAGTA
>NC_056749.1:793958743-793963798 GCF_019279795.1 Protopterus annectens | reverse complement strand
AGCTGGATCATGATCGGGTGCCCACAATGGGCTCGCAGCAGATGTCTGGTATGTTAAAGCTGGATCATGATCGGGTGCCCACAATGGGCTCGCAGCAGATGTCTGGTATGTTAAAGCTGGATCATGATCGGGTGCCCACAATGGGCTCGCAGCAGATGTCTGGTATGTTAAAGCTGGATCATGATCGGGTGCCCACAATGGGCTCGCAGCAGATGTCTGGTATGTTAAAGCTGGATCATGATCGGGTGCCCACAATGGGCTCGCAGCAGATGTCTGGTATGTTAAAGCTGGATCATGATCGGGTGCCCACAATGGGCTCGCAGCAGATGTCTGGTATGTTAAAGCTGGATCATGATCGGTGCCCACAATGGGCTCGCAGCAGATGTCTGGTATGTTAAAGCTGGATCATGATCGGTGCCCACAATGGGCTCGCAGCAGATGTGTGGTATGTTAAAGCTGGATCATGAACGCGTGCCCACAATGGGCTCGCAGCAGATGTCTGGTATGTTAAAGCTGGATCATGATCGGGTGCCCACAATGGGCTCGCAGCAGATGTCTGGTATGTTAAAGCTGGATCATGATCGGGTGCCCACAATGGGCTCGCAGCAGATGTCTGGTATGTTAAAGCTGGATCATAATTAGGTGCCCACAATGGGCTCGCAGCAGATGTCTGGTATGTTAAAGCTGGATCATGATCGGGTGCCCACAATGGGCTCGCAGCAGATGTCTGGTATGTTAAAGCTGGATCATGATCGGGTGCCCACAATGGGCTCGCAGCAGATGTCTGGTATGTTAAAGCTGGATCATGATCGGGTGCCCACAATGGGCTCGCAGCAGATGTCTGGTATGTTAAAGCTGGATCATGATCGGGTGCCCACAATGGGCTCGCAGCAGATGTCTGGTATGTTAAAGCTGGATCATGATCGGGTGCCCACAATGGGCTCGCAGCAGATGTCTGGTATGTTAAAGCTGGATCATGATCGGGTGCCCACAATGGGCTCGCAGCAGATGTCTGGTATGTTAAAGCTGGATCATGATCGGGTGCCCACAATGGGCTCGCAGCAGATGTCTGGTATGTTAAAGCTGGATCATGATCGGTAGCCCACAATGGGCTCGCAGCAGATGTCTGGTATGTTAAAGCTGGATCATGATCGGGTGCCCACAATGGGCTCGCAGCAGATGTCTGGTATGTTAAAGCTGGATCATGATCGGGTGCCCACAATGGGCTCGCAGCAGATGTCTGGTATGTTAAAGCTGGATCATGATCGGGTGCCCACAATGGGCTCGCAGCAGATGTCTGGTATGTTAAAGCTGGATCATGATCGGGTGCCCACAATGGGCTCGCAGCAGATGTCTGGTATGTTAAAGCTGGATCATGATCGGGTGCCCACAATGGGCTCGCAGCAGATGTCTGGTATGTTAAAGCTGGATCATGATCGGGTGCCCACAATGGGCTCGCAGCAGATGTCTGGTATGTTAAAGCTGGATCATGATCGGGTGCCCACAATGGGCTCGCAGCAGATGTTTGGTATGTTAAAGCTGGATCATGATCGGGTGCCCACAATGGGCTCACAGCAGATGTCTGGTATGTTAAAGCTGGATCATGATCGGGTGCCCACAATGGGCTCGCAGCAGATGTCTGGTATGTTAAAGCTGGATCATGATCGGGTGCCCACAATGGGCTCGCAGCAGATGTCTGGTATGTTAAAGCTGGATCATGATCGAGTGCCCACAATGGGCTCGCAGCAGATGTCTGGTATGTTAAAGCTGGATCATGAACGGGTGCCCACAATGGGCTCTCAGCAGATGTCTGGTATGTTAAAGCTGGATCATGATCGGGTGCCCACAATGGGCTCGCAGCAGATGTCTGGTATGTTAAAGCTGGATCATGATCGGGTGCCCACAATGGGCTCGCAGCAGATGTCTGGTATGTTAAAGCTGGATCATGATCGGGTGCCCACAATGGGCTCGCAGCAGATGTCTGGTATGTTAAAGCTGGATCATGATCGGGTGCCCACAATGGGCTCGCAGCAGATGTCTGGTATGTTAAAGCTGGATCATGATCGGGTGCCCACAATGGGCTCGCAGCAGATGTCTGGTATGTTAAAGCTGGATCATGATCGGGTGCCCACAATGGGCTCGCAGCAGATGTCTGGTATGTTAAAGCTGGATCATGATCGGGTGCCCACAATGGGCTCGCAGCAGATGTCTGGTATGTTAAAGCTGGATCATGATCGGGTGCCCACAATGGGCTCGCAGCAGATGTCTGGTATGTTAAAGCTGGATCATGATCGGATGCCCACAATGGGCTCACAGCAGATGTCTGGTATGTTAAAGCTGGATCATGATCGGGTGCCCACAATGGGTTCTCAGCAGATGTCTGGTATGTTAAAGCTGGATCATGATCGGGTGCCCACAATGGGCTCGCAGCAGATGTTTGGTATGTTAAATCTGGATCATGATCGGGTGCCCACAATGGGCTCGCAGCAGATGTTTGGTATGTTAAAGCTGGATCATGATCGGGTGCCCACAATGGGCTCGCAGCAGATGTTTGGTATGTTAAATCTGGATCATGATCGGGTGCCCACAATGGGCTCGCAGCAGATGTTTGGTATGTTAAAGCTGGATCATGATCGGGTGCCCTCAATGGGCTCGCAGCAGATGTTTGGTATGTTAAAGCTGGATCATGATCGGGTGCCCACAATGGGCTCACAGCAGATGTCTGGTATTTTAAAGCTGGATCATGAACGGGTGCCCACAATGGGCTCGCTGCAGTTGTCTGGTATGTTAAAGCTGGATCATGATCGGGTGCCCACAATCGGCTCGCAGCAGATGTCTGGTATGTTAAAGCTGGATCATGATCGGGTGCCCACAATGGGCTCGAAGCAGATGTCTGGTATGTTAAAGCTGGATCATGATCGGGTGCCCACAATGGGCTCGCAGCAGATGTCTGGTATGTTAAAGCTGGATCATGAATGGGTGCCCACAATGGGCTCGCAGCAGTTGTCTGGTATGTTAAAGCTGGATCATGATCAGGTGCCCACAATGGGCTCGCAGCAGATGTCTGGTATGTTAAAGCTGGTTCATGATCAGGTGCCCACAATGGGCTCACAGCAGATGTCTGTTATGTTTAAAATGGATCATGATGGGGTGCCCAAAATGGGCTCGCAGCAGATGTCTGGTATGTTAAAGCTGGATCATGATCGGGTGCCCACAATGGGCTCGCAGCAGATGTCTGGTATGTTAAAGCTGGATCATGAACGGGTGCCCACAATGGGCTCACAGCAGATGTCTGGTATGTTAAAGCTGGATCATGATCGGGTGCCCACAATGGGCTCGCAGCAGAGGTCTGGTATGTTAAAGCTGGATCATGATCGGGTGCCCACAATGGGCTCGCAGCAGATGTCTGGTATGTTCAAGCTGGATCATGATCCGGTGCCCACAATGGGCTCGCAGCAGATGTCTGGTATGTTAAAGCTGGATCATGATCGGGTGCCCACAGGCTCACAGCAGATGTCTGGTATGTTAAAGCTGGATCATGATCGGGTGCCCACAATGGGCTCGCAGCAGATGTTTGGTATGTTAAAGCTGGATCATGATCGGGTGCCCACAATAGGCTCACAGCAGATGTCTGGTATTTTAAAGCTGGATCATGATCGGGTGCCCACAATGGGCTCACAGCAGATGTCTGGTATGTTAAAGCTGGATCATGATCGGGTGCCCACAATGGGCTCGCAGCAGATGTTTGGTATGTTAAAGCTGGATCATGATCGGGTGCCCACAATGTGCTCGCAGCAGATGTCTGGTATGTTAAAGCTGGATCATGAACGGGTGCCCACAATGGGCTTGCAGCAGATGTCTGGTATGTTAAAGCTGGATCATGATCAGGTGCCCACAATGGGCTCGCAGCAGATGCCTGGTATGTTAAAGCTGGATCATGAACGGGTGCCCACAATGGACTCGCAGCAGATGTCTGGTATGTTAAAGCTGGATCATGATCGGGTGCCCACAATGGGCTCACAGCAGATTTCTGGTATGTTAAAGCTGGATCATGATCGGGTGCCCACAATGGGCTCGCAGCAGATGTCTGGTATGTTAAAGCTGGATCATGAACGGGTGCCCACAATGGGCTCGCAGCAGATGTCTGGTATGTTAAAGCTGGATCATGAATGGGTGCCCACAATGGGCTCACAGCAGATGTTTGGTATGTTAAAGCTGGATCATGATCGGGTGCCCACAATGGGCTCGCAGCAGATGTTTGGTATGTTAAAGCTGGATCATGATTAGGTGCCCACAATGGGCTCGCAGCAGATGTTTGGTATGTTAAAGCTGGATCATGATCGGGTGCCCACAATGGGCTCGCAGCAGATGTTTGGTATGTTAAAGCTGGATCATGAACGGGTGCCCACAATGGGCTCGCAGCAGATGTTTGGTATGTTAAAGCTGGATCATGATCGGGTGCCCACAATTGGCTCGCAGCAGATGTTTGGTATGTTAAAGCTGGATCATGATCGGGTGCCCACAATGGGCTCACAGCAGATGTTTGGTATGTTAAAGCTGGATCATGATCGGGTGCCCACAATGGGCTCGCAGCAGATGTCTGGTATGTTAAAGCTGGATCATGATCGGGTGCCCACAATGGGCTCGCAGCAGATGTCTGGTATGTTAAAGCTGGATCATGATGGGGTGCCCACAATGGGCTCGCAGCAGATGTCTGGTATGTTAAAGCTGGATCATGATGGGGTGCCCACAATGGGCTCACAGCAGATGTCTGGTATGTTAAAGCTGGATCATTATCGGGTGCCCACAATGGGCTCGCAGCAGATGTTTGGTATGTTAAAGCTGGATCATGATCTGGTGCCCACAATGGGCTTGCAGCAGATGTTTGGTATGTTAATGCTGGATCATGATCGGGTGCCCACAATGGGCTCGCAGCTGATGTCTGGTATGTTAAAGCTGGTTCCCATCAGTCCGTCTAATTTACTTGATTTTCTTTATTTTATTTTATTGGCATTTTTTAAAACAAAACATCCACTCTTTAGGTAAAGCTAAAAA
>NC_056749.1:793946243-793953743 GCF_019279795.1 Protopterus annectens | reverse complement strand
GCTGGATCATGATCGGGTGCCCACAATGGGCTCACAGCAGATGTTTGGTATGTTAAAGCTGGATCATGATCGGGTGCCCACAATGGGCTCACAGCAGATGTTTGGTATGTTAAAGCTGGATCATGATCGGGTGCCCTCAATGGGCTCGCAGCAGATGTTTGGTATGTTAAAGCTGGATCATGATCGGGTGCCCACAATGGGCTCGCAGCAGATGTCTGGTATGTTAAAGCTGGATCATGATCGGGTGGCCACAATGGGCTCTCAGCAGATGTCTGGTATGTTAAAGCTGGATCATGATCGGGTGCCCACAATGGGCTCGCAGCAGATGTTTGGTATGTTAAAGCTGGATCATGATCGGGTGCCCACAATGGGCTCGCAGCAGATGTCTGGTATGTTAAAGCTGGATCATGAACGGGTGCCCACAATGGGCTCGCAGCAGTTCTCTGGTATGTTAAAGCTGGATCATGGTCGGGTGCCCACAATCGGCTCGCAGCAGATGTCTGGTATGTTAAAGCTGGATCATGATCGGGTGCCCACAATGGGCTCGAAGCAGATGTCTGGTATGTTAAAGCTGGATCATGATCGGGTGCCCACAATGGGCTCGCAGCAGATGTCTGGTATGTTAAAGCTGGATCATGAATGGGTGCCCACAATGGGCTCGCAGCAGTTGTCTGGTATGTTAAAGCTGGATCATGATCGGGTGCCCACAATGGGCTCGCAGCAGATGTCTGGTATGTTAAAGCTGGATCATGATCGGGTGCCCACAATGGGCTCGCAGCAGATGTCTGGTATGTTTAAAATGGATCATGATGGGGTGCCCAAAATGGGCTCGCAGCAGATGTCTGGTATGTTAAAGCTGGATCATGATCGGGTGCCCACAATGGGCTTGCAGCAGATGTCTGGTATGTTAAAGCTGGATCATGAACGGGTGCCCACAATGGGCTCACAGCAGATGTCTGGTATGTTAAAGCTGGATCATGATCGGGTGCCCACAATGGGCTCGCAGCAGATGTCTGGTATGTTAAAGCTGGATCATGATCGGGTGCCCACAATGGGCTCGCAGCAGATGTCTGGTATGTTAAAGCTGGATCATGATCGGGTGCCCACAATGGGCTCGCAGCAGATGTCTGGTATGTTAAAGCTGGATCATGATCGGGTGCCCACAATGGGCTCGCAGCAGATGTCTGGTATGTTAAAGCTGGATCATGAACGGGTGCCCACAATGGGCTCACAGCAGATGTCTGGTATGTTAAAGCTGGATCATGATCGGGTGCCCACAATGGGCTCGCAGCAGATGTTTGGTATGTTAAAGCTGGATCATGATCGGGTGCCCACAATGGGCTCACAGCAGATGTCTGGTTTTTTAAAGCTGGATCATGATCGGGTGCCCACAATGGGCTCACAGCAGATGTCTGGTATGTTAAAGCTGGATCATGATCGGGTGCCCACAATGGGCTCGCAGCAGATGTTTGGTATGTTAAAGCTGGATCATGATCGGGTGCCCACAATGTGCTCGCAGCAGATGTCTGGTATGTTAAAGCTGGATCATGAACGGGTGCCCACAATGGGCTCGCAGCAGATGTCTGGTATGTTAAAGCTGGATCATGATCGGGTGCCCACAATGGGCTCGCAGCAGATGCCTGGTATGTTAAAGCTGGATCATGAACGGGTGCCCACAATGGACTCGCAGCAGATGTCTGGTATGTTAAAGCTGGATCATGATCGGGTGCCCACAATGGGCTCGCAGCAGATTTCTGGTATGTTAAAGCTGGATCATGATCGGGTGCCTACAATGGGCTCGCAGCAGATGTCTGGTAAGTTAAAGCTGGATCATGAACGGGTGCCCACAATGGGCTCGCAGCAGATGTCTGGTATGTTAAAGCTGGATCATGAACGGGTGCCCACAATGGGCTCGCAGCAGATGTTTGGTATGTTAAAGCTGGATCATGATCGGGTGCCTACAATGGGCTCGCAGCAGATGTTTGGTATGTTAAAGCTGGATCATGATCAGGTGCCCACAATGGGCTCGCAGCAGATGTTTGGTATGTTAAAGCTGGATCATGATCGGGTGCCCACAATGGGCTCGCAGCAGATGTTTGGTATGTTAAAGCTGGATCATGATCGGGTGCCCACAATGGGCTCGCATCAGATGTTTGGTATGTTAAAGCTGGATCATGATCGGGTGCCCACAATGGGCTCGCAGCAGATGTTTGGTATGTTAAAGCTGGATCATGATCGGGTGCCCACAATGGGCTCGCAGCAGATGTTTGGTATGTTAAAGCTGGATCATGATCGGGTGCCCACAATGGGCTCGCAGCAGATGTCTGGTATGTTAAAGCTGGATCATGATCGGGTGCCCACAATGGGCTCGCAGCAGATGTCTGGTATGTTAAAGCTGGATCATGATCGGATGCCCACAATGGGCTCGCAGCAGATGTCTGGTATGTTAAAGCTGGATCATGATGGGGTGCCCACAATGGGCTCGCAGCAGATGTCTGGTATGTTAAAGCTGGATCATTATCGGGTGCCCACAATGGGCTCGCAGCAGATGTTTGGTATGTTAAAGATGGATCATGATCTGGTGCCCACAATGGGCTTGCAGCAGATGTTTGGTGTGTTAATGCTGGATCATGATCGGGTGCCCACAATGGGCTCGCAGCTGATGTCTGGTATGTTAAAGCTGGATCATGATCGGGTGCCCACAATGGGCTCGCAGCAGATGTTTGGTATGTTAAAGCTGGATCATGATCAGGTGCCCACAATGTGCTCGCAGCAGATGTCTGGTATGTTAAAGCTGGATCATGAAAGGGTGCCCACAATGGGCTCGCAGCAGATGTCTGGTATGTTAAAGCTGGATCATGATCGGGTGCCCACAATGGGCTCGCAGCAGATGCCTGGTATGTTAAAGCTGGATCATGAACGGGTGCCCACAATGGACTCGCAGCAGATGTCTGGTATGTTAAAGCTGGATCATGATCGGGTGCCCACAATGGGCTCGCAGCAGATTTCTGGTATGTTAAAGCTGGATCATGATCGGGTGCCCACAATGGGCTCGCAGCAGATGCCTGGTATGTTAAAGCTGGATCATGAACGGGTGCCCACAATGGAATTGCAGCAGATGTCTGGTATGTTAAAGCTGGATCATGATCGGGTGCCCACAATGGGCTCGCAGCAGATTTCTGGTATGTTAAAGCTGGATCATGATCGGGTGCCCACAATGGGCTCGCAGCAGATGTCTGGTATGTTAAAGCTGGATCATGAACGGGTGCCCACAATGGGCTCGCAGCAGATGTCTGGTATGTTAAACCTGGATCATGAACGGTTGCCCACAATGGGCTCGCAGCAGATGTTTGGTATGTTAAAGCTGGATCATGATCGGGTGCCCACAATGGGCTCGCAGCAGATGTTTGGTATGTTAAAGCTGGATCATGATCAGGTGCCCACAATGGGCTCGCAGCAGATGTTTGGTATGTTAAAGCTGGATCATGATCGGGTGCCCACAATGGGCTCGCAGCAGATGTTTGGTATGTTAAAGCTGGATCATGATCGGGTGCCCACAATGGGCTCGCATCAGATGTTTGGTATGTTAAAGCTGGATCATGATCGGGTGCCCACAATGGGCTCGCAGCAGATGTTTGGTATGTTAAAGCTGGATCATGATCGGGTGCCCACAATGGGCTCGCAGCAGATGTTTGGTATGTTAAAGCTGGATCATGATCGGGTGCCCACAATGGGCTCGCAGCAGATGTCTGGTATGTTAAAGCTGGATCATGATCTGGTGCCCACAATGGGCTCGCAGCAGATGTCTGGTATGTTAAAGCTGGATCATGATCGGGTGCCCACAATGGGCTCGCAGCAGATGTCTGGTATGTTAAAGCTGGATCATGATGGGGTGCCCACAATGGGCTCGCAGCAGATGTCTGGTATGTTAAAGCTGGATCATTATCGGGTGCCCACAATGGGCTCGCAGCAGATGTTTGGTATGTTAAAGATGGATCATGATCTGGTGCCCACAATGGGCTTGCAGCAGATGTTTGGTGTGTTAATGCTGGATCATGATCGGGTGCCCACAATGGGCTCGCAGCTGATGTCTGGTATGTTAAAGCTGGTTCCCATCAGTCCGTCTAATTTACTTGATTTTCTTTATTTTATTTTATTGGCATTTTTTAAAACAAAATATCCACTCTTTAGGTAAAGCTAAAAAACCAGAGGAAAGGAACTGAAGACACATTATGACCATTTCCACCCTGATGTGTCTCCAGGATTAAGTACCACGTGTTCTCCCTCTCGTTCGATTGGCTTGGTTCCCGGCAAGAACCATGCAGTACAGCATTTTCTAAAATGTATTTCTTGGAAATTGTGGTTTCGTCCATAGACATGAAGTCTAAACACATGCTGGCCAGGAGCATTCAGATTTAGATTCTGGCACCTGGCTTAAACTAACATCAGCCTAGTCCTTAGGTGCCCATATTCCTGGCTTATAGTGTTAGAGGCTCCATTCCTTTCCCACAGATACTGAAACATTCATAACCCTGGCTAGTATGTTTTTTTTGGCTGGGAATATAGATTGCCATACACTTTGAATAGGACTGGTCTAGTTCCACGCTTTTTGGTTCTTAACTGTTTATATAAGCATATAATCCTTTGAACCACTGGATTTTCCCCATTAGGAAATAAAATCAAGACAGCTTAGTTATGCTAGCCAGTTTTAATAGAAAATTAGATTAACAGAGAACCCAGGCAGGTAGTTACGGAGAGAGTCCCCTGCGGCCTATCCCTGACACACGTTTAGCCAGCACCATGAATTATATAAGTAAAACAAATACTCAGCCATAGCCTACACTACTTTTATCTTAATCCTCTGCATTCAAACCTCTTTCAACGCCCATTTTAACCTGGTTTGTTCTACCTAGACTGACTTGGGACTTGTGTAATGACTTTTTTGCTTTTACTTTAAATTGTAAATAGCAGACATATAATCCCAAAACACAGATACAATAACTTCAATTTAGTTAAAAACTATAGCATCCCCACCACAACACCTTCATTTTGGCCACAAAACAGAATTGGCAGTTCAAGTTAGCAATAACATATACATCCCCAAGATGCCACCTATGTTTAATGCTTCTCAGTTATAGATAGGCAACTTTGAATAAGCTCATTTGTGAACGTGCTTACAAACACTATCACCACAGCACTCTAGTAACTCCAAGGTTAGAACAAGTAACTAAAAGAAACAATGGATACTATCTTTACACTGGACTTCTAATTGGTTTAATCTACAAAGGAGATTTCTCGTATGATTGCATTAACATAGCCTATGAACATTAAAATTATTGTAATATGATAAACAGGTAAGTAAACTGTAAGGTATTATATGCGCATTAATACAGTTTTCATAATTATGGGTGATTCAAAGAATTAACAGCTTAAGACTTTGGAAAAATCTTTTATGTTTTTACTTAATTTTTGATTAATTGCCAAAAAGGTTAAAATTCTTAAGGGGTGGATTACTGTAGAACTGTATTAGTCTGAGGCACACCTATCTGGCTTAAACACAAACACACCCATTTTTCTGATTATAAAAACAGCTCAGTTTGTAAAGCTGACTCAGAAAGAGCTCATCTGCTTAAGCAAACTTGAATAAAAGGATTTTAATGCACTTAACCTTCTCCAGTTGTTGTACTTCTTTTATCATATTCAGCTTGGTATGTTGATGATTGTAAACTTGCCTCCCTGCAGACGCATAACAAAATACCAGTGACTCAGCACCTTTGCAAACCCAGATGGGAATAACAGGAATGAATAAAGGGAACATAGGCTAACTTTAGATCCAATCATTAACCCAATCCAAAGACAGAACTGGCTCCCACGGACCTTACAGGTAACTGTCGGTTTTCTCTTCTGTTTTTATTGCCTCCAATGTCCACAGGTAGGGAAGTTGCCAGCACGTCACTGTAAATTAGAACCAGGAGAGCACAGTTCACTGACTTGTACATTTCTCATTAAATTCGTACTAATATTATTCATTCTTCTTCTTCTATGTAACAGTATAGAATTAATCCCATACTCTCCCTCACCATCAGCTTATCTCCTCAAATCAATGCACATAACATATCTCACTACAATGCAAACAGTATTTGAACTAGACTAGACCAAAGTAACACCTTCATGACATATCATAAGCGAGTCTCCCTTCAGTCACTGAATCCAGGATTAAAACAAACTGCACTACCAGTTGCCACTTCTTCCCAGGCAATGACTATATTTTTGATGCAAGACCAGGAAACAAAAAAAGAAGGGAGCATCCTATTCCATTAAAAGCCCACATTTTTGACAGATATAATCTTGCAAGCAAATCCAACTTACACTTCATTCCAAAATGGATCTTATTCAGAATCAGTATCCCTAATAACTTGTACCACACTTAACCAGCTTACCCCTCACCTCCTCCTTCCACATAAAAGTTCCAACATTACTCCACAGTATGATCTCCTTATCCCCTAATTACAAAAATCTCTTAATTCTTTGTGACTTTAATCTGAACAATTGGAACTAGCAACAATTCTGTCTCTGAATTTCCCATAATGTAAACCTTATTCAAGAAGTCATGCTATCCAATCTCCACAATATCAAATCATCTCACCACTCTCTTCTTGACCTACTAACCACAATCAATTTACCCTGTATATTGCCAATTATAGCACCCCAACCATCATTTAGTGACCATTGTTGTATCAGGTTCCATATACAGAAGCTTTCTTTCAGAACTCATCTTAAACTAATTTCATTCAAGTATAAATATTCCACTATCATTATTAAAAAAAAAAAAAAAAAAAAAAAAAACACATTTCTTCCCTAGACTGGTCCCCAGTAACTAACACACTTGACATGCAGATTTCTCTACTGAAACCCTTACCACTAAGACAGCATATATTCACTAGACTATACAATACAAAAATACGATAGCTAAAAACATTCTTAAACTCAAGGATGAAGTTTGACATTCATAGAAACAGAATACCTCACTCCTCAAAATATAAACTTACACTCAACTGCATAACCTTGGAAAACAAGCAATCAGAAGACACAAAAACATCCTGAAATCAAAGCAAGAATTCTTCCTAAATAGCAAAACAGTTATGGAAGTCAGAGCCAGATCCAGCACTCGATGACTTGGGCATTTGCCTAAGGCCCATATTAGCTGGGGGGTGATCATCTGTAAATAAAAAGTCTGAAGATGTTAGTAAAAACAAGAAGGTTTTAGAAGCTTATGGGGACTTCTGTAAAGAACAAAAAAAGAACAGCAAGTCCTTGAAACCTCTAGGAATAATGTCCTAACATAAATATGCACCATAGGAGATTTGATAGCTAGGCTAATAAGACCATGGCAGATTGCAAACAGAGCTAAGCGGTGGAAGATTTTGATGGCCATCCAGCATGCAGTACTGATTGAAGCCAGAGGAAGCCTGCCAGCACTGCTGCTAAAACAGTGAGTGT
>NC_056749.1:793861243-793941243 GCF_019279795.1 Protopterus annectens | reverse complement strand
AGAATCTCGATAGGTGGATGGGGGATCGTAGGTTTGTCCCAGGGATTACTCCGGTGTCACTATTAGACAGAGGCACAGTAAACTAAACCTTAAAAAGGGCACAGTATACTCAAATCAAGGGGTGGCGTAAGCCATACAGAATCGGGCTAGGCTTATAATTGCCCCAGGGCAGATAGCCTAGTATGAACCTATGAACCTTCAAACAGAATCATAAAGTTTTCATACCACCTCTAACAAAATTTGTAGATTCATCATTCTATCCCATGTAAGAATGCCATTGCTAAATGGCTACTTGTCAAACAAAGGGCTGATCTTTCAATTTTCTCTCAATAATTTAAGCTTTTACATTCAAATACCTTCATGATTAGAAGTGTTAAACTCAGCTTGAGGGAACCTTCTAGAATCATTGAGGTCAATATCACAATTGTCAGTTACTATAAACCCTCAGATCCAGACAGCAATGCACCATACATAAGTTCTTCATTTCTCTTTTTAAACTCTAGGAATCACTTCTCAACTCAAGGAATTTACCTTATACCAAAATTTCAGCACCTGGCTAAAACCCTCTTTTTCAAAACAATGAAAACGCAACTGCCTTCCATCATGGCATTTTGTCTAACATTAACCATCTACCTATATTAACATAACCTAGACAGAAATAGCCTCTAACTTCTTATATTACATTTCTGCTGATCAATTATAATAGACCCCCTTCCACTTGTCTTTCTTCTCCATGTTTTTGTACTAGATGTATACTAGATCTGTAGTCATAATTACCTTTTTGGTAATTGTCCTGCTAACTTTAATGCTGTAACTTTGACTGCTTACTTTAATCCTTATAGTGTCTGTATTTTTGTTTACTGTTTTCTGGGTTGAGACTGAAATGTGTCTCTTGTTATTAGGATTCTATCCTAATCAACATATACAAACAAACAAAGAAATAAATACATGTATTTTCTAACATACTGTGCTTTTCGCCTTTTAACCCCATGCCCGCGCGACTTCATGTCCCCTCTATAATTATACCAATTTACCAATCTGCAGGTCTGCCTAAAAACAGTAAAGAATTATCCCCATTTGTCCCCCAGTTGTTCTCCATCTGATTCTGATCCTTCCTCCTGTTACAATGGTGCTTTAATAATCTATTTCATCCTTACCTGACCATACTTACTGTACAACCCATTAGCTTCTGTTTTGACATTAAGTATTACATCCACGACCATTACTGAATGGACAGTTTGTAATGGATATTTCCTAATACCTCTCCTTTGATACGATCTTGGAACATAAAAGTCCCATCCAACTGTACAGTAATTGCGACACCAGTGATCTCTCAACTATATATCTCACTTAATCCACAGACATGACCCACAACCTCACATCTAATGAATACCAAAAGCATTATAATAATAAATACAGTGTATTCTGACCATTTGATCCATAATCCTGTTCTATCACCTTTGCAAACAGTACTCTACCATTCCTCCCTTCTATATATATATGAAAATAAATATTAAATAAATAGTGGGAGAAACAACTGTCAGCCTATATGAAATACAAAAAAAAAATAAATAAATTCCATCCATCAAATCACTGACAGCTTTAATAAATAAAAATAAAAATAAACTCATCTCCTTCTTTACATTGCACAGCTGTTCACATATCCAGCAGTACTTCCCTGGCTATACCAGATCTCTGTCACTTACTTTGCTTGCACTTCATACTATATATTTTAATTCCTGGAATAATAATATACCAAATTAACTCATGACTTCATATGTGAGATGGTAACATTAGCATAAATACTTCTCATTTCTGACCATAGCTAAGCAATAGGATAGTAATCAATAAATAACATGATGATCTAACCAATATTTCAAAATATAACTGCTCACTCCTTGGTCCAGATTCCATAAAGTACATGGAATTTGGTGCATTCTGCCAAGTTCCATGTAAACATTGCGGATAAACAAGTAATATGCTAATATGCCTTAGTGTACATACAATGACTCAGTGCAAAACACATATATCCAGCGAGGTTGGCCCACTCACAAGCATGCATAGCAAATATGTATATACCGAGTGAAGTGGTTCATAAATGGGGCTGTGCATTATAAATATCCACCAAATTAAATTATATAACCTCGATGCAAATAACATGAAATCAGTAAAGGAAGACAAATCTGCAGCAATCTGTCTACTAGTTGAAAAACATTTACAAATACCAAAGGATGTCATGCAACAACATTCAAGTGAATAATATTCACAAACTATTATGGATGTTATCAGTATGCTTATACATATATATATATATATATATATATATATATAGAGAGAGAGAGAGTAAAAACTACAAGAAAAAACTAGAGTTTTTACTCTGTGATACCTTAAACCTCCTGTAATAGAGCCCCATGCAAATTAACCCTTAAGGACATCAAGTGTTTCACGTGTTTGAAGTACTGCAGAAAACCAGCTGTGTGACTGTATTACACACCTACGTGTACTTAACTACATGTACTCAACCTAAATATATGTGAAATGGACTGCATAAGTAAAAGAGAAGTAAAAAGACAAATGTCATGTCAGAGGCAACATATATATATGTATATATATATATATATATATATATATATATATATATATATATATATATATATATATACACATATATAATATACATACATACATGTGGATAGATATATGCCAAATGTTTCAATATCTAAATATGGACATCTATGCCCATATGAGTGTTCATGATGCAATAACTTAGAATGAAAAACAATGCATACAGGAATTATGCTAAATATAGCATCATATATATATATATATATATATATATATATATATATATATATATATATATATATATTATATATATATAGATATAGATATAGATATATAGATATAGGAATGGAAGAAAATACTGTCTACGCATTATGTGAAGGATAAATGCTCATGAAGACCATTCACACAAGTGTGATACAACATGGCATAATATGTGCCAATACATGCCACATACAATGCTATTATGCAGTGTGACAGCATGTCAACACAAAGGTACACAAATCACATAGGCAAGGACCAGTCATGTTGCTGAACAGACATATGACAGCAAAGGCCAAAAATGAAATGGGTGCAATGCATACACATGGGTAACATTTGCAAATAAAGGAAATAGACTCATCCCACTATGTTATGTGAGAAATATGTGAATAATACATTTGTTGAGTTGCTGTCATCCCACCCATATATGCAGTGAGACAACAGAACAATTGCGTCTCACTTGCATCATGGTAACTGCAACAGTCAGACCTGTCACATACAGCTCCGCAGTATATTGTAAATAAGGCTTTGCTGCACTACATGCATAGGCGTGCACACATACATGCACTGTTCAGGTGTAGCACCCCTTCCCCTATGAAACAATGTATGCATTAAGTTCAGCCCATCATGTAAATGTAATTGTTTAACACATGTGTACTGTACATCATCTTTAATCTAATGCCACCTATGACACAGTATCTGCAGTGTATGGGCAGACATGTATTAGTTACAAATGACAGCAATATGCTATATCCACACAATTGTGCCTATACATTACATTTTGTGAAAGTGCACACACCATAGTGGCAGGAATACAGAATTGGATCATGCAGACAATACCTATGGATCTGAGGGTCCATTCTGATGGGATCAGACATCACAAATTATCTGTATGGTGATCTCCCAGAGTATGTTGTACATGGCAAACACCATGTCCTGAAAGTAGTTCCTCATCGGGTCCCTCATCTTCATTTGAAAGATGTTCATCATCACTTACCAGATCTGGGCCTATAAATCATCTCCCTGTTGTGGTGGTTGACATTTCTGGTAGTATGTAGCAGGCATGATGGCATGTGCAGGTCCAGGTCTGTCATCAACATCATCATCATTCATCCCATCATCTTCCTGGTCCTGTGACTTGGAGTTACCTGGCAGGGGTCTGGAACATCATCTCCTCTGTCGTCCAATTGACAAGTTGCCAGGGTTCCAACATGCTGCCAAGGTTAAACCAAATCTCTCTCTCTCTCTCTCTATATATATATATGTATTCATATAAAATCCACCTACATTTAGGACTGAATAATATAAACAAACGGACATGACCTATGGGTGGAAATGGTATTATGTCACATCACAGTAATGTATGATCATTTGCAACTGTAACAACATATGTGAGGAAAGGCATTTTCAGTATATAACAATGTAAAAAACATTGTCAGTCATGCATTCATATACAATGCATCTGTATCTTAAAAGAATATGTAATGGCCACATGAGTACTGTGAAAGACGTATGTTATGCTGTTAACGTGACGAAAAAATGACACTGTGACATGTTTGCTGAAGGTATATCACAATACAATGCGGGTGTTACTTAAACACATTTATCAGGTAATGTGTCCCATAATGTGTCTATATACTCTATGTACAATAAATAACTGAGGGCAGCAGGTGCACAGTCAGGATCGTGCATCATTCCCAAAGTCCTGTTATCGATGTGTATGGATGATATCACGCAATGTGTCCCATAATGTATCTATATATTTTGTATACTATAAATAATTGAGGGTAGGAGGTGCAGTCAGGATTGTGCAACATTCTAAATGTCCTATTGTCAATGTGTATTGATGATATCAATAGGAGGCCATGTGTGGGTCACTATGTCCATCACAGAGTGGTCTTACTTTACCCAAATTGCATTACATGTCATGCAATACACAGTTTACCTGAGAAAATGCTGCTGTTACCTGTTCAAGTATGAAAGAGCCATTAGTACACCTGAAAATAAACATGAGCAAATGCAGAATATATTATATATAAATATGTAAAATGACACACCAAGGCAGACACGCCTCAACAGTGCATGTCACACAGCAATGACACATGCCTACATTCAAAACAATTGCTACACTGTACATTGACAGTGATACTAATAACATAACATAACATACACAAAACCATATCCTATATATTACAACATAATCATGCATTCTGTAAGAACAAAACATATCTCCCATGGTCCATTATTTGTATGGTGCTTGACACAACTGAGTTGAGGTGTCCATAGCAGTGATAAGCTCAAGTGTAACCGAGGCTTATGTGTAGCTAAACTGTCATTTTGGTATCCCATAAATAACAAGAACAATATATAGTAAGAAGAACAAAAAGTGGAACCATCAATAGCTATATGCAAATGTAATGAGTGATGAAACATGGTTAATGCCTGATATCATAGCATCAGAGAATTAAAGTGCAGTACAGCATCTCAGAAAAACCTAATCATAAAACAGTGACAGCATGTGATATATCTAAGAATGTAGTTTATTCCACACGTGTCCATCTTCAGGTCACTACCTGCATTTGTATGTTTTTATCTATGTACCTGATCAATGAAAGCACTGCAATGCCGATCAGAGTATATTTAACAAGCAGATTGGAAATAATAACAGGAGTGGGCTTGTTCACAACAGTTGCAGAAAAAGGTTGACAATTTTGTGTTAAACAATTCATCATAGTTTACTACTGAAGTACCTATAAGAAATCATTTCCCACCTTATAACAAACACTGAAACAACAGACACCCATTCAGCAATAGAATAGGCAGGCAACACACATCATAACAATCACTAAGGGCCATTACCATGCATGCAAGTTTAACCACACCTGATTTTCCAAAAGAAGTAACAGTACAAAAACTTGCATCTGAAACAGTCCAAATAACAGCACTATGATAGTTACACCGATATGTCTGTCATTTAGATTGTGCTTAAAAACATAAAACATTTAATATTATTATCAAACATATCCTGCTTATAATCAAACATTGAATGTTGCAATACAGCTATAAAGTTATTCACATGAAATCATGATTATTGTAGTTACCTCACAGATGCATTATGGGTAGTCTTACATCATACCTCTCAACCTCTTAATGCTAGAAATCTGGGGAAAGCCTGACAAAATGAGAGGACAAAGGTCCAAAAATAGGGACAGATTTTAAATATTGCTCTTATAAACTTATAAACTTGCTAGAATAGCAGGCTTTGTGTTCACTGAAGGAAGTCTAAAACTAAAATGTATGTCATTATTTAGTGACTTCAATCCTCAGATCATTCCAGTGATTTGCCAAAAAAATCACAAATTTTATGAGGAACTGTCTAAAAATAGGAGGCAAAAATTCTGTGAAAATCTGGACAGTTGAGAGCTATGTCTTGCATTAATATTAGCCTGATTCTGGAAGCAAAAGTGGCTGTTTAACAATGTTATGATTGCTTCTGGGAAATTAATGTTTATAGTTAACTCTGAGCCTCTGCTGCTCCTCCAACCTATGCATCCACGCGATGTACAGCACATGATTCCTGGCAATGTCCTCATCACCTGCAAAAAGGTAAAAAAAGTTTTACTGACATGGACTGATTCTGTCAGTTGATTATATATTGTGTGGTATTTAAAAATTAATAATGAAGAATACTGAGCATCATATGTTCTAGTGCCTTACCATGACATACAAGCTATCATATGTTCTAGGGCCTTGGCATGACATACAAGCTATCATATGTTCTATGTCCTTGTCATGACATACAAGGCATCATATGTCCTAGGGCCTTGTCATGACATACAAGGCATCATATGTTCTAGGGCCTTGTTATGACTTACACAGCATCATATGTTCTATGTCCTTGTCATGGCATACAAGGCATCATATGTTCTAGGGCCTTGTTATGACATACAAGGCATCATATGTCCTAGGGCCTTGTCATGACATACAAGGCATCATATGTTCTAGGGCCTTGTCATGACACACAAGGCATCATATGTTCTAGGGCCTTGTCCTGACATACAAGTCCACATTTTGCACAATCAGTTGTTGCTGTGTCATTGTCAGCACTTTACACAGGAGGAATAATGTATAGAAACTGAAGAATGTAGATTAAATCCTATAGGTCTCATCTAAGTTTGCACTCTAACTCTGACACCTAACTTCCTGGCTAATTTGACTTGGCTGTGATTATATAGATTTGTGTAGCTTAAATAACTGAAATGTATGACAATGAAAGGAAAATTACAAAGCATGGATCAGTACCGTTGAAATAAAAGGCCTACTTTTAACATGTGCTGTGCATTTGAAATAGAACATGCAGTCCTGACTGAATGTTATCACACAAGTCACAGCCCTAAACAAAATCTGTAACAGTGCAGAGTTCACAGTCTCAGCAGTGCAACAGAACCTATGTGTGTACTTGACAGACACATATATAGAAAAAAAACATGTACATCACTGTGGGAACATACATCACCATTTCATTTATATAGGGCATCAGTCAATGTTAAAACAAAGCTGAATATATTGTGCTCATAGGGATGTACAGGTAATATATGATTTATATATATATATATATATATATCATTGACAGTGAGATACATATGCAGCCATAGTGACAACTGGGATGTTTCCATAATCTTTGAAGATAACGGAGATATTCATAGTCTTCCATGAATTGTGCTATAGCCATTAACACACCTCCTGCATACCTGATGTTTCAAAAAAAGCTACACTGCATAACTGAACAAACTAGTATCTGTCATTTCTGTTCTTAATTAGTCATGACTGAAATACAAAAATTACATTAATGATTTGAACCCACATTTCACCCTGCGATATTCATATTGGACTATTGGTTAATGGGTTAAAATAGATGACAGCAAAATCATCTCATCATATAGGATTACCAAAGAGTGTTTCCAGAGTTTGGCAGCTAATGGAGAAATGCACAGTCATCTGATGCCTAAGCACCATAAGCATTAATGCACCATGTAATTATTAGATGTGTGAAAAACTATACTGCATATCAGAAAGAATTACCACATATATCTGCTCCAATACATAATTATTAAAATGAAATACAAATACTCCATATCAGGATTTGAACCTGGATGTATCCCTAAAACATTCATATTGACCTACAGTTCAATTTCAGCTAGCAGATAACAGTGTCTTAAAATATAGCATTATTCTGTGGCATTATGATATATTGTATTGCATAGCAGTCATATGTCTCAGTGTTTAATTGTTTTGTAATGTAAAGTCTGATAATGCATTTCTACAGTTGCCACCTTTTCAGTGGGCCAAAATGGGACATGGAGGTGTGGTTAATATGACACTGGCCACACCATCTACCATGACATCACCACAGGAGTGGTGAAGGAGATGCAGTTATGAGTACAACAGCTGGCTGGCTGCTGGAATGGCTAGCTACCTCACTGGCTGCTGGAGTGGCTAGCTGGCTGTCTAGATGCTGAAGTGGTGAGCTGGCTGGTTGGCTGCTGGAATAGTTAGCTGGCTGTCTGGATGCTGGAGTGGTTAGCTGGCTGGCTGGCTGCTGAAGTGGCTAGCTGGCTGCTGGAGTGGCAAACTAGCTGACTGGATAGCTAGTGGAATGGCTAGCTGGATGTATGAATGGCTGGACAGACGGATTAATAGCTGGATGGCTGGCTTGCTTGATGAATGAATGGATGGCTGGATGCCTGGCTGGATGGATGAATGAATAGATAGCTGGCTGGATGAATGGATGGCTGGATTGCTGGCTGGATGACTGGCTGGATGGATGGATGGCTGGCTCAGCTGTTAGGAAGAAAAAAAAATCTCAGTCTTTTTTTTCTTTAGCAGTTGTAGAAGTGCTAAAAACAAACCACTCTACAGCAGCAATCTTTGTAGGGGTCTTCCTGCCCCACTCCCTACCCCCTTTATGAGTTGCATCCAATTGCTGCATGATTTAAAACACCTGGACCTAACAGGGAATAGCTCTGCCTGCAGGTCCAGGTTGGTGACGTAACTAAATTGCCATGAAAAGCTGGAAATAATTGTGGCTTTTCCATGGCAATCCAATGTGAATGAAAAGTGGGACTTTTCAAGTCCCACTACTTTGCACAACAGGCAATGGGATAAGACAGCTCAACCCATGAGTGTCCCACTGATAATGTGATGGGAGGCAACCTTATGCATTTGTATATTACTAAGCATTCACACATACAGTGATACAGTGTGACTCTTGTCAAACCATTACAGATGATGGAGAAATGTACAGTCATAAGAGGCCTACGTGCTATAGGCATCAGTGAAACATGGCCAATATGCATAGAAAAGATGTACTGCATACTTGAAAAGGAATAGAGTGCTTAAATTGCTTAGGTTCAATATCTACTATATACGAGCAATATTTACAAAAGGACCTGCAATGGGCATTGAACCCAAACATAGGAGATCATCGATCACTGTAAGGCATTGCTTAACCAGTTGAGCAAGTTGAAACAGCTGCACATTCCTCCTTGCAATAAGAATATTTATGCCTTATCATTCACAGCTTTATGTGCATACTGCTAAGTACATTAGTATTACCTTTATCAATACAAATACCCATGAAATCTATTTTAAACAGTCCCATAAATACATACAGCTAGGAAATACTTTTGTTATGATGTGATGTTAAGGTCAGGATTATGAAAGTTACTGTAGGTATCTGCAGGCTGACATCAGACCTCTGCACCTCCCCCCCCCCCCCCCCGTGAAGATTCTCACTGTCCCTCCAATACAGGTCATCAAAGCAGTGACTGACTTGCATTCCAGGGCAGAATATCTCAACCATCAGTGGTATTCCCTCACAATCCAGTTCCAAATCTCTATCGTCACAAAGTTCCTTGAGCATGCTCACATCCAATGGTAATGTCCAGCAAAGGCAGTGAGCATCTGGGAGATATCCTTCTCCATCCAGTTTGGCACTCAGACATGCCAAATCCTTGTGGGCAACATCTTCCCCTTGGAAGCAGGAACTTTGTTCAGAAAGTGCCTTCTGATAAATACTGACACCCTACTCAGTTGACAGTTAGCAATGGTATGACCAGTAAATGTATCCAAATCACATTTTGAAATTGGTGCATATAAGATGGTATCAAACTATTGGAGGGTAGTGGACACATGTCACAGACAGTCCTGTTTATTATACCTGCTGGGTAGCTGTGAGGAGTACCTTCTCATTACACCAAGCTATTGGTTAATGTGCCAAATTTCTAGAAATTCAAGTTATGTGGTCATGTGTAAATAAGATTCCAAAACACTGAATGTTAATGAAGCTCATTAAAAATGTATGGGACAAATGGTACTTAAAACACATATAGAGGCGTTCACTGTTAGACATAGCTGACTTCCATCTAGCTTCAAAGGTAAGCTGTCACCTGATAGCATTGCTATGGGAAGTACATACATATCTATGTTATATTTATGGTTTTTAATTCATATTATACACAATGATAGTCCTTTTTTGGTCAAACAATTCTGTAATACAAAGTGTCTGTGACTTAACAGGTGTTGATATATTTGAACAATAAGCATGCAGATGGATATCTTGCCAAAAGCAAACAAACCCTGTGATAGGGTTGCCACCTTTACAAATGCCCAAAGTGGGACATTTTTGTAGAAATGTGAAATTTTGCAGTTTAAAACATACCATGGCCAATGCAAATGACAGAACTCCACTTCTTTGCCAAAATAAACACTTATTCATTTTGTATTTAAGTTGCTTACACCAGTGGTTACCAAACTTTTTTGATTCTCGGCTCCCTTGTTGAATCCAGGTTTTCCCAAGGCGCTCCCCTCAAATTCTAAAAAGTATACTTTGCGAAATAATATTTTTTTTTTAATTAGAAGAGTTAGTTAGGTAAAATAAGTAACTCAAGTATTTAAGATGACAAAAATGTAATTGTAATTGAACAAATTAATAGCACAGGTATTTAAGATCACAAAAACATATATTTCAATTCAACTGTCCAGAATTTTGTAAAATGTCCAGATTTTTATATCTTGTCTACTTTGGATCAAATTTATAATATTCTAGGGTGGGTTTGTCATAATGATTGAGGTCTTCACTTCATAGACACAGGGTATGGGGTTGATTATGACCTTCAGGTTATTAATCTTTTGAGCAGATCATTAACAATCAAGGGTACTTTTCCATTATTGGGGCAACAGTTTGGTCTGCCAATACTGCTGCAGACATGACACTGAGGTGGGGACCTAGTAAAGCCATGAAATATTGCATTGCACTTTATGAACATGGAGAAGTCTTCTTCTTTTCCTGGTTAGGGGTCGCCACAACAGATTGCCTTTCAGCTCATGATTGGCAGTGGAGTTTTACGGTGTTGAGTTGCCAGCCTGGCACTCAACCTTCCACAGAAGACACACACACGCACTCATGCTTAAGGCCAGTTTAAAGTGCCCAATCCATCTACAGCATGTCTTTAGGATGTGGGACGAAGCCAGACCACCCAGAGGAAATCCACACAAACACAGGGAGGACATGTAGACTCTGCACAGAAGGCACCCCAGTTGAGGATTGAACCAGAGAACCTCTTGCTGTGAGGCGGCAATGCTAACCGCTGTACCACCATGGCTGCCCCACTTTATGAACATGGAGAAGTACTGTAGAGAAATATTCCAGCTTTGATTAGCAGTATTGCAACTGTGACCTGTTTTTTTTTTGGAAATGCTATAGCATGACTGCTGTTAGAAGCAGTGAAAATGGTTGTATTCACTCTGCTATTTGAAGAGGTTGTACATAGCCGGTGAGTAGCTATACAGTAGCATTTCAGGTTCAAAGCAGTCTGTCGTTGTCCAGTCCTTTAGTTTTATTGGCCTTTATGTAGGATTGACAACTGTGGTTAGGCACTTAATTGTAGAAGGACATTTTATATATAACCAAGACACAGTCCTCAAACTACATTCCTCCAGGTCTGCAGCAGCTTCGTCGGACCAAACTGTTGCCCCGGTAATGGAAAAGTACCCAATCAAGAAATCATTTTTTCACTTACCGGTAACATGCAGTAGGTGGCTCACTTGCATTTCCCCAAACTTTAGGTTTAGCTGTACTTTAAAACAAAGAAGGTGTTTAAGGTTAAACTGTATAGAAATAATGATACCTTATTTTACAGATACAAAAAGTGGGCTGGGATTAATTCAGTTATGCATTTTGCTTTGCTGCATTTATTTTGCATAACAAATTGTTTAAAACATGAAAAACTGGAATAAAGAAATAAAAGAACATAAAAAGAAAATATTACTGTGTAAACCATGAAGAAAACACAAAACTATGGTAGAAAAAGTTGACAGCATAAGATTATGTGCTGCCACATATGGAAGGCTATTTGAACCAGAAAGAAAATGTTAAGGAATTTAATACACTATCAGGCCATCCGTAGATTAATTATTAGACAAGCCATAACGAAGGGGCTATAAAGCAATTACAGCAAGATCTGTCACGCAAGTGAACTAGAAGAAACTTAGCACACTTTTCTAGGGTGTGAAAGACTCAAAATGCATCTTTTTTTTTTTTTAAACAAACAAAAAAAATGCTGCCTGGAATTCAACATGCATGTCTAAATAGGGGGTTGAATAAGAAAAGAATACCATGTAGATTTTATATAAATGTATAAAAAGCGCACAGAAAATACCGTGTGTGTATATATACATGAGGTACCTCTGCTCTTTTTTGATAAATGCAGTGTGACCTTTCACATTTACAGATGGGCAGATGGCACCTTAGATGAACATTTCACTGAAAGGATAGCGCACGCAGGAATGCAGCAACCCCGTTAAGCTGCACTGCAACACCAGCAATATGAAATGAATGCAAGCACTTCAAGTGGAAAAACAATCCACAACCTTCTGATAATCTAACTGAGCCCCGCAATTGCTGAGGCTGACCCTGAAAATAATTAATATATTTATGCGTTTGGGGGACAACATTATGTAACATATACAGATTTTTTTTTTAATGCCGGGTGGGCTAGGGAACAGCAATAAAAGACTGAGGACAAAATGGAATGCTCTGACTACACCCCTGCTAACACTCGTGCGTTAAGTTAACAAATCCCTTCATTTTACTTTCTCACCATACCTCTCACCTGTTCAGACATTTGCCTCATATTTTGGTGTGTTCCTCATAACATTTGTGGCCTTCTGTCAAATCCCTGAGGACTGCAGTCACTAAATCATAACACACACTTAAGTTTCAGACTTCAAACCCTTCAGAAAACATGTACCAACACAAGTTTACATGGGCAATGTTTAAAATGGTCCGTGTTTTGGGGCCTTTGCTCCCCCGTTATTTTAGGCTTTGTCAAGACTTCATGCACTAATCAGTTGAGATGTACATTTCATTCTCGTGGAATGCTGACACTACTGCAGACTGTAAACACCATGTGTTTCTTTTAAAAAGAGAGATGTTTAAAAGTTGCAGACTTCTTTCTTATGCTTCAAAAACGTCAGGTTCCTACAAATCCTGTTATGCTGCGTTTCACTACTTAAGCAGCTCAGACTATTATTTTTCAGGCATCTCCAGTTGTGTTCACTCTTCCTTCGATGCCTAGCTCTCAACTTTCCATCTCCAAAATGAGGAACACTAGCCCTCATAATGTGGAACAGCACATAACTAACTTCAGCTAGGAAGGTCATAGGATGGTTAAAATATGCAGGTTTTACTTATAGACATTTTTTTAATGAAGTAATACGATTCATTTTTACTTACCATGGACATCAATTAAAAATTCCTAACACTGAATGTGTGACAAACCCTTTCAATGTGGAACTCTGAGGAGCATGAATTTTTTAAGACCCCAAATGAGGCAGGTACAAGTGAGAGGTATTAAGAGGAGTGTATTCAGAAATTTCCTAGAGAGAATTAAAACAGTATTAGCTCTATCCTAGTCAAATCTAAAACTGAGATGTATATCTGACATGGGTTAGTGGTAAATCACTTTGTCTATGGTATGCAGGGTCCTGGGTTCAAACCTTGCAAAGGCTGTTTTTTTTCCATGGAACGTATCATCATGGAACTTATAAACAAAGACATTGGTAATCTCCAAACTCTGGATCCCACCCAGTTTGGGTTTGAAAAAGGCAGATCAAGTCTCCTAAACTTGATAGACTTCTTTGAAGTAGTCACCAAAGCTGTAGACAAGGGTAAGGTGGTTCACACAGCCTATCTAGATCTTGCCAAGGCTTTTGACACCATCCCCCACTCTGAAATTATAGATAAACTCACTAAACTAGGTATAAATCCCTATGTCACAAGATGGGTTGCCAACTGGCTCACTGACAGAATCCACACTGTGAAAGCAGCAGACTCCAAATCCGACTTCAGACCAGTGACAAGTGGAGTACCACAGGGTTCAGTCCTGGGTCCTCTCCTGTTTGGTATCTACTTCTCTGAAGTACAGGCTAACACAGAAGGTCTTTGGCTAAAGAAGTTCGCAGATGACTGCAAACTAGGAGCCATAATCGAAACTCCTAACGATGTGGACATCCTACAAAAGGGCCTCACTGAGACAGATGCCTGGTGTCAAAGCCATGGCCTCAAGCTCAATGCCAAAAAGTACATTGTCATCCCCTTTGGTAAAACCTCTGTACCCATGAACTACAACATAGGCGGTAGTATACTTAACACTGAAAGTGTGATAAGAGACCTTGGGACACAGGTGGACAGTAGTCTCTCCTTTGATAATCACATCGCCACAGTAGTCAGGAAATCTTTCTACATGGCACACCTCATCACAAAAGGTTTCTCATCCAGAAAAAAAGAGGTCATTGTTCCCCTCTACTCATCACTCATTAGACCCATTATAGAGTACAACTCCCCTTTTGGTATGTACCTCACAAAACATCTTCAACAACTGGAAAGGCTGCAGAAATACCTCTCAAAGAGGATTACTGGCCTCAATCAGATGCCCTATGCTGACCGTCTCAAAAAACTCCAGCTTTACTCCGTCACATATCGCCTACTCAGAGGTGATCTCTGCCTAACATACAAAGCTATGTCAAACCCAGAGTTGTTGGACATGCTCCACGTAAAGAAATCCCAATCCCTCAGAGCTATACGCTCTAGGGACCTAAACCTTGTCACCACAATAAACAGAACATGCCGGAGGGATAGATTCCTGTCCCAGAGACTTCCCATACTCTGGAATAAACTACCTATCTATATCAAATAAAGCTCCTCATTAGCACTCTTCAAGAAAAATCTTGATGATTGGATGGGAAATAGGAAATTCACCCCGGGGATCACCTCTGTGTCTCTGCTCGACAGTGGCACAGGAAAATAATTTTCTTGGGTGGCAAAAGCCAGGGTACCTTTTTGGCTGACTTGTATAGGACCCAGGGCCGATAGCCTAGTACCTACCTATGAACCAATGAACCTATGTTAGAAAAAAAATAATAGCTGCCCACTAGAGGGTGGCCTTCCCGGACAGTCAGTGAAATCATCACCCTCTCAGTCAGCACAGAGTCTATGTTGACGTCAGCCCCTCTTCTCCAGTTCGGGACAGTGTGGAGCGCTGCTGCTATAGCTGGAGGAACGGATTGGTGTTTTAGAATAGCAGCTCCATGTGGAGACGGTGTGATGTTGTCACAATAAGAATAAAAAGAAAACTTTATTTAATGTTAATTGTAGATGGAGGTGAAGAGGGCAGACACGGTGGTGCAGTGGTTAGCACTGTCGCCTCACAGCAAGAGGTTCTCTGGTTTGATTCTCGACTGGGGTGCCTTCTGTGCAGAGTCTGCATGTCCTCCGTGTGGTCACGTGGGTTTCCTCCGGGTGCTCCAGTTTCCTCCCACATCCCAAAGACATGCTATAGGTGGATTGGACACTCCAAATTGGCCCTAGGTGTGAGTGTGTGTGTGTGTCTTAAGTGGAAGGGTGGGTTCCGGGCTGGCAACTCGACACTGTAAAACTCCACTGCCAATCATGAGCGGACAGGTGATCCACTGTGGTGACCCCTAACCGGGAAAAGCCGAAAGAAGAAGAAGTAGTTAGAGGTGAGGGATCTGTGCAAAGAAAGTTGATTTAAGAGTAAAACAGTTTATTTAATATACGATTTTAAGAAGAGAGACCCCTTTGAGGTAAGAGGCTGTATGAACATACTGTGTCTGTTATCCCTCTTTGCTTTTGGAGTCAGGATGCAATAAGAGGGACTTGTTTTGGAGTTGTAGACCTTGCTAGTCCTAATTTGATGATGGTGTGCAAGACAATGCACTTTTTAGAGTCTCCCCCTGCTGCCCAAGCAGCTCCCTGGCTGCCTTTGTTGAACTCATTCCTCTTTGCTCTTGGTTTACTGGGTTGTGCAGCTGCAGGTAAGAAATAGCTGAGCGACTATTATGTTTCACTGCCCTGAACAGCAGATAAAGTTCATACTAATCGTGGAACTTGGGGATCTTTAACTGAAGCTAGCAATAAATGTAGGGAGATTGGTATTTTCAGGAAGTGCCCTACCCATGTTTTAGTGACCTTGAATCCCCCCCATCCCTTTTAATAGGAACGTTAGTTAGCTTTGATGTTTTTGTTAGGAGTTGTAAAATGTGTTTATTTAGAGTACATACGTGGGTTGTTGACAGCTGAGCTTGGCACCTGCAAAATCATGACTCAGACTCTTCTGCTCTTTGAGCCTTTCCTTTGTGGGGTCCCTGTGGTGAGGAAACTTAATTACTTCCACCCCTTACTATTACTTTAGGTTGCAGGGACTTGAACTGGGTATGCTTTATGGGGACGAGTTTACTCCAGATGATCTACTTGTGGAAGTTTCCTGGGGCCATAGAGCTTAAAAAGTGTTCTAATGAAAAGGATGTCCATGAAGTGTTATCACTTCTGCCTGCGAAGTAATTCAGGCTTGTGCAGTGTACTGTCTCATGTTAAATAAAGTATAGTGTTTGAGCTGTAGTCTCAGAGTATAGTTTAAATATATTAGCTAATCTGGTCTCTACACTGTAGCAGTTGGTTGTCAGTCTCTGTTGTTTGTATTTGTGCTTTTAACTTAATTACAGAACAGTGCCATACATCCAGATCCTGATGGTTCATAAGAAAAATCTGATACTGCCAATTAGCAGGAATGTGCTAATCAATTGCATATTTGAAAGAGATTTCTTCCCTTTGTTGCTTTCCCTAATCCATTTACCCCTCAACAGGAGGTGACAGATACTTAAACTTCCTGTTATCTAGTCCAGTGGTATCACTGCATGATTTCATTTGGTGATTGTGGGGGGCGGGTGCATATGTGGCTGATAATGCAGATAAGGTCACACATTTTTCTTTGGCATTTATAAACTCAGTTTGAAGGTTCAGCATTGTCTTATCACCTGCCTTGCCAAGTTATGTCCCAACGTGGGGGCAATTTAAAAGTGAATTTGCAAACTCTTCAGCAACTGCATCACAAGTTAAAAAAAGATATTAGGGCAACACAGTTATGCAGTGGTTGTGGCCATGATTCTGTAGCTGCAGAAATTATTTCTTTGATGTGAGTTTATGTAACATTAAGTTGGACATCTGTTGAAATGGGTATGTTCTAGTAGGGTTAGCTGCTCTCCTCCTGTGTAGCCTATAACCTTTAGCATGACCACAAAATAAACCATGAACTAATAAGCTTAGTAACTAAGCTTATTAGTTTGTGGTTTATTTTGCAGCTAATCTTAGTAGTTCACAGCTCCCCTGTGAGGAAGCCACAGCTCTCCAGGGTGCTGCGGCGCACACTTTGGGAACCCCTGGCTTACACTATTTCGTGTAGCATTTAGGTGTTTCAAATGCAAAATACCTGAATTATGCAACTATTAAAGAAAACTTTGGAAATATTTTTTGTTCTAAAATCTCAGGACATTTGCCATTTTTTTAGTTTTTTCAGCAGGACACAACTGCCCAAAGAGGGACTGTCCCTCGCAAAGAGGGACAGGTCATAACCCTACCCTGTGAAAAGTGGATGACAGCGGCATACAATGACACTTGCTGTAAAGTCTGGTTCACCTTTACTGTGTCTGATATGCTTAAATAGAATAATAATTTCCATGGGTTACAAGTTGTATCCTAATGGTGTACAGTACCATCTGATGCTTACTAATGCATGTATTATAGACAAAGCCCAAATGAAAAGGTATCTGTAGTTTATTGTGATTAACCTGTTCTGCCTGTGTTATGCTTATGGAGAATGATGACTTCCAAGGTTTTCCATAAGCTGTAAGTTTCATGCATAGTTTACAGATACACCTTGATGCTTAGTACAATAGCCGTAGTTATTATTACAGTCAATCTGATACAGACATTGTGACGATGACTTTGACTGTTCATTGTTTACTGTGGTGATCTGGAAAACAATGAGTGTGTGGCACAAAAGTTGTGTGATTGTCCTGTAGTTATTGTGATGTTTTCTGCAAAGGGCTCAAATCCCCCATATAACATTTATGTATAATGTAAGGGATTGTTATGTGATGATGTTCTGACACGTCATAGATATTTAACTTTGTTTTCATATCCATTATGTTTTTAAATAAATAATGGTAATATATTTTATAAAGGATTATTTTGCATAACTGGTATTGGTAAAGAGAGCAGAGCAAGTAACTTGACAAATGCGTATAACATTAGCATGTCAATTTTCCGCCTCCATAAAATGTATAACATGTGCGTATAACAATGTCTTCCAAATGTCAAACTGAACTAGGGGTAGCGATTTTTCTAAACTTGAAAAATGCATTATAATTGAAGCTCTGTGCCAGCATAACCACATCCTTCTTGGATGGATGGGAAGTATTGTGTGGAGGAATGAGGTTTGGATTGAACTAACATGATCAGTGCTGTCAGTGGTCACAATTGATCCTGTCAGGCCTGTGGTCAATGTTACTCAGTCATGATCCTCTGTACTGCTACCCCCCAGTACACAGATATGAAAATTCAAGGAATGCCAGGAGAGGTGGTCCACAATTTTCCTGACATTTATTTATTTTTATTTATTTTATTTTACGTTTGTGGCTAGTCCAACTAGATACATGTCCATTTTCAGTAGAGGCCTGGGGAGATAAGCTCCATTAAGCTAATAGAAAATATATGGATAATAGAGATTAGCATCAATAACTTGACTACAAAGTTTAGAAAACAATACACTACTACTAGATACATATTTACAGAGTAGAGGTTTTGACATTCATCATGTTAAAGGTTAAGAAAAAAGATCATGATTCAAACTAATAATTAACGTTATTTCAAAATTCTAAACTCAAAGTGAAAAAGTTGCTAATATATACATAGAGGAAACGTGCTAACAGTAAAATGCTTGTTATACAGTTAATACTCAGAGGTAGATTTTAGAAAGACTAGGCTATAGTCAGAGAGTAAGGAAGCTTACTAATCCGACTATTTGAGATTTGTGAGAGAGGTATACAGAGAAGCAGCAATAGTAAGAGGAGAGGATGTGGAGTGAAACGAGAGTGTAAGTCTGGGTTAGTACATGGGCATAGCCATGGTGTTTTAAGGAGTATTTTTCGTTGTTTTTTGAAAAGTGCTAACGAGAAAAGTGAGGATAGTTTGCTGGGAAGCCTGTTCCAGGTTTTCCCACAGAGTTAGAGAAAAGAGAATCACCTGCTTTGTTGTGGGACTTATGGATGGTTACTAGTAGTTTATCTGCAGAACGAAGGGTTGTAAGATTCTTGTAGGGGGTGATAAGGCTATACAGTATTGGAGTATTACTGGAATGATACAAAATCTTGTGGGTGATAGTAAATTGCTGAAATTTACGTTGGTTTTGCAGTTCCAGCCATCCTAGCTGTTTGAGATTTTGACAATGGTGGGTTCTAAATGGGGAGCTGGTGGCAAATCTGGTAATGTTGTTATAGGAGGTTGCCAGTTTGTTAATGTTGTTTTTGAAAAGATTAGTATAAATGGGGGAGGCATAGAGGAGGGTGGAAATCAGATTGGTGTGGGCAATGGTAGTTCTGGCTACAGGGTAAGGAAAGGTTGTATCCTGTAAAGGGAACCTAGTTTTCTGTTTACTGATTTAATGGTTGAGTTAATGTGTGAGTCAAAGTTAAGGTTGCGGTCAATTATTATGCCTAAGAGTTTGGTGGTTGGATGACATCACATCATACCACCAGTTGTGATCATCATATATCCAGTAGAGGTATTGAAGCCAATGTTTCAGGGCATACATGTAAGTCATAACTTTAAAAGCATTGCATCATGTACAGTACCTTAGTCTTTAACAGTATGTGCAAATCATTTATGTAGTGCCACATTAGCATGTTCAGCAGCACAACAGCGTAGGGAATCTGGTCACCCACAGGAAATGGATTCCCAACATTAAGTGTAATTTTATATTGTGCTAACAATGCAATATATACCAAAAACTTCAAGAAACATGTGCAATGTTTGTCTTCCTTGATGAGGTCTGTTAACGTCTGCACAAGTGGCTCCATATGCTATTATTGTGGTCCATAGCTTTGTGTACCTCTCCCATATGTCATGTCAGTGAATTCTCCCCAAGTTAATTTGCTTATGCCATTGTATATTACAGGCCCATCATCACATGATGTGGCCCATGAAGATACATGTACAGACAGACAAGGTATGATTGGCCACCTTGTTTAAAGGGTACAGCATATTTGGGCACAACTGTGATGTATACTATTCATGATCCTTTTTTCCATACTCAGGAATATCCGGACAACATGTACACCATCTGTAACATAAGTGTCTCCTACCCTGTTAGTTTGTACTGTATTTGTCATGTGTCTTTGTGTGTAGTCATGACTGTGAAGCATTCCTACATATTCATGCTACTGTGCCTTATCATCCTATAGGATCCACATTACCAATGATGATATGTTATCATCCTATAGGTCCATATCACCAGTGATGATATGTTATCATCCTATAGGATCCACATTACCATTGATGATATGTTATCATCCTATAGGATCCACATTGCCAGTGATGATATTTTATCATCCTATAGGATCCACATTACCAGTGATGATATGTTATCATCCTATAGGATCCACATCACCAGTGATGATATGTTATCATCCTATAGGATCCACATCACCAGTGACGATATGTTATCATCCTATAGGATCCACATCACCAGTGATGATATGTTATCATCCTATAGGATCCGCATTACCACTGATGATATGTTATCATCCTATAGGATCCACATTACCAGTGATGATATGTTATCATCCTATAGGATCCACATTACCAGTGACGATATGTTATCATCCTATAGGATCCACATTACCAGTGATGATATGTTATCATCCTATAGGATCCACATTACCAGTGACGATATGTTATCATCCTATAGGATCCACATTACCAGTGATGATATGTTATCATCCTATAGGATCCACATTACCAGTGACGATATGTTATCATCCTATAGGATCGATATTACAGTGATGATATGTTATCATCCTATAGGATCCACATTACCAGTGACGATATGTTATCATCCTATAGGATCCACATTACCAGTGATGATATGTTATCATCCTATAGGATCCACATCACCAGTGATGATATGTTATCATCCTATAGGATCCACATTACCAGTGATGATATGTTATCATCCTATAGGATCCACATTACCAGTGATGATATGTTATCATCCTATAGGATCCACATTACCAATGATGATATGTTCCCCTAACAGGGATGACATAAATGGTAAGATGTTCTATATGTTTAATATAAATCAGTATTGATGATCACATCTGTTCACTTCCTGATTACTGTATTCCTTATCGCCTACGTAGGACAATAGCAATGTTCACATCAGCCATGGCCAAATGGTGTGTGTCTACAACAGCAACATTCACAGCAGCCATGGCCAAATGGTATGTGTCTACAACAGCAACATTCACACCAGCCATGGCCAAATGGTATGTGTCTACAACAGCAACGTTCACAGCAGCCATGGCCAAATGTTATGTGTCTACAACAGCAACGTTCAAATCAGCCATGGCTAAATGGTATGTGCCTATAGTATCTTATGTGTGTTATACCTCTATTGGAATGCAGCATGATGACCATTATTTGGTTACTTAGGATGTATTGGTGTATATGTTTCCCCATGACAGTTTCAGTTCAAGCCTCACGTCTGGCGGTGAAGTCCCTCCAGGACATGTCAGGTATGCTTTCCTATTTAATTTATTCCCAACTGTCAGCTGTGTGCAATATGTAGGATACATGAACTCTCTCTGTTATATAGTGTGCATGAACATCATCCATGCATGATGCCCCTGTAAGTTCATAGCCTAATATTGTAGTCATATAGTTAGTTCATATAGCATGAGTAAGCTGCATCATGTATTGTTTGTGCTTGTAACTGATCTGTGTCATCGTTTTCTTCTTGTAGCCCCCCCCCCACTGCCTGTCACCTCCAGAAGCCCGACCACTGATCCAAAGTAGGGATGCGATATGGATAACTGTGACAGCACAGCCCATGGCACACGGGTCACAGATTTGGGTTTATTGTCTGGCCCAGAAAGGGACAGCCATGTGGATCATGATGTAGTCTCAGATATTATAGATGATGTGGCCAGACATTCTGTTGATGTGATGACAGCAGCTGCCAGACATAATGATGTCCATAAGCCATTGTCCCACACAGAGTCAGGAGATGAGGGTGACTTTCCCCCACAACTGAGATGTACTGCCCATTACAGGACATATGTGAGTGTTGGTGCTGTGCATGGATATGTGTCAGAGGGTGTCTCCCTACTATTACAGGTAAACATTCCCAGTGACATCATGGAACTGACCTTCATGCCGTTGCCCATAGAACCAATCAGGTAGCACATTTAGCTGTGTATGTGTGTGTGATGCACAAAGGTCAGGACCACATTTCAGAGTGAGATCATGGCTGTATTGGCTCTACAATATGACAGTGTGTTGTCTGTTGCATTGAAAGTCTTGTTACAGCAGTATTAGAGTAGTACTGTAGTACTAATGGGGTAGTGTGTGCTCTAATTGTATTAAGCAGAGTACCTGTAGTGGGCAGAGGCTGATTCACTATCATTAGTTCCACACTTGACCATTGGACATCAATGTCTCTATTGCAGCAAGCATACACATCTGCTGATAGCCACTCCACTTTGAGTCCAGCAGACATCTCCAGATAATCACACCAAGTTATGTTACATCTCACACTATACCTGCAAATGTCAACACATTCAGCTCTTCCACTGAGCAATATGGGCTTAGTATATTTGGACATGGCAGACCAGACAGAAACATGGTGTGATCCACCTTAATGGGCACCCTAGACTGCATTAGTGTGGTTGTTGACATGTCTGATGCCATGGGATTGTCTTATATTTTTATGACTTATGTGAATAGTCATTTGTGGATATGTATTACTTGATTGATATATGTTAGTGATGATATTGGCAACAACAATGCAATATGTGATATCATGCTTTAATATTTATATCTTTGTTAGTAAACAGATTCTTCTGATGTTTTCCTTGAAGTCTACCTTGTTGGCTGCCATTCATACATGTATAACTATGCCTCTGTATACAAACTTGTGTCATGTATGGCATTTTAATATGGTCCTGTGCATGCTTAACATAGGTTCATAGGTGGTTACTGGGCTATTGACCAGAAGATCTTTATAAGCCTAGCCATGTGTACTGAATATAATACTAGAGAAACCTAATATAAAGGATCTTGCCTAAACTCAAGATCTTAGTTAGCAATGACTGCCCATATCTAGGAGGGTCATAGGTGAAATCCCTGGCAGGAATTTTCTGTTTCACATCCAGTCATCTAGGCTATGCTTAAACAGGGTCAAAGTGGGGCTTTGTTTGATGTGAACTGGTAACCTATTCCAGAGGAGTGTCAACCTCTGAGAGACATATATTTGTTTCTCCAGTAAGTACTATTTATGTCACAGGCCCAGTTAAGGACCCTGCAGCAGGTGACCATTGTCCCATTTTTCTTGCAGATGTGCAGCACTTCCATTAGGTTTTGATCTGAGATCGCTCTGTAGGCCAGGCACACGTCTCCTCTACGTAGTCTGTACGCTACTGAGTACAGTGACAGTGACATCAGTCTGTCAATGTATGACATGCGCTGGAGACCCTGAATTTTCTTGGTTAGAAATCGCTGAGGTCTCTCACATTCCTGCAAGTGACTGGTAAGCTACATAACAAAGGGAGCATTGTACTCAATTATTGGCCTGATGAAGGCTGAGTACAGGGGTGCTATGACCACTTTCTGTCTTGTGGCAATGCCTTTGCTAATGAGGTGTGTGAAGTAGAATGCCTTCCTTACCACAGTAAACACATGGTGGTCAAAGTGTAGGCTACAGTCAACTTGCATCCCCACGTCTCTCACTACTAAGTTGTTGCTTAGGGTATTATTATTTATATGATAGTCTGCAGGGATATCGTTTTTACAGAAGGGGACGATAATGCATTTTTTTATTGAGCTTGAGTCGATGGGTTTGGTACCAATCACTGGTTTGTGTAAGATCACCTTTAAGTATATTGATATTGTTTGGGGATTCAGTGATTACACCTAATTTGCAGTCATCAGCAAACTTAGTCCAACACAGCCCCTCTGTTTTAGCCTGAACTCCTGATAAGTATATTCCAAACAATAGGTGGCCCAGCACTGACCCCTGTGGAACCCCATTGGTGACAGGTCTGCTGGTTAAGGTAAAGTCCCCAACTTTGACTGAATGTGATCTGCCAGTGAGCCAGTTAGCAACCCACCTGATGACATAAGGGTTGATATTCAACTGGGAGAGTTTATCAATGATGCCCAAATGTGGGATTGTGTTGAAGGCATTGGCTAAGTCAAGGTAGGCTGTATGCACAGATTTACCTTCATCTGTGGCTCTGGTGATGTTCTTGAAGAAGTCCACTATGTTTAGCAGGCATGACCTGCCTTTGACAAAACCAAACTGTGTTGGATCAAGGTTTGGAGATCACCTCTATCCTTATTTATAAGGTCCATGATGATTTGTTCCATGGCCTTACAGATAAGGCTGAGTAAGCTTACGGGTCTGTAGTTCCCAGGGTTTGTTGCTGTACCCCTTTATGAAGGGGGTGACAGTTGCTGCCTTCATTCAGCAAGGACAAAACCAGAACTCAGGCTGTGGTTGAAGAGAGTACCTAATGGAGTTGCTAACTCATGTTTTAGACCATTTAAAATACAACCTGGGATAACAATCAGTCCTATAGAGGCTGTGTTTTTGGTCTTGGAGAGAGCATTAATGACTTGCTCTTTTGAGATGCAAGGTGGGGCAGATGTAGAGGGACTGCTTTGTGGAATGTTTGGAGGGGACGGGGGTTAAAATTTTCACCAAACCTGTCAGCTAATAGGTTAGCTATTTTCACAAGGTTAGTGTGTGATGCCATCCACAACTAGTTTAGCACACATCTGGATCCTACCTTTTAGGTTACGGATATAGCTGAAGAATATCTTGTGGTTATCCTTAGATAGGGTTGCTACTTTTTTTGAAGTAGCCTTTAGAGGATTTTAGAAGTTACAGAGGAGAGTGTTCTTCCAGTGCTGGGAACTTTAGTTTTTTATTCTTAGACAGGAACCTCTTTCTCTTGTTGTATAACTTATTAATGCTAGATGTCCATCAGGGAGGCTTCTTTTTTCTTAAGGATCATGTTTTGATCATGTCAGGTACAGCTGTGTCAATACATTTGTATAAGTGTTTGTGCAGGGCATTTGTGCATAACTTAGTATAGTTGTCAATGCCATATGTGGGAACAGGAGCTTGGAAATTATTTGTGCCATCCCTTAGAAGAGTATAATTAGCTTCAGTGAAGTTTTTTAGCCTGATTTTTACCTAAGAGGAGTTCAGGTGTTGTAGCTACTTCAAATGTGACTGATTTGTGATCAGATTTAACCAGTGAGGGTCCTATACTTGTGGTGGTGCAATGGTCACCCGTGTTGGTGAGGACCAGGTTGAGAATATTTGAGCCCCTTGTGGTATTGCATGTTATTTGCTCCAGGGCATTAGTGTTAACAAAGTCCAGGAACCTTTGTGCAAACATTTTGGTACTCATTTAAGTTTCCCAGTCAATGGAGGGATAGTTAAAATCACCCATGACTAGAGTGTTTGGTTGTAAGTTGATTGACTCACATAGGTCCAAATAAGCAGTATGGGTATCTTGGTTCATTGAAGAGGGTATATAGCTAATGATGCCTTGAAGGGGGTCTTAACCACAGTTAGTTGAACTTGGAGCAACTCTCTGGAGTATTCCTGTCCAACCAGTCTAGAGGTGAATTTATCTTTGATAACAATAGATAAGCCTCCTCCTTTGGTTCTCACATGTTCATTTTGTGGTCTGAAAGTGTAGAAGGCATTGTAGCTTTGCAAGGCTGGGGTGCTCTTTGCAGCCCTGAACCAAGTTGCTGTTTCAGCACAGGTGTCAACATTCTCCAGGGAGAGAAATGCTTCTAGAGAGCACAGTTTCTGATTTAACCTTTGAGTATTTGGCAGCATAACCTTTAATTTATTTGTGAGTGATATTTTCACATCGGAAATTTTGTTCTTGAGACCTTGTCTAAAAAAGGCCCTATGGGGAGGCAAGTGCCTTACTCAATAAGCAAAAGCCTAGAGGTGACAGGTGAAGACCATCTCTAGCAAAGCAGAGTGGTCCATCAACCATGTCATCCTAGGCTGACAGAAGCTGGATCCCACTTAGAATGACACCAGAAACTAATCCAATTGTCGAAGTCAATCATTTTTTGTTTATATTGTGGTATCATCCTAGGTGAGGGTAGAATGCTGCTCAAGGCTAGGGACGTACCTGCCTGGGACACATACATCCAGCTCAATCATGTCTCTGATCAATTATATCAATTAATAGTTTTTTGTTGTGTTTGGTTTTGCCTTTCACACATTCTCTCTCTCTCTATATATATATATATCGATCTCTCTCTAGTAAATGGATTGAGCTGCCAATCCATGATCAATTAACTCAAAACTGGGTGTGGGATTTGTGTATTTAAAGTAAGTAACATTTGAGGACTGCATTCTGAAGAAGTTCGTCATATCGGACGAAACCCGGGTAAATTCGTTTACTTAGTGTACCTTTTCAGTGGATGGAAAGGTGTCTATTGTTGTTTTAAAGTGTATTGCTGCTCGTGATGTTATCTGAATAAACGGTCCATTATAGCTGTGGATTAGTTATTTCATCCTTTACAGCGTGGATTTATGTGAGTTGCTGTGGTACAACCGACTGCCGAGCACCTGAACTTCCTGGGCTAAACAAATAAGTTTAACTATTTTTCTTGGTATCGGTGCTTATTTGTTTTTCCCACGCCTACCTTCCCATGTCTGACTGAATCTGCATATAGATGTATTTATGCAAATGTTGCTGTATCAACAACATGGATGTATGTTGCATGTATGATGTGTGGTCAGTGTTACTACTGCTCTGCATGCCTACACATATTAAACATGGAAATGACTCACACTGCAGTGATACCATGTACAGGTGAGGTAGCACTGTTATTGTACAGTCACTGTTTTTGAGTGTGTATATGCCGATGTGTTCCCATACATATCGTGGACCTTGCTTTCTTGTGAGTGTGCCTATTGAACAGGAAGTGTTTTATAACATTGCTCTGTATGACGATATCCTAATTGTTTAGTGGGCAATTGTGTATACCTCCTGTGTTCCACACATGTGCCTGTGTGTGTTCACTGTTGGTGATGTACCGTGCAGACTGTATCCCTGGAATGCTGTTTCCCATCAGTGTTTTGTATGTGTACACAGTGCTATACATTAAGATTAAGTTATGTATAATCACTGTGTGCAACCGATGGGTCATTCCCATAAGTTGTAAACTGCGATGTTGTTTTTGGGCAATGCATGAACATCAATGTTTACCCTGTGTACTTTTGAACCTGTGGCCAGTCATGCCTCAAAGGTGTGTGTCAGACAATACCGAGTTGCCTGAGTAGGACTTGTGTTCACATCCTCCATTGCCCACAATGATTTCCTCTACCTACATCCTCCTGATACTCCTCTGACAGCTATGGAATGTCTTCTTCAGACATCTGAGGTTTTTCAGGTACATCATCCACACATGCCACTGGGAAGCCACTGTGTTTTTGCTGTTAACATGTTGTGTAGTATGCCACACATAGTATTCATCTGTGCTGCATTTTTAGGTGTGCATTGCAGTGTTCCCCAGTATTTGAATCTGGATTTCAACACACCAAACACATGTTCTTTGATGTTTCTTGTTACAGTGCATGATCTCTTACATGTATTTGCTTTTAGGTTCATAGGTTCAATGGAGGTTACTAGGCTAACGGCCCTTGATCCTTTACAAGCCTAGCCATTTTAATCCCAAGTATCCACATTTGTTCTTTTTATGGGTAGTTCATAGAAAGAATTTATGAACAGAGTGGGTCTGTGATCAACACCAGCTACCTACTGCAGGGCTGCATGGGGCTTTACATGGTGTCATTAGCCACAGCTCTAGTGGATAATTGCGTCACAAGTTTGTCAGGAGATAATACATGAATATGCTGTAATCATGCATACTATTGACAGGTTTGGATTCTGATTACATCTTAACTGTGTTTCTGTCTTACCAAGTAGTAGTCACTTGGGTATTTCATAATTTTGGAAGGAAACCCTAAGACCACTTTCTCGCCACATAGCAGCATCATGTTCACTAACAGGGTATGTTGCCATTATGTTTGTTATGATGCCATTTGCTCTGCACACCACCTGTAAATTAAGCAATGACCACCCCTTTCTATTAATGTAAATTTCTGCTTCAGGTACAGCAGGAGTTTTGATAGGAACATGGGCTCCATCTATTGCAATTAGAATATGCGAAAACTTGGGAATGGTGTAGAAATAGCACATGACATTTCTGCATTCTATGACTATGGCTGGAAAGTGGATATATGTATTCATATTGATGCACACTGCTGTCAGAAATTGGGAGAGGATGTAACTGGCAGTTGTCCATGACACTCCTACTGCATCTCCTATATATTGCTGAAAGATCCCTGATGCCACTGTACTTAGACTCAGGCATACTTTGATTTTGACAGGTGTGGGGTTACCTCACAAGGTACATGCATGTATGTGCAGGGCATACATGTCACACACAGCCTGCATCTGCTCTCTTTCTAATCAGTACCTATCAATTATTTCTTGATGATATATATATATATGGTTTACTATCAGATTTGCGAATGTCACTCGGTCGAACGTTGTATAGTCGAACGCATAAGGTCGGAAACACAAATGTCGAAGGCAGTATAATCAATCGAGGAACGGTTTTACCATGGGTCGAGGTAGGTGTACAGTATAATACCCTACTACAAACATCCTCCCTACCTCGACCCATGGTAAAACCGTTCCTCGATTGATTTTACTGCCTTCGACATTTGTGTTTCCGACCTTATGCGTTCGTCTATACAATGTTCGACCGAGTGACGTTCGCAAATCTGATAGCAAACCTATATATATATATATATATATATATATATATATATATAGATCCACTTTTTAATTTCAAAAGCCCGAAATCTCTACTTTCAAAATACTGATCCCAGAAAGTTGAGATTTTGGAATCTCAAAATTAAAAAGTGACAAAAATAAATAAATAAGACAACTAAAACAATGTCCTGCACCCCCCACACCCCCTGTAACTTAAATATACCATCTCCGAGATCGCGCTACAGTGAAGAGAACGGTAATGCTCCTGTTCCGCTTACCATTCTATTCACTGTAGCGCGATCTCAGAGATGGTATATTTAAGTTGCAGGGGGTGTGGGGGGTGCAGGGGGACTTGCCCCCCTGCAAAAACATTGTTTCAGTTGTTTATTTTTTTGTTTTGTGTTCCACTTTTTAATTTTGAGATTCCAAAATCTCCATGTTTTGGGTTCGGTATTTCAAAACTCGAGATATTGTGCTTTTGAAATTAAAAAGTGGACCTATATATATATATATATATATATATATATATATATATAATTTTTTTCTTGTAATGATGCAGATTCCACAGGACTCTAAAAGAAAAAGCTTTCTGTCATGGTAATAAATATAGCTGCCACCAAATGCTTTCATAAAGTGGTCAGTAAAGTACTTTGTTGCATTTAAGTTGCATTGGGTACACTCACTGTGTTTTGTAATGGGGTGGGCATGTACAGTTACCATAATTATCTTATGCTGGATAAACTATTCCTAAATTATGCTTAAGCACACTTTATGCAATTACATCTGCCATTCATGCACTGAAGCCTTCCTTTGGCATGCTGCGCTGAGCGCAAATTTCTTTTGCAATCTGGTCCGTTGTCTGTAATAAATAATAAAGCATTTTCACATGTAATACCACCTGTGTAAATATTACAGGCACTATGTTTTATACAAACTCTTAAATGGCAGTCAATATACCTTCCCTCCTTCCTTCCAATACTAGAATAGTTGTCCAATGTGCATCTATAGGCTATTATAGTATAATTATTTAAAATACTTGTCTGTGAAAACCTTTGTGCCCTGTAGCTGTAGTGTGTATCATGAATCATCTCCAAGTCCACTTGTGGTGAATCAGGAGAGTGAACTGCATTAGCAAACAGGTCAGAGAGGACAGATCAACAAACCTGCTGTATGCAAATGATGTGGTACTACAAAGAAGACTTTGAAAAGGAACTTCAGTAAAAGGTAAGGGACCAGAATGTGAACTTAGGCATGTGGGATGAAACAGGATGCACAGAAGAGGCTGAGATTTGAGATACAAGGAATGTATTAACAGAGGTTAATACCTTCTAGTATCTGTCAGGTGTGGTTGAGGAGAAAGGAAATTTGAATGAGGGGAACAAAGCAAAAACAGTGTTGATGCAGCCATTGGACCCAACGTGGTAGTGGCAGTGTGTAACAGAAGAGTGGCAATGAAGCTGAGTTCGGTGCACAAAAGAATGGTACAGCCTGTGGCACAGTAACGTGGACAGTGAAGGAAGACTAACAGAAGAAGATTGAAGTGACCGTGACAGGCAGCAGGATGAACACTATGCCATAGATCTGAAGCAAATGTAGCCCATCCACAGAGGGAGTCAAAGGGAACACATTACAATGGTCTATCTAGTTATGTAGGAAACTAGAAGATGACTTGGTAAAACAGATGTGGCAGACATACGAAGAAGGCTGGATGAGATAAGATCATTCAGGTAAGAGGTGGATGGATTGCATGATAGAAAACTTTAAACAGTCAGGCCTAAGTGCTGAAGAAGGTAGGAAGATGTCACTAAATCTACAGAGGAGATGACAGTTGATGTGTCACCATGACTATGCGTGGAGATGATGATGATGATGTTAAAACACTTGTCATGTAAAAATGTTTTAACAAACCTTATCATGCATAATGATTCAGAACATAATAGAATAATTAAGCATGAAACAGAAGATACATAATAATAATAATAATAATAATAATAATAATAATAACAATAATAATAATAATAATAATGTCCATTTTTAATAACAGGCCCATATTGAATCATGTAAGTGTGTTTTACTTAGAGAACTCCTTCACTGAAGGCTTAACTGAAGTACCAAACAAAACGATGCCCAGTGCAGAAAAGATAAAAAAATATTGAAACTGTCTTTAAAGAGATACATTGCTGAAAACAGAAATCTTCATACACCAAGCTTATATGTAGAAATCTTTTTATTATAGTTCTTCAATATTTCATGTATGGAAAAGCTCTCACCATAAAACTATTACAGATCAGAACTGTATCACCTTTGTTGAAGGGGTTAGTCAAAGAGGCAAATAAACATTCCAAACTGCTGATGGGAATTTCAGCAATTTGTGTGTTAATTTCTTGCTGAATAGGACTTGTTGCTATGAATTATAGAGGTGGATGTTATAAAAAGGCACTAGAGAAGAGGGAAACTTTGTGGCAGCTTAGACTGCAAGCTGATACATTCCCTGGTTTAAACAGAACTATTAATATAAAATGCTTTATATAACAAAATTGTTGTTAAGTTACATTAACAAGTTCATTAATAGGTACATAATTGTTTTATTGAATTATTGAGACAAAGGTGTGATAGGCTAGTTGGCCTTATACAATGAATTTGAATATTTTTTGATTTATTCTGAAGAAGTCCTGTGTTGGATGACAACACTAAATAAACTGAGTGTGTGTTCCAGAGAGGTCCTGTCATTGTGATTTTTCTAGAATTTTAACTGCAGTACCATTCATTGCTTATTGTTATGACATTCACATGTAACACAAAGTTTGAGTCACGTATGTTTCAGGATCATATTGAAATCAACAGCTGTGAAGTACAAGCACCTAATAATCATGATAATAATAATAATGTCATGCCCATGCTGACTGTCAGGCCTACATGGACATGAGAGTTCATTCATTGTTAAGGTTATTATCTTCAACCTATATGCAGAACAGAACCATTAGCACATACTTGACCTTACTAATAATGACCTTTTGCTAAGTACATCTAACCTATTAAACTCCAACACTTTAACATGAATATTACATTTTGAACCTTTCTTCATGTAATACTATTTTAACATGGCCTGATAAATGACATTAATTCAGAATATGATACAATGTAGCTTTTTAAAACATTTGTCATGCAAATCAGTTTTAGCCAAACCTTTAAAACAGCACTGATTTTGTAACATTGCAAATAATTACTATGATCGATAATCCTGAATTAATAAATGCATAATAATAATATTAATAATAATAACAATAATATCACGTCCCTCTTGATTACCATCCTATACGGAGTATTAAACCACCGTTGCTTGGACATCTTCTTCCTCATTAAGGATATTATTGTTGCATTGCACACTATCCAGAATCCATTAGCACATACTTGACCTTATTAAGAGTGATCCTTCATGACTCACATATTTGTCCTTAATGTCTGAACACGAATATAACATTTTCAAACAAGCATCATACAGAATTAGCTTTAGCAGAAAATTTTCAATGCAAGTAATTCAGGAGTGAACAGGAATATAACATTTTAAGACTGCTATGATGCAAAACTAGTTTTAACAAAAGTATTTTAAACAGCACTGAATCAAGATCATAGAAAGTAATCAGTCATAGAATAATAAAGATAACAATGCAGTATTACTAATATGAGTCCTGCCCTGAATAGCAAACCCACATGCACTCCTTTAAGTCACTCTTACTTAGACAACTGCTTCCTCATTAAGGGAATACTCGCTACTCTCATTCTAGTTGGTGCTGATGCAGAAAAAAAGAAATAAAAATCACTGTTTTGGTATATCAGCTTAGCATCACTAAACCACTGATGAAACTTCTTACTGCAGGATCCCCTGATTAGGTCCTCAGAAGCTGTATTCCAAAGAATATAAATATTATCAAACCGTACACTGGTGCAAAGCACTCAGCCATCATAAGCAATGCTTTCCACCAAATTCATATCCGTTCAAGTAGCCAAATGGCATTTGTCTTCCCGTCACATGCTTTGAAATGAGCATGTTCAAACTGCCTCATCCTCCTGCCAGATCAGGATCCGAACTATTTTTCTTTCTAATCAGCAATTTCCCAGCATGCATTTCTTTCATCCTGCTCCACTGCAACAGATTTTTTTCTCACATTATATATGTATGTGAGAAACCTTGTAATTCGTCCATTACCAGCTGAGATGAACAATATTATCCATGTTGGAAAAAGACATTTTCAGAATCAATGAAAACTATGATGTTTGTCTTAGCTTATCTATGCAACAATTGAACATATGACTGCTGCTGTACTATAGTCTACCAGAAACTGTGATACACAAACACAGGTATTGTCTAAGCCACTGCCATCCTATCTGACCACCAAAGCTGCAACAAGAACTGCTCCTGGTACCAAGTCTGAAACTAAACTGAAATCAATCTCAGATGACCATATGCTCTATCAGCCATTGACAACAGTGGTCTGTAGCAATTTTCAATAGCCAGTGATTATTTTAGAAAATACAGTTCACTTCATATCATGGTTTTCACAAACTGCAGCTAGTTATTCCCTTCTTTACCCAGAAAAATCCCACTCTCTACCTTGCCTTATCCTCCAACATAATTAGCTTCTGCTCACTGTAAACTATTTGCAGCATTTGTAGTATCCCACATTCATGAATAAAAGAGTGCTTAAAAAATGTATAAGATACACCCTACACTGATCGACTACATTACAGTGACCATGAGACAGTGGCCAAATTATTATACCAGGAATAAAAATTCAAAGGAGGATATTCCAGAGTGACTCTCTGTCACCTTTGCTATTCTGCCTTGCCCTTAACCCATTAAGCTGTTTACTTAACAGCTTAGGCTATGGCTATAATTTGGCTCCTAGAAAACAACAAAATGTAAAGACTCCTCATCTTCTCTTCGTAAATAATTTAAAACTGTGTATCTCATCAGATGACAACTGAAAGCACAACTGCAGGTTGTCAAAAATTTTTCAGATGATATAAGAATGTCATTTTGTCTTGATAAATATGCAAAAGTAACCTTTAACCTAGGAAAACTGCAGCACCAGGAAAACATCAGTTTAGGACACGAATGTGATATAAAAGAACTTGAGCAAGAACGAGTATATAAATATTTGGGAATTGATGAAGGACCAACAATAAAACATGAACAAATGTGAATAAAACTTAGTAAGGAATACTTTAGAAGACTTAAATTAATCCTGAAAACAGCATTGACAAGCTATAAACCGATTTGCTCTTCTGGTCCTAACTTACAGTTTTAGAGTGATTGACTAGCCCCAAAATGTGTTGGATTGATTAGATACGAAAACAAGAAGGATGCTTCATGCTCACCAAATGATTTATAAAAATCAGCGTATACCAAGGTTATATATTCCCCATTCCAAAGGAAGGATGGTCCTCCTTGAAATTGATTACATGTATAGATCAGCAATCTTGGGACTCTACACATATCTGATGACCTCACAAGATCCAAGCATACTGAAATTTTGAAACATGAGGAGAATAAATGTAAGATGGCTTCTCTGCTTAACCTAGCAGAAGCCTATCGGCATCAAGCAGGAATGGAAATCAAACTAGAAGTAGATAAAAATTAGGCAGCAACTGAATGTGCCAAAAAAAACCCAAAAGATAGAATATACTGTGAAGGACCAGGGTCTATATTACAATGTCGAACTTGTATAAGTTTGAATGTTGTAATATCGAACCCTAAAGTCCGAAATTCAAAAATAGTGAAGCCACGGCACATCAATTTTTTTCCCAGGGAAAAAGATTGGTGGGCCGTTTTTGGGACTTTGCTATTTCCTTCACTGTGGTGTGATCTCGGAGTTGGTATATTTAAGCAGGAGGGTGTGGGGGGCAAAGCCCACTTTAGTTTAAGTTTAAGGTTTAATTTCTTTTTTGTCACTAAACAGCGATTTTTTTCCCAGGGAAAAAAATCGCTGTTCTGTGTTTTCGTTATTATTGGGTTTCGGAGTTTAGGGTTCGATATTGCAATGTTCAAACTTATGTTAGTTTGACGTTGTGATATAGACCCAAAGGACCAGATGAGAAGGCAAGACATGCAGAAAATGCATAAATATAGTTGCAAGTATAGAAAAATTCTGGAAGAAGAACCTTATGTTGATCAGGAATGAACACAGGAATGATTAATGAGAGGTGAATTCAAATGAAGAGGTGAAAGGGTAATATTGGCGGCCCAAAATAGTGGGCTACATACACATTGGTTTATAAAGTCCATTGAACATGTGGGACAAAGCGAATTGGAAACAGTCGCACACCTCATTGCTGGTTGTGGCATACTAATGGCAGAAGGACTGTATACTAAAAGGCATAATAATGCGGCAAGACTGTTGCACTGAGGATTGTGCAAACATTATGGTACTGAAGTGGCTGAAAAACTCTGGAAACATGACCCACAAAAACATAGAAAATTATGAAGTTTATATCACATGGGATCACCTGTTATCAACAGTTCAAAAGATAGATGCTAGAAAACTGGATATAGTGGTCCATGAAAAGAAGACAAAAGTAGCATCGGTCATTGAAATTGCCACACCCAGTGATTACAGTGTGTTATGTACAGAGAGACAGAAAGTCATAAAATATCAGGATTTGCAGGCAGAAATGCGAGCAATGTGGAAGAAAGATACCCAGACAGTTCCAATAGTAGTAGGAGCAATGGTTCTTATAAAAAAGAATTTTCAATTGTATTTAGACATGTTACCAATCCATGTAACCCAATACAAATTGAAGGAGTCATGGCATTACATTGTTCTTTCAAAAAGTCAGTAGAATAATTCTCTGATGGCTCAAGCTATTTAATATAACAATTTGAAATTCCAGACACCACTCTCCTCTTTTCCTGTTCACTATCAAAGGCCCTGTCCATGGGGCTTATTCATGAATGCCTACACTGATTGCTGTTATTATGTACACATTCTGGGACACCAAACATGATAGATCTCTATTTCATATTTGTTAAACAGGTCTACACTTGTAGAGTCTCAAAACAAGAGTAAAAGGCAAAATATGCTAATGAAAGCATAAGTTACCAAATTACATGCTAATTAACCAATCCAACATGGTGGAGCTATTTAGGAACCCATAAAGCAATTATGTACACTCAGCACAGCCATTTGCCCTGAAATCCAAAACTCTTTGGAATACAGTAACGATTACACTTAGAAAAAAATGTTTTAATTCGAGATGCTGCTGCTGCTGCCAGACATTGGCAAAGCAGAAGGGTGTTTAGATCCTGTTTGACTTATCATGGACTGCATGACACAGAAATTGTGGAGTGATATTGGTTGGACAGGGAAACACTAAAGGAGATATGCAACCTTTGACACCCTCACCTGAGGAGCAAGGGAAATCATGGAGAACCCATCCCAGTGGAAAGAAAGGTATATGTAACATTACATATACTAGCTACAGATACTTTTCAGAGACCCCAAGGATATATTACGGGTGTCACAATCCTCAGCTTCTAGAATATTACATCACTCTCCAAATACAGTGCTACAACATGCAAGGGAGCATATCTTTTTCTCATGCTCCCTCAAAGAAAACAACAAGAAACATGCAGGAATTGTATGCAATACCACACTTCCATAAAGTTTTGGGAGTCATAGATTTCACATACACATAGTAATAAAAGCCAAACCCTGTGAACAGGGAAGGATGTACATTAATAGGAAAGGATACCATGCTATAAGCTGTCTGGTTGTCTTTAATGCTCAAGGGATCATCTACGACGTTTGTGCAGGTAACCCAGGCAATTTTTATGACACATACTGGTTTGTTAGGGGTGACTTTCCACAAGGGCATCCAGCTACAGATGATTCTGTCAAATGAAAGTATTCACAATATGCCATAGCTGTGACTACGAGGCAAAGGATAGCAGATACACCGACAACCTATGTGAAAATTTAAGATACTAATCACATGCAAATAATAAAACTGAAGCCTACAAAAAGTACACAGACTTTACTTAACCATGTAATGGTTGTGTTCTGTTAGCATCAGAAAGAGATAACCCCCAAGAACACATCTTGTAGCTACAGTATTAACAAGGTAAGTGTGGAACCCGTATGGAAAAAAAGAGGTATACAACTGATTACTGCTATATGCAAATAGCTAAGTTTGAACACATCTTGGATGCACAATAATGTCAGATGTTTGCAATGTACAACTAAGGATTTTGCCCAGTACTGTGCATCAAGCATTTCAGATGACCACTGTGTATAAACCAGTGAGCAGGTCAATTATATAATCATTTGTACAAGTATAACAATAAGCAATACTTAAATATCTGCTTGAAATGCATTATTTAGAAAATACAATGAGGGACAACAACTACAAAACCAGTTTCATTCACAAATGAGTAAGAACGAACAATCAAGACATATATTCTGCAATACATTCTCACTGGCTCTTTCTCTCTCTCTCTCTCTCTATATATATATATATAAAGAGAGAGGGAGAAAATTATTTAATTATATTGCTTACCTGGAACTTCTGCAATAGACAGACTCAGGTTCTCTTCCACTTCAGTCACACTATCAGTGATTCTATGTGAACCCTGTTTGGGGCTATCAGGATCTCTGACAGTGGACAGGTACTTGGCTTTTTCAGTCAGTGGTGGTTCAGTAGTAAAGACCATGCCCTGTAGCCATACATTTCTGGGAAATTTCTGCCACCCTATATTTTGCCAGTGTGATTATGTCACTGGCCCAAGTCCATGGCCTCCACTGATCACCTGCTCCCAGATATAGGCATGGGAGTACTTGTCACCACTGTCACATTTAAGAGGAATGGCCTGAGGTGGCATAGTGCCTGAATGATCACTCATTCACAGCACCTCTGTATGGTGGTTTAGAAGGAGAACATGCTCTGGACACTGTAGCTCTGTAAACATAAAAGGAAAAAAAATACATATGTAAGCCACAACTGATTGTTAGCAAGGCAGATATTTATTCATCTTTCCATCTGTCATGCACAAAATAATTGAAAAGTAAGCCTCCATATGAGTGCACACAACTTAATACCAGCCAGAAATTTAACCCAAACCCCGCTCCCAATAACTCACTACTCGAAACTGCAATACAGTTCAACTCTAATTTATAGATAAGAGAACATTATTAACCAAGGATTTCTCAATATCTATTCCCAAACCTCCCCAACATCCACATATTATTGTATCTGGTTTCACCTTTAAACCTGCACCTAAATCCTATATATAACTACTCTTAAACAAATTTAACCCATGCTCTTCTTCAACTGATGACCTTTCAAATGTGTACCTAAAGACAGCAGCCAATAGCAATACCTATCCAGTCTCAATCCTTAAAGATAGGTCAATCCAGGAATCCCATGTCCCCTCTCTCTGAAGAAAGTTACACATTATCCCTCTGCACAAAGAAGAAAATTCAACAGACATAAATAATTTTAGACCTATTTCAATATTATCTCCCCTCAACAATATACTTGAAAAATGTATTCAAAAACAATTGCTAAACAGGTCTATATTAAATAATTGAAGAGTAATTCCATCAACTGCTATTCATTGAAGGCAAACCAGTGAATGTACATTTCAGCAAACATTTACATCAGCAAATGTCAAATCATCAAATTGCCATAGTTGGCCAACTTCAGATTACAAATGGTGTTCATGCAGGGTGTTGTTTTCAATTGTGTTACGCTTGATAGGGTTATTTTCACATTCACAATGTTGGACAACTATGGCTTTTTGATGATTTCACATTTGCTGATGTAAACGTTTGCTGAAATGTATGTTCACGGTCTTGCTATTGATGAATAGCAGTTTGCCGGAATTTATTCATCAATGATTTGATATAGATCCTTGCTAAACTATCACCTGCAGGAAGAATTCCTATCCCCTACACAACATGACTTCTGTCCTTCCCATAGTGCTAGCACTGTTCTTCTAACATATATAGATGCTGTCAATAAAGCTAGAGATAATGGCAATCTAGTCTCTTCCAAATTTCTAGATTTGTCTAAAGCCTTTGACAGTTTGTCACAGTAAACTTATATTTCAAATGTCCTCACTATGTCTCTCTCAGACCACCCTTCTATGGTTCAAAAGCTACCTGTACAACAGGTATCAGTCAATATAATGGCACTCCACACTCTCTCCTTACCTCCCAGTCACCACCAGTATACCACAAGGCTCTATCCTTGGTCCCCTTTTCTTTAACATTTTCACCAACACCCTCTATACCACCACACAACAGCCCACCATAATACAACATGCAGATGATTCCACTCTCATTTGTACATTTGACAATATGGTACACATCCAAAAAATTACTCAGGAAGTTTTAACAACTATTGAAACATGACTTCGTAGCTCACAACTCATGTTTATACCCAAAGAGACCAAACTGCTACTTTTATCCCCAGATCCCTCTAAAGTCCTCTCTCTTGATAATGCAACCATTGAAGTCAATTCTCATAATAAATGATTAGGAGTGATAGTGGGCGATAATCTTACATTTGACTTGAATATACAAAACTGTAAAAGAAAAACTCATGAAAAACTAGAACTAGAGATGCTTTACAGAGCCAACAACTTTCTCACCAATGCAACTAAAACAGCACTTGCCACTACTTATTTCCTCCCCACTCTTCTTTATTGCACTCCTTTCCTAACCTCCAGGCTTCACAAAAATTAAGACTTGAACAATGCTATAACAAAGTTGCTAAATTTGCAGCAATACCCCTTTCATAATCCACCACTGTATAGCACTGAAAAGCCTTAATTGGTTACAACTGGCACATCCAGTAACATATACATGACTACTTACCAACTATAAAATTATCCAGGAGCCATATGCATGTCCAGCACTAAAAACATTCTACACAACTGTGTTCACAGTTGCTCATTGATCCAGTAACCAAAAACTCATGTCTGTCTACAAACTTAGCAAAACCGCTGGGCATTGTCTGTACTTGTGCAAGGTTGCTAAGGCCTGGAATTCCTTATCTGTAGTCATCAGGTGTATACCCTCCATCCCATCTTTCAAAACCAGTCTGAAATACTAGCTAAAATCTGGCTCTGTCCTTGCTCAAAACCAGGATAAATTATATACCTGAATGTGAACAAGTAGCTTTTCATTTCTTATACTTCCTTACACTCCCTTCTTCACTTACTTCCTTACTGTTATCTAATTCTCTTCCCTGATTTTCTCTATAAATATACCATAAGCCTGTTTTCCCCTCGCTTCATATTGCAATTCTTGTTTGTATTAGACTAACTTACCATGTTTTTTTCTAAAAACGGTTTAAAATTTCTCTAAATATTAAATGATTGTCATATACCTTGTATCTTCTTAACAAATATTTTTATATTTTGTTTACTTTGTTATAATTATTTAAACTGTAGATCTTTTGTTTTATTTTTGAATATTGTAAAATTATTGTTCTTAAATGTTTTGTAATAATTTGGAGTTTTTCTCCCTGGGCCTCTGCAGAAAATGGGCTTCTATCCAGCTGGACTTTCCTGGTAATCAAATGTCAATAAACAAACAAACAAATAAATAAATAAATAAATAAATAAATAAAATAATAAAGAATACACACACCCCCAGGAAAAAAAGAAATGAAAAACAATTGATATAAGCATGTTAGGAGGACAACAGTTGTGTAACCTTGTAGTGTATTTCAGAATTATCACAGATAGTGCATAGCTTTCAAAGAAAAATTTGTAAAACTTTTGTGGGATATCAACTTCCCCACAGGGCAGATGGGTATATAGCACAGCCTTAACACAATTTAGTGGGCTAATGTGGCAAACCCCACTAACCTTGATAATAAGTAATACAATAATATTCTACAAAAACTGGTCAGCTTCCCACATAAAATTTTTAATAAATGTCAGCCATTATTTTTTACAAACATTTTTAATGGTTAATAAATAACTGATACCCATGGCTGTGGCAACAGCTAAGGAGAAAAGGCAGACAGGAAACCAATAGGTGTATTGTGAAATGCACTGTATTAGTAAAGTTAAAATAACTAACTTTGTAAAAAACAGTAACATACCTTTGTAGCAAGTCAGTTGTTAAACTAGAAGCAAGTTTTGAAAACAAATAGTATCAAGCTGTCTGGATCTAAACAGTCTGTTTTACTGCTATAAGAGCTCCTTACCCACATGATTATCTTTATATAGTACATATTCAGACATCTGAACACTGTGAATATACAAATGAGATGGGATTTCATTAGCATTCATGGGTTCCACAACCTGTACCATGTGCAGGGCAGGTAAACATGGTGTAAGGATCTACACAATTTTGTGCCCATGCCCTAGTAGTGCAATGATGAGCAATGAGAAGTGTTACCTGCTGATGGCTTGCAAGTTTGAATGATTAGTCTGACAACAGGAAGAATCAGGGTTTCACAGTCAGACCTATGTGATGTTCACTTACTAAGGATGTATTGGGGAGAAGGGACTTACAAGAAAGTCTGTGAGCAAGTTGAGTGGCTTATAATTGCAGACAAAGTTTACCCACTGCTTCCTAAGGAAGCACAGTATATTACTCACTGAAGCATATATCAACAGCAAGGCAAATTGCATACTAGTCTTGGTATGGAAGCACACATAAGGGAATTATGCTCTCAAAAATTATACTCTCAAAATAAAGACGAAAAAAAGAGATGCGGTATTGCAAATTTTTATTTTATATTGTGTGAGAAAACATTAGCTTAGTTGTTGTCAATATGCCATCCATCCACTAATTTAAGTGTAAATTACAAACCTGTAATATGAATTGATATAAAGTCACATCTCTAATATAGGTAATCTACTTTTTCTTCTTCACAGTATATGTCAGTATATGTGGTATATACTGATAGTTATTTTAAGAGTGTGTTATGAATGCCCTGCTGTGATGGGATTCAAATCCAGAGTGCTGTTTGTGTGACTGTACTGATTTCTTTAAGGAACATATGTTGATGTTGCAAGACTAAAAAGTTGAGGAAACATCACAATGTACATTTAACTAATTGTTACATAATGTTTCCCTTTTTTCATTTTTTTTTTACTTTTTTCTCTCTTCACCCTTTGTGTACGATTTGGAATTTTGCACTCTTGACTGGCAGTGGTCTCAAGCAGTGAAGAAGAGTTCACTTACTAAGGTAAAACTGACAAATTTAATTTGGAATGCCATTGGTAGTGCAATTGAGACTGACTATGATAATAAAATACTGATTGTTATTTTAAGAGTGTGTTATGAATGTCCAGCTGTGATGGGATTCAAATCCAGACAGAGTGCTGTTTGTGTGAATGTGTGAATGTACTGATTTCTTTAAGAAACATATGTTGATGTTGCAAGACAACAAAGTTGAGGAAACATCACAATGTACATTTAACTACTTGTTACATAATGTTTCCCTTTTTTAATTTTTTTTTAAACTTTTTTTCTCTATTCACCTTTTGTGTACGATTTGGAATTGTGCACTCTTGACTGGTAGTGGTCTCAAGCAGTGAAGAAGAGTTCACTTCCTAAGGCAAAACTGACAAATTTAATTTGGAATGTCATTAGTAGTACAATTGAGACTGACTATGATTTTGTTTAGTCAGCAGTCTAACAATACTGAATGAATAAATACCATCTGTCAGCTAACTAGCTCTGTGGTACAGGATGTAAGTGAAGTAGGCTTAGAGAAAGGGGTCACATAATGCAGGGTCCAAATTCAATATACAGATATTTTTTATGACTGGATTCAGAATAAATATTGATAAAATATTGTATATGCAATGAATAGGCTAAAGTATGTGATATATGATAAAACTCTTACATATAGTCAAAATGAATTGATGCTACAAAGGTGTTGTAAATTCACCTGTTCCCATTATTAATAACAATAGTCATTATAGATCTTGTAATATATGACATTTTATAGATTGTGCTAACACAAAAGCAGTTACATTAGTTATGTGGACATATGGCTCTAAATTATTGTCACTAAAGTGACACCATTACTTCATATGCGAAAATGGGGAGAAAGAGGATGTGGTTGGTGGATGGATCATACACGCTGGTGAACTTATCCATATCTCTCAAGTATTAATCATGAGAGTAATACATTATATTGTAAACTTTTATGGCATAAGTATTTGTATGTACTGTGGCAAGAATGACCACCTGTCATTGTCTGTGTGTCCACTTTCAGATCAACTGCCATTACATGAAGTCCTGATGAAATGCAACCTAAATGCTACTTGAGATATGGCAAGCAAATGTGAAAAGGATGAATGTGAGATGATAATGCTACAACTGCTGTGTTCCTTGCATTGTATTGTTAAAACTATGCCACATCAGGCAACTTATACAGGAAAACAGTGATGGCAGTCCTGTGGGCAAGCACTAGTTTCTCAATGTTTTCTGCAATACATAGTACTTTTTTTTTACTTTTTTAAATGCTTTTTTTATTTGTGCTCTATTCAGCAGTGAACAAATAGGTTTTGTGGCCGAAGGAAAAAAAGTGAAAAGTTTAATTTGGGCTGCCTTCTGTAGCACAAATGAGTCTGACACCGTTACACAGCCATCAGCACTCAGTGAAGAAAATGTACCTGTCAGTTAACTTCTCGTGGTAGAAGATGTACAATCAGTGAGTTTACAGATAAAAGCCTGCTGATGCAGGGTTCAAATCCAGTTTGTAGATCATTTTAACTGTTAAAAACATTGACTGTTTGTAAATATTACTCTTTGCATTGTACTAATATGTGCACTCTACTAATATGTGTTTTTTTATTTGTTTAATTTTGCTTTATTTATGCACATTACATTTCTCTAATAACTTACTCTTATGTTAAATCTGTAATTTGTAATTTTCTGGAGCTTTTCTCCCCAGGACTCCATTGAAAAAGGGCTCCTCATGGCCCAATGGACTATCCTGGCAACCAAACTATAAATAAAATAAATTTTACAGAGGTGGGGTAGGAATAAATATTGTCACACATTTTGTTATATCATTGCATTGTTTGAAAATCAACTATTCTCAGGATAGCTAACAACATGTGAGCTGTTGTCTGTCTACCTTCCTATTGTTTAGCATTACCTAAAGTCCTGATAATGTGTTTCAGACATTAAAGGTCTGGTGTGGTTAGGAGATGTGAGAAGGATGAATGTGTTACTGTATTGCATTTATTCCTATGGTCATTTCTATATATTTATTTATTTATTTTACACGTTGTTTACTAGGATAGTCCATTGGGCTGAGAAGAGCCCATTTTCAATGCAGTCCTAGGGAGAAAAGCTCCATAAAGACATTATACAGTGCAAACAAATTATATGCAATTGCATAAATATAGTAATATAGTTGAAGAACATAGTATTATAAATTACAATGTGCAGTAGAAATTTTAAAAAAATTAAGAAAAATGTTAGCAAATATTTACAAATACAATTGTTCATACAATGGCTATATAACAGTAGAGGCAAAGAAGATTCATATGGAAATCATGTAAGAGTTATAGTAGGCTAAGAGGGAGAGGAGGAGTTTAGAGAAGAAGTAAGAAAAAAGGGAATAATAGGAAGAAGTAGAGTAAAATGTTTGGAGGTGGAGAGGAAGGTGGATTAGGAGGGATATTAGCTTAGTGTGAGGTTTAAGAAGAGAGAGGGAGGGAAGAGTCAGAAAACAGGATGTAATGCTGAGGGAGTTATGTGGGGTGAGAACAGGAACATTCCCTGAGAGATGTGAGATGAGAGTGAAGTAAGGTCTTAAAGGTAGACTGGTAATGGGTGGTATGAATATGAGGTGACAGTGAGTACCAAAGGCATGCTAGAGAGAATGATAATAAATGTTTACCTGGTAGACGGGTGGGCTTGTGGAGTTCAATCAAATTCTGGTTGTTGGATCTTAGAAGTCTATCAGGTAGATGTATTTTGAGAGAGGAGGCAAGAGAGGGGCAGAGAGAAGGGTTGAAGATACGTTTGTGGGGATGAGTGAGCTGAATGTAGGAAAGATGTTTGGGAAGTTCTAGCCAGTTTAGTTTGAGCAGGGCGTTACAGTGTTGGGTGAAGAATTTGTAGCCTGTAGCAAACTTGGCAATTTTGTTGTAGCAGGAAAAAAGTTTTGTCTTTAGAAAAGACTGTAGGTTAGTAAGAGGTGGGGCACCATAGAGGAGGGAAGGAATGAGGTAAGTGGTAGACAGAACAAACTTTGTAGAGGGAGTGAGGAAGCGATTGTGGTGGTAGAGTATACCAAGTTTCCGGTGTGTTTTCTTGATGTTTGTTTGTAGATGAGTATCAAACTTGAACTGCTCATCAATGAGGGCACCTAGAAGTTTGACAAGGGATACTACCTCAAGAGAGGTATTATGTTGACGAGTAATGGAGAATGAGCTTTTGTCTATGGTGGTGTTTCTAGAAGGAGTAAATACCATAAGTTTAGTTTTGAAACGTTTAGTGTCAGGTGATTAGCTAACATCCAGTGTTCAGTAGAAGTAAAGGCCTCCTGGGTTAATTTTAAGAGTGTGGAGATGGAGGTGGCAAAACAGATGATCGTAGAGTCATCTACATATTGGATAAGCTTAGCATTCAGGATGGTCTGGTGAAAGTCATTTATGAAAATATTGAATAGCAGTGGACCTAATATGAAACCCTGGGGTACACCTGTAGGGGTATTAAGGAAGGAGGAAGTGGCTTTTTTTCCATTTGACTGCTTGTTGCCTATTGGAGAGGTAACTAGAGAACCAGTTGATGGAGGAGAAGGACAGATTAAGATTAGAGAGTTTAGACCGAAGAAAATTATGAGAGATAGTGTCAAATGCTTTTGATAAGTCAAGAAAGAGAGTAGATACTAAGCAGCCAGAGTCACGTGCTTTGTCGACGGTTTCAAGAAAGGAGAGGAGAGCAGTTGCTGTGCTATGGCCAGGTCTAAATCCATGTTGTGTGGGGGTAAGCAGGTGGTTATCTGTGAGGTGGGGTAATAGTTGTAGGTGAATGCATTTTTCAAGACTTTTTGAGATAGGAAATAAGATTGCAATGGGTCAAAAATTGGGAATATTGTTATTGTTACCCCCCTTATGAAGAGGATTAATAAAGGTCTTCTTCCAGAGTTGGGGTACATAGCCTTCTTGGATTGGCAAATTTATTAGAATGGAGATAGGGAAAGCAATGGCTTCAGCAGCTATTTTTAAAAAGTAGGAAGGAAGGTTGTCAAGGGCATTGGAGCATGGTAAGTTCAGAAGGCATTTTTTATGGTAGATGTAGGGATAGGTTAGATAGTGAATGGAAGGGGTTGGGAGGTTATAGGATTTTGGGAAGAAGAGATGGGAGAGGATGGAAAAAAGGATGAAGCATGGCTGGGGAAGGAAGTTGTTAGTTTGGCTATGGAATCAATGAAGAAGGAATTAAATTGGGTGGGTAAGGCCAGGTCAGAAGCATTTGGATCAGGGCAGGGGCTGTCATTTTTGCCAGGATTAAGGAGGTATACCATTCCAGAGATTTTAGGGTTTGTCTTGTAATTATTTCGGAGTATGGAGAAGTAGGATTTATGGTCGGATGCAATAAGTGTTTTAACTTTGTTGTAAAGTAGTTTATATTCATTCAGGTGGAGGGAGTTTTATTTTTCTGGTAATGTTTACAGGGTTTGTCTCAGAGACGCATGATAGCTGAGGTTTGTTTGGTTAACCAGGGGACCATGTTGCATTTGATTCTTTTAGTTTTGGAGGGAGAAAGTTTATTTAGAAGGTTTAGAAATGTTGTATTGAAGTATGTAACAGCATTATCTAGGGAGAGGGTTTTTAGAGGGGTCCAGTCTGTGTATTTTAGGGAGTTAGAAAAGGTATCAGGGTTAAAGTTTTTTGTAAAGCATGTAGAGATATAAGTGTAGGATAGTTGTAAGGAAGAGGGAAGCCAATAAGTGAAAGAGGGAAGGTGATCACTGAGAGAGTTGGGGAGGGTACCACTATCAGAGATGTAGTGGGGGTGAGAGACCAGAATCCAATCAAGGATACTGCCGAGGAGTAGTCCTTGGAGGGTCTGGTGGTAGAATTGGTTAACTGTGAAAAGTTATATAGGTTAAGGTTTAGGGAATTTGTACTAGATTGGATTGTGGCCCAGGCAATGCTAACATCACCAAGGATAATGGTCTCCCTTTGATTGTTTTAATTTTCTTTTCAATTGCTTTCTATGTTTTTGTGTTCTATTATGCCTGTATATTGTTCGTAATGCCTTTTATATCATGTTACATTTTGCTCAGCAGCATGCATGCACTTTTTATGGCTAAAAGAAAATAGTAAAAATGGAATTTGGGCCATGCTCTGTAGCACAACAGAACCTGGTGCTGGTTCTGTAATTTGGGCCATGTTCTGTAGCACAACAGCACCTGGTGCTGGTTCTGTAATTTGGGCCATGTTCTGTAGCACAAAAGAACCTGGTGCTGGTTCTGTAATTTGGGTCATGTTCTGTAGCATAAAATAACCTGGTGCTGGTTCTGTAATTTGGGCCATGTTCTGTAGCACAAAAGAACCTGGTGCTGGTTCTATAATTTGGGCCATGCTCTGTAGCACAACAGAACCTGGTGCTGGTTCTGTAATTTGTGCCATGTTCTGTAGCACAACAGAACCTGGTGCTGGTTCTGTAATTTGGGACATGTTCTGTAGCACAAAAGAACCTGGTGCTGGTTCTGTAATTTGGGCCATGTTCTGTAGCACAAAAGAACCTGGTGCTGGTTCTGTAATTTGGGCCATGTTCTGTAGCACAAAAGAACCTGGTGCTGGTTCTGTAATTTGGGCCATGCTCTGTAGCACAACAGAACCTGGTGCTGGTTCTGTAATTTGGGCCATGTTCTGTAGCACAAAAGAACCTGGTGCTGGTTCTGTAATTTGGGCCATGTTCTGTAGCACAAAAGAACTTGGTGCTGGTTCAGTAATTTGGGCCATGGTCTGTAGCACAACAGAACCTGATGCTGGTTCTGTAATTTGGGCCATGTTCTGTAGCACAAAAGAACCTGGTGCTGGTTCTGTAATTTGGGCCATGTTCTGTAGCACAAAATAACCTGGTGCTGGTTCGTGGCTGTCAGAACTCTGGATGATATGAGTATTTAACAGTCCAGGATTTTTGTAACACTAATCATGAGTGAAGACAATACACCTGTTAACTAACTTTCTCTGTGGCAGAAGGTGTAAGTGCAGTGAGTTCAGAGAACAATGACAGCTGATGCAAGGTTCAAATCCAGTTTAGAGATAATTTTACATAGAGGACCAGAATGTCATTTGTCTGAGCATTTTGAGTAGGAATGTAACACTAAATGGAAATGAGCATTATAATTAGAGTTATTGCAACAAATATATCCGTAATGCTTGCTATATAAGCTCAATATAATGTGTGTAAATTATGTTAAACATGACAATGATGATATTTACATTAGAAAGCACTTGCATAGGTATGATATGGACAGTAATTTTTTATAATTGTAATGTGGTATCACATATCATAAATATGTATTTAGGACAGTATTCCTTATGATGTATGTATGTATGTAACCAAACCCACCATATATTACTCAGGCCATGCAGCTCTATGCATCTGAAATGTATTCACCACTTCAATTGCCTTTTACATAAAAATGCAGTCCTATGACTACTTAACATCACGTAAATACAGGCATCTCTTAAGTATATCTCCATTCATTTTTAAATTAGTATATCTGCAATTGTCATGCTAAGGGGTAAGTTCTCCTGTTGCACTGACAGTTAATAAACAATATTTAACATTTCATTCTTCTATTTCTCATAGTTTAAACTCCCAGCTGTTACTCAGTTTTACTAATGTATAAGTCCCAACAGCCAGCATTGTCACAAGTTATACCATTTTTCCTCCAACCAACAATGATTGTAACAAATGTCATAAAGCATTTCAATGTTTAACATTGTAACATGTCAATAGCATGAGTATCACATATGGCAACATCTCACTGCCATATTTCACAGCTTCCATACTTTGTGCTGTAATCAGTGCCAATGTGTCTGCTAAGCCATTGCAGTGCTTTCAGTTGTGCAAATGCAATTGGCAAGGCTGGGTGTCTTTGCACACAAGCTGCTACATGTGAGAGCTGATTCAATCACATATTTCTAGCTTGACTTTTGAAGAAATAGCTAGTGAAGGTAGGGATGATGGTCCATTTAGAGAACAAAAGTAGGGCATTGAAGAGTCCAGAATTTTTGTGGCAGTAATTGTAAAGTGCTACTGTGTTACAGTATAAGGCTGAGGTTTGGAATAGTTTGGCCAACGTTGTCTCCAGTGTAACAGGTATCCTATGCACTGGCGAGCAATGTTGTTACTAATACAGTGACATGAAAAGGCATAAGCGGGACCTTCTGAGCTGATGGGAGGATGAATTTCAGACTGAAACCCCCTTCAGTTGTGTACATAGAGTGACCCATAAACAGTCTATGATATAACATTGATTACCCAGCCAGAACAGTTAGTCATTATGCTTTCATATCTTTTTTTCCCTTTTCTGTACTCTACAGCTACAGAAAAGCTAGCAGAAAACAATGAGGTGTATCAGGAGCCACTAACTCACCTCAGAGATGCATGAGGTAAGTATCCTTCAGGTGTGAATGCAAGGCAAAGAAGCATTTTCAGTCCAGCACTGTATATTATCTAGAGCAGGCACATGTTCACTTTTATATCAAGCATACATGCTTGCTCAAATAGCTCTTAGTAATTGAATTAGGCAATGATTACATCAGCTTCACTGGGTGTAGGTTCAGTACCCAAAAACAAACATTAGATTTGTTTTACTGGACACTGTTTATAAAATATTAACTGCAATACTGCATGACAGTAAAACATCAATTTTTGCAAATACAGTTACTAACTTTGAATGCACATATCTCATATGGCATAGTGAAATACATGACTCTATTAGTCATACCATACAACTGGGATCAACTGATTGATTTTATAACATATTAGGGCATTCCAATCATATCTGGATGTGGCAAAGGTGTACATATTTATTTCTCACATTGTTTTATGTATTGAAATAATTAAGTGATGTGACATGCCTTTGATCTAATTCTCACTTTTGTGTCCCCCCCCAGCCAATCTTTCTTTTTTATCTTATTCACACACATACACACACACACACACACACACACATATATAAATATATATATATATATATATATATATATATATATATATATATATATATATATATATTTACTTTTAAAGACATTGCTGCTGAAAAAAAATGACCAGCAGCACAGGGATCTAGACTGACCAATGCGCTTTGGCCTGACATACCTCCACAGGTAGCAGCGGTGGCACCCACAGACACACACCCAGCACATCTGGGTCACAACATGCCAGTGTTGCCTCTAAAACTCCTTCCCTTCCTGCTTCACCTGTGTCAGGTAGCTCTGTAAGTGCAATGGTACTCTTTGGAAGCAGTAATAGTGGAGGTGGAAAATTTGTCACCCATTAGGAGCTGACAGAGCTGTTGAAGGGCATTATGAAGAGGAGTCTTGATGCCCAAATCAGTACAGTTGAAATGGTCCTGCATCATATTGACAGAAGTATGCCACATCAGGCAACTGATACAGGAGACAGTGATGACAGTCCTAAGGGCAAGGACTAAATTCTCAATGTTTTCAATCTGGACATGGGTGTGTCTCTGATGTCCCCAACTTATACCAAATCATGGTGTCCCACAGCAGTTTTTGTCTGTCACCATCCCCGTCTTGAATCTCCTGTATGTCTGTGGCTGATACCTAACCTAACCTACCTACCTGACCCTCTCATTCCTAAGCACATTTCCCAACATTTCTGTCTCTCAAAAAAAAAAAGAGCAGCTTTTTCACCAAATATCACACCCCATACATAGCTCTACACTTTGCCCGTGTGTCATCTTGACTCACTTGATATGGTTCAGCAGGCTGTAATGACACCTCATACATAGCTGTACACTTTGCCCATGTGTCATCTTGACTCACTTGACATGGTTCAGCAGGCTGTAATGACACCCCATGCATAGCTCTACACTTTGCCCGTGTGTCACCTTGACTGAGTTGATATGGTTCAGCAGGCTGTAATGACACCCCATGCATAGCTGTACACTTTGCCCGTGTGTCACCTTGACTGAGTTGATATGGTTCAGCAGGCTGTAATGACACCCCATGCATAGCTGTACACTTTGCCCATGTGTCATCTTGACTGAGTTGATATGGTTCAGCAGGCTGTAATGACACCCCATGCATAGCTGTACACTTTGCCCGTGTGTCACCTTGACTCACTTGATATGGTTCAGCAGGCTGTAATGACACCCCATGCATAGCTGTACACTTTGCCCGTGTGTCTTGACTCACTTGATATGGCTCAGCAGGCTGTAATGACACCCCATACATAGCTGTACACTTTGCCCCTGTGTCTTGATGCACTTGACATGGTTCAGCAGGCTATAATGACACCCCATACATAGCTGTACACTTTGCCCATGTGTCTTGATGCACTTGACATGGTTCAGCAGGCTGTAATGACACCCCATACATAGCTCTACACTTTGCCAATGTGTCATCTTGACTCACTTGACATGGTTCAGCAGGCTGTAATGACACCCCATACATAGTTGTACACTTTGCCCGTGTGTCATCTTGACTCACTTGACATGGTTCAGCAGGCTGTAATGACACCCCATACATAGCTGTACACTTTGCCCGTGTGTCACCTTGACTCACTTGATATGGTTCAGCAGGCTGTAATGACACCTCATACATAGCTGTACACTTTGCCCGTGTGTCATCCTGATGCACTTGACATGGTTCAGCAGGCTGTAATGACACCCCATAGATAGCTGTACACTTTGCCCGTGTGTCATCTTGACTCACTTGACATGGTTCAGCAGGCTGTAATGACACCCCATACATAGCTGTACACTTTGCCTGTGTGTCATCTTGACTCACTTGACATGGTTCAGCAGGCTGTAATGACACCCCATACATAGCTGTACACGTTGCCCGTGTGCCACCTTGACTCACTTGATATGGTTCAGCAGGCTGTAATGACACCCCATACATAGCTGTACACTTTGCCCGTGTGTCATCCTGATGCACTTGACATGGTTCAGCAGGCTGTAATGACACCCCGTAGATAGCTGTACACTTTGCCCGTGTGTCATCTTGACTCACTTGACATGGTTCAGCAGGCTGTAATGACACCCCATACATAACTGTACACTTTGCCCGTGTGTCATCTTGACTCACTTGACATGGTTCAGCAGGCTGTAATGACACCCCATACATAGCTGTACACTTTGCCCGTGTGCCACCTTGACTCACTTGATATGGTTCAGCAGGCTGTAATGACACCCCATACATAGCTGTACACTTTGCCCGTGTGTCATCCTGATGCACTTGACATGGTTCAGCAGGCTGTAATGACACCCCATACATAGCTGTACACTTTGCCCGTGTGTCATCTTGACTCACTTGACATGGTTCAGCAGGCTGTAATGACACCCCATACATAGCTGTACACTTTGCCCGTGTGTCATCTTGACTCACTTGACATGGTTCAGCAGGCTGTAATGACACCCCATACATAGCTGTACACTTTGCCCGTGTGCCACCTTGACTCACTTGATATGGTTCAGCAGGCTGTAATGACACCCCATACATAGCTGTACACTTTGCTCGTGTGTCACCTTGACTCACTTGATATGGTTCAGCAGGCTGTAACGACACCCCATACATAGCTGCACACTTTGCCCGTGTGTCATCCTGATACACTTGACATGGTTCAGCAGGCTGTAATGACACCCCATACATAGCTGTACACTTTGCCCATGTGTCATCTTGTCTCACTTGACATGGTTCAGCAGGCTGTAATGACACCCCATACATAGCTGTACACTTTGCCCGTGTGTCACCTTGACTCACTTGATATGGTTCAGCAGGCTGTAACGACACCCCATACATAGCTGTACACTTTGCCCATGTGTCATCCTGACGCACTTGACATGGTTCAGCAGGCTGTAATGACACCCCACACATAGCTGTACACTTTGCCCCTGTCTCTTGACGCACTTGACATGGTTCAGCAGGCTGTATAACATTATTCTTTTGTTGCCCCATCCCTGGTGTGGTAATTCTAAAGTCATGAAATTCTGTGTACAATTTTACATTCATGTTGTGAAGATGTGGATAGCTATGTTGTTCTCGCACCACAATACACATTTCTGTATTCTTTCCCCTGCGTCATACCCTCTGCTTGATCCTCTTTTTTACTACTGTCATATCAACCCCTTTTTTCACACATTTAATTTGGTCAAAACATAGAATCATACCCAACACACTTCACCAGAAATGGCTCATTGCAAAGCCTTCACTCTTTGTCCTCGGCATTTGTGTGGAGGTTGGCATCACACACTAATGCTGAGTGACGGTGAATAACATTTAACTTCCTATGGCAATAGCTGACAATTTTAATTTTAGCCACATTTGGCAGTGTTCACTTCATGCAAATTGCTTAAATCCACTGCACAATGGGAATGCAGAGTAAAGGCAAACTAAAGATACCTCTATGAAACAGTTAATGTAATACTTGTTAGACTGCTGAAGCTATTGAAGTAGAAGTTACTGTGTGGTATGTTGAGGTAATTCTCCTATCTGTAGATTGATGTTTTTGTATAGTGTCATGGGTTCGATTACAGCTGTATGTCAAATTATTATTTTATGATATTTAAAATTTCTATCATATGTTTAAGTGTAAACATCTAAACTTATCTCCAGTTGCAACACTTCATTAACATAGCATTTGAATAGTGCAGGAAAAAAAAATTGTTAAAATGGTGCATCACCAACAGGGAGACTTAGCAAACCATCCCTAAACCATTCCTGTCCTGCTTATGACTTAATATTGTTTCTATTCTCTTACCGCTCATTGTTCCCTATAGTAAGTGTTTTATTGTAGAGAGTATAAAAGAGTCATAATGAGGAAGCACCTAAGAGTAACACACCATAATGACTGTCCTAAATGTCCCATAAACAAAACGCTTGCTGCTTCTGTCCTGATCTCTCTATCTTCACCATTTCTGCATCAGTAAGTTGTCAATGTTCCTTCAACTGTTTGTTTTAAACTGTGTGAATTAGGAGTGCCCTTGTGATGTGCTGAGATAATGTTCAGATCTCTACACTGATTGCTTGCATGCTTTCATGGGTTCTGATCCTTAAATATGTCAAACTGTTACTATTTTAATTAGCTTGTTCTATGTGTTGCTGTTGAAAACCAAAGGCAGGCAGGCAGGCGCGTAGGTAAAAGCAAACTCTAAAATGTATTTAGTAAGCGCTTTCGGAAATGGTTTGTACCTTTCCTTCTTCAGACAAAATTAAAAAAACATCACTTCCTGTTTAAAAAGGATCAGTTAACTAGATTAATTAGTTAATTGGTAACAACTATCGCAACCAGCTATAATACAATAAAAAGTGTATGTATATAAGGCACTAAAAAATACATACATATAAAACTAAATGTTTTAAAAACAGAATGAGTATCTTGTGTAAAACCAAACACCAGGAACACTATCTATTCAGGGATAAAAGTTTAAGCACACACTTGATAGACAATGTTTCATTAAGACCTGGGGAAAGGTAAGAAGCTGTCCTAATCTGCCATTTTAATTCTTCTATTTCTAAATTCAATTGCCAAGGACCACCCCCTCGCATCCACCCTAATTTGCTGCCACACAGAAAATTTAAAAGAGTGGTTTGGAAAATCAATAATGTGCCTGGCCAAAGCGTTGGTTTGATCCTTCTTCTTGTTTGCATGCTTTCATGGGTTCTGATCCTGAAATATGTCAAACTGTTACTATTTCAATTAGCTTGTTCTATGTGTTGCTGTTGCCTACATATTGTTTTGAGCCATTTGTATCCTTCTGTCATAACCTACTTCCTCCCTGCCTCCTTCTCCCCTTGTCTATGTCTCTTCGCCTTGTGTATCATCAGTCTCCTCAGCATTTTTACCGTGCCTGGCATAGGATGGCACAGGATGAAATTGAAGAGAATGTGCCACAGGAAGATGCAATAGAACTTTCTATAGAATGACCACAGGAAATGGAAAACAAAACATGTGCCCTCAGTTTAGAAGAAAACGAGCTAAGAGAAGAGTTGCTTGATTTAATAGAAATAGATAAACATATTAAGATCAATGAAAGAAATAGACTGTAGAAGATCAATACAACTCCAAAACTCAGAAGTCTGATAAAACAAATGAACACAGTAATTAGTACTGTCCATAGAGATCCATACAATATAATAGAAGTAAACAGGATATATTACTGTGCAGCTAAATTAATAACTGATAAAGTTCTACCACAAGAACACAGGGTAGTGTGGGAAAGGAAGGGGAGAAATCCAATACCATCATGGAAGTATCGAACAGAGAAAACTATAAAGCAACTAAGACAAGAAATGTCACAGTTAGAAGAGTATAGAATAAGGAACAGATCAACAAAAATACTTAGAAAGACAGACGTGATAAAAGCAATGCACACTATTAGAACAGATCAGGATCTGCCATGCACTATTGCAAATAAACTAAAATTCTCAGCATAGGCAGAAAAACTTAGAAGATACACAGATAAATATAAAGGAAAAGTACAAAATAAGCAATTTATTGATGACCCAAAATGGTTTTATAGAGAATTGGGAAACAAGTTAAAAGGAATTGAAAGACCACCAAAATAAAAGAAGAAATAGATACATTTTGGAGAAGTATTTATGAGGATGTGTGTGCCTGTGGAACATAACAAAGATGTTAAATGGATAGAAGAAGTAAAAGAAAGAATAGACAGTTTAAAATTATGACATATGAAGTGGGATGAAGTAACAGCCAGAGAGATTGAAACAAAGTTAAGAAAAGCCTCTAAATGGAAAATCCCAGGCTCAGATGTACTACCTAACCTTTGGTTAAAAGTATTAACATTTTTGTATGAAGATTTAGCTAACAACAGGAAAAACTATGCTCCTACTTAAGTGTGAACCTGCAAGCTACCCTAAAGATTATAGACCAATAATTTGCCTTCCAACGACGTATAAAATATACATTGGAATTGATGCTGACAGAGTTTATAGTCATTTAGAAGAAAAGTCATTTATGGCAGTAGAACAAAAAGGTAATAAAAGAAAGTCATATGGAACAAAGGATCATTTGTTGTTAAAGTCATAGTGGAGAACTGTAAAAAGGGTGTGGATGCAAATGATGCAAAAAAGCATTTGATAGTATCCCATATTCATGGATAAAAGAGTGCTTAAAAATCTATAAGATACACTCCACACTGATTGACTATATTATAGTGACCATGAAACAGTGGCAGACTACTTTGCAATTAATCCATGATAAAGGACAAATTATTATCCCAGGGATAAAAATTCAAAGGGCGATATTCCAGGGTGACTGTTTGTCACTGCTGCTATTATGTCTTGCCCTTAACCCATTAAGCTGTTTATTTAACAGCTTAGGCCACGGCTATAATTTGACTCCTAGTAAACAACAAAGTGTAAAGACTTCTCATCTTCTCTTAATTGAATATTTTAAAACTGTATAGCTCATTAGAAGAGGAACTGAAAGCACAACTGCAAGTTGTCAAAACTTTCTCAGATGTAACAATGTCACTTGGTCTTGATAAGTGTGCAAAAGCAACTTTTAAAGCAGGAAAACTGCAACACCAAGAAAACATCAGTTTTGGACAAGAATGTGATATAAAAGAACTTGAGCAAGAGGGAGTGTATAAATATTTTGGAACTGATGAATGATCAACAATAAAACATGAACAAATGTGAATAAAACTTAGTAAGGAGTACTTTAGAAGACAAATTAATCCTGAAAACAGCGCTGATATCTATGGACAAAATTCAGTCTATAAACCAATTCGCTCTTCCTGTCCTAACTTACAGTTTTAGAGTGATTGACTGTCCCCAAAACGTGTTGGAAAGATTAGTCAGGAAAACAAGAAGGATGCATCATCCTCACCAAATTATTTATAAAAATCATTCCATACCAAGATAATACATTCCCTGTTCCAAAGGAGAGTTGGGCTTCCTTGAAATTGATTACATGTATAGATCTGCAATCGTGGGACTGCACACATATCTGTTGACCTCACAAGACCCAAACATAGTGAAAGTTTTGAAACACAAAAAAATAAATCTAAGATGACTTCTCTGCTTAATCTAGCAGAAGCATATCGGTGTCAGGCAGGAATGGAAATCAAACCAGAAGTAGATAAAAATCAGGCAGCAACTGAATGTGCCAAAAAACAAAAGGAAGAATATAAGGTGAAGGACTAGAAAAAAGGCAATACGTGTGGAAAATTTATAAATATAGTTGCAAGTATAGAAAACTTCTGGAAGAACATCATGTTGACCAGGATCGATGGCAGGAATGGTTAAGGAGAGGCAGATTCAAACCAAGATATGAAAGGTTTATATTGGCAGCCCAAGACAGTGAGCTATGTACATGCTGGTTTACAAAGTCCATTGAACATGTGGTAAAAACAGACAAATGTAGGTTTTGTAAAACAGAACTGGAAAAAGTTAATACCTCAATGCTGGTTGTGACATACTAATGGCAGAAGGACTGTATACTGAAAGAGATAATAATGTGGCAAGACTGTTGCACTGGGGATTGTGCAAACATTATGGTACTGAAGTGGCTGAAAAACACTGGAAACATGAGCCACAAAACATCATAGAAAATGATGAAGTCTACATCACATGGGATCATCCAATACCAACAGTTCAAAAGACAGATGATAGAAAACGAGATATACCGGTCCATAAAAAAAAACAAAAGTAGCATTGATAACTGAAGTCACCACACCTGGTCACTACAGTGTCTTACGCACAGAGAGACACAAAGTCATAAAATACCAGGATCTGCAGGCAGAAATGAGAGCAATGTGGAAGAAAGATACCCAGGCAACTCCAATAGTAGTTGGAGTAATGGGCCTTATAAAAATAATCTACAATCGTATTTAGATATTTTATCAATACATGTAACCTAGTACGAATTGCAGAAGGAGTCATTACTGGACACATTGCAGGTGCTGCAAAGAGCACTTCTGGCTGACATCAAAGAAAGAAACAATACTAATTTCATAAACTTTAATCCTCCTTTGACTTAGGAATGGGGTCCATTCCCATCATGGTATTAGAAACCCAAAATATTTGGAGAAATTAAAAAAAGGAGAGCGCCACACCATCCTTTGTTTACAACACAAGCATCTGATGTAATGTATTTACATAGGGAAGTCTCACAGATGTGTGAAAGCTACCACTGTGGTGCATGTGATTCATACACGTCATTAGTCAGTGCATTTATATAGCTTGCTGTTCAATTCCAGCAATGGGCAACATTATATGAATGTACTGGCATTATAAAATAGCAGTGCTTCAAGTTATTAATATCAATTTTTACATTGGACCAACACATATAAACAGATTTTGTGATTTCATGTTTGTGAAACAGTTGTTCTGCGAATGTTGTGGTGAGAGTGCTCCTTAGGCACATGCTTTGAGTATTGACTTATATAGCATATCTATGCAGATAGACTGTGGTTCAATTCCTGGGCAGTGTGAGTACAAAACAAAGGACAAAGCATCCTTGGCCAAGAAACATTGATATTGGTCCACTCACAGTTGATTAACATAGGTATGTCCTTGTATTCATTCTGACAAATTAATATTATACAAATTATCATCAAAAGTCCTTCCTTACTTCACACATTAATTTTAGTTATTTATGACAACCTACATTGCTATGTTCTGTGGCAGGCCTAGTCAATACTCTGCTCTATAGATTGTGTAGTGTGATAGGCAGGGGTTTGAATCTGGCAACATCTATCTGTCACGTGATTGTGTCAGACAGCAGTGGCTCAGGCAAAGGAAGCATTTATGGCACAGCCAGAGAGACACAGTTTTAAGGCATCAACATCCAAGGTTAGGGATTACAATACAATTATAATAGGGAAGTGCTATAAACCCTTCAAGGGTATATACACACAGTATGCCTATTTCTGTGGTGTCAGTGGCTGATAAACAGCTTTCTGATCCCTGTCCTGGCATGTGTTTGAGTCTGCAAGCTGTAAATGTTGAATACGTTATTGAATGCTTACAGGCATTATGTATTTTCCAAACAATAATGCACTGTAGTGCATGTCTTCATCCAGACATTTATTTAGTCCTGTAATACTTTTTTTCAACTGTAGAGCTTTATAAGACATGAGAGTTGATGTTGCATTTCTTACTGTATGGCGTGATGCAATATTATCATATAGTGTGACCAGCACTGTTTTAGGACACTTCCTTGTAGGCTTCTGTTGTTTATATGCTGCTATGGTAGTGTTCACCATAATTTCTTGTGAGCATGCCCAGTATAATCATGTAGAACATGCTCCTCATTTATGAACAGAGACCTTTCACCAATGAAATGTCATCATATCTGTGTTCTCAATTTTCACTTGTGTATTTTGAGTGCTGTTCTATTACTGTTCAGGATTTACATTAATATACAACACATGCTTGTCTTAATATATGTTTAAAGTTAATATATGCCCTTTGTTATGGTAACAAATGACAACATTGGCAAAAACATGTCTCTTTCTGATGTGGGTGACACAATAGCCATAGGATTCATTTCTTCGTGTTTACACATGGTGAAGTGGAGAATATAGCAGTATTGTCGGTTATCACACATTCTGTACATTCCGTGTACATACATGTTGTATGGAATGACTGCAGTCTATTTGAATAGTCCCTAATGCACCCATGTCCTTACTGTTATCTCAGCTCAGCATGTTATTAACATTTATATCACATCTACTCCTCTTTCTTATACTGTTGCTTTGTGTCCCTCTCACATCCTTTCTTAGCATGTCTGTTTTTATTTATGTGCATGGGTCATGAATTGTCAACAGGATTAATTCTTATTTTATCAGTATAGAAGTATTTATATTGAAAATGTTTTTTGTGACATAAGCACATTTGACTGTATTATCTGAGTACATGTTCCTGTTTACCCTCCCCATTACTTATTTCTGCACTAATCACATTGTATTCTGTGTTCATTCTTTCCATTTAACTTCCCTTGCATATTCATGTTTTCAATTAGTTTGCTCTTACTGTATATAAGCTATCCACATGTGCTCACATTATAGGTTTGCCTACAGGAAAACATTTTGCTTACATTGTGTGCTTGAGCTTTCCTGCACCGTAAGCGAGATCAGCAGCATGTATATTCAATGAGTGCTACTTCTCATCATCTACTGATTTACTTGCTCTGAATTCATTACCTAAATAGTTGTTATTTAAAGTAGTCTCTTTTTACACTTGAGCAAGCACTTGTTTTTACACCAAGATGTGAGTGGATTTTCCATCTAGTGCACTGGGAGGCAGCTTGGTCTGTTTAGATTGTGGAAACACTTGAGATTTCTGATGTAGTTTTATTAGCTGGAGGGCTTATTAATTAGATTATCTTGTTTTTAGTGCCTTTATAAATTCTGTACAATTGAGTGGCTCTTGGCTCATTCATACAAAGCAAAGTACTTTTATTCAATAATCGCACATTTAAAAGCTGTTTAAAGTACATTGATGCATCTGTATCTTTAAGTTTGTTTGCCGTAGCATTTTGTACCATTTAAGTTTGTTGCAGTAGCATGTCACTCCAGACACTCCTTTACTGTGACTTTACATTAGCAAGATTAGGATTATTCTTCTAGTGGCAGTAGGTGTTTACCTGGTCTATCTGAGCTAGGAACACACACAAATGTCCTCAAGGTATTTTTTGCACTTATACTGTGACTGTACTTCAGCAGTTTAAAAAAAACTGTACTGTCTGCTTCTGCTTTAAGTGGTATTTTGCACTGTATTACATTGTATCTGTTAGTTGTAGGGCTGTTGCAGGTAGTTTGTGTGGTCTTGTTACACTTGGGCTCCAAAGCAGCTATTCTACATTAAGAAGGTGTTTTTCTGCACCCTTTTGGCAGAAGTGTGCGGATCTAAATTGTCTGAGTTGGAGATTGCTGGTGGAAGGCTTATTGTGTGTGTTACTGATTTGTAGTTAGCTTAAAACTTGATTCTCTTTGCTACTATTTATGCCTTGCATTTGTGCGGGCTTTGGAATAGATACTCAGAGCTGCTTGTCATTTGCCAATTTTGCTACTGATTGCTGAGAATCTGCTTTCAACTGCAACAATCCACTACAGAAAAGACAAAATAAGGATTTTTTGCACTTCTCTTATATTCTGTTACTGTACTTTAGCAGTTTCTTAAGCTAGTTCCTGTTATTTTTGCACTTTATAGCAAAAACAAAAAATGGTACTGTCAGCTGCTGCTTTAAGTAATTAACAGCACTGTATTAAATTGTATCTGTTAGTTGAAGGGTTGTTGTAGGTAGGTTGTGGGGTCTTGATACAATCGGGCTCCAAACCAGTATTCTACATTAAGTAGGTGTTCTTTCTGTACTCTTGGGGCAGGTGTTTGCTTATCTAACCTGTCTGAGTTGGGGATCGCTGGTGAAAGGATTATTGTCTGCTTTCCTGATTGGTAGTTAGCTTAAAATCTGCTTCTGTTTGCTCAGATTTAAGGTTCACATTTGCATGGTACTGGTCTTCACTTGGCAGTGGTTAGCAGTGCCCTCTATAGGTGCAAAAGCCTAGAAGCTCAGTTTTTACCCTAAACAGCTGTCAGTGAAAGTCTTGAAAGACTTTCTGCTGCTCTAGGAGCAACTCAGTTGTGCACTGAGCAGCATTGCCTTATTGATCAGTCTTAGCCTACACAAAGTATAGAACCCTCTTCTAGTCTCAGCAGTACAGGCACAGTCTTGTCAAATTAGCCATTTCCCTTCCCTAATAAACTTACAGTAAGGCCCTGCTATAATGGACAGGCAGTTTCCCATTATCTCTCTGTCTAGCCTAATAGACATAGGCATCCTGAGGCAATGAAGCAACTGTCTCATGTATACTGACAACCACTCACTCCTGAAGCAAACAAATACTTTATGTGAGAGATGTAGTTACACTATGAAATTGGAGGCAAGACTCTCACATAAGGACAAATCAAATACCAAACAGGCTGTCAGCACACATACTTGCCACACTAAATTATGACACAATACATAAACCCAAATATGTGGATGTATTCACTAGTAACTTACCAAAAGATCAGAGGCCTTCCAAATGGAAACCACTTACACACAAAGCAGTGCAAAAAAAAAAAAAAAACAACCCCAACACATAATAACAGACACACCAGTGTCTCAACAGATAAACCCACCAGGTGTAACACAGCAAAAGCTAATGTATTGATCACAGGTGACTCCATTGTCAGACACACGGATGTTCCTCTCACCAGACTGGAAAGGAGTTGATTATAGGTTCATAGGTTTCATAGGTTCATAGGTTGGTACTAGGCTATCAGCCCTAGGGCCTATACAAGCCTAGCCATAACAATTCCCTGGCTATTTCTTTCCACATTATTTACTTTTCTGGACCCCTGTCTAGCAGGGCGACTGACGTGATCCCTGGGGTGAATTTCCTTTCTCCCATCCAATCGTCAAGGTTCCTCTTGAAGAGGTCCAAAGAGGCACTCTGCTTGACATGTATGGGCAATCTATTCCAGAGTCTGGGGAGTCTCTGGGTCAGGAACCTATCTGTCAGGTGTTAGGATCCATCAAGTCACTGAAGCTGTCAAATCACTAAACCGCAAGTGCTGGTATGACTCTGTCATACTCCATGTGGAGATGAATGACTTGAGATGAACCTCACTGACTATAGGCAAAGCCCCCTACCATATCATAGCTATAGGTCCCCTGCCATGAGACAGGAAAAGCATACCGCATACCTGGACTTACTGGAGTCACTTGCCATACAGCACAGCACCTTACTCATGGGTGTTTTTAATTATCCTACCATTGACTGGGAAACATACATGACCACAAACATGCTGGTTCAGAGGTTCTTGGACTTTGTCAAAGCAAATGCTCTGAAATAGATAGTCAATACACCTTCAAGAGGCTGAAATATCCTGGACATAGTACTCACTAACATGGGAGAGCATTGCCCCCCCTCCCCCCATGTGATGTCCTCCCTGGTAAGATAGGACCATAAATCAGTCTTGTCTGATGTAGTTATAAGACCAGATACATATCAGACTCAAAAACACTTAAGAATTTTTTAAAGACAAACTACCTCCTACTAAGTGATGGTATAAGAATTTTCAAAGCCTCCTCGAACACAGATAACACAGACTCCTATGCAGAGGTGTACATCAATGCTCTGTAAAACCAAATAAGAAGTTGTATAGAATTGGCTGTACCTGATCAGATTAAAACCAGATCTTGCCAAAAAACAAGCCACCCTGGTGGACCCCTAGTATAACAGGCTATACAACAACAGAAAGAAACTAATGTCCAAGAACAAGAGGGAACTGGCTCAGCAGAGGAAGAAACCCCTCTCTAGCATAAGCAAATTAGAGATCTTATCACGTTCTCCCAAGTTAACTGAGAAGCAAAAATTGCCTCCCTAGCTAAGGATAATCTCAAGGCATGCTTTAACTGCATCCAAATTCTAAAATGGAATACTCAGCTATGTGCTGAACTGGTGTGAGATGGCACCACCAATACTCAACCAGAGGTAATAGCCAATCTGCTAGTTGACAGATATGGAGCAAATTTCACCCCCCGTCCCCTCCAGTCTACCCCTGAAGTATACTTGCCACCATTCCTCAGCCTGTAATCTCAAGATAACAGGTCATCTCCACATTCTTCAAGGCCAACAACATAGCATCAGTGGGACCAGACAACATCCCAGGTTGCCTTTTAAACAGCTTAAAACATGACCTCACAGACCCACTTGTATCCCTGTTTAATCACACCCTATCTGACAACCACTTAGTCCTAAAGCAAACAAATACAATATGTGAGAGATGCGTACCTCTCAACCTCTTAGTGCAAGAAATCTGGACAAAGCCCAACAAAATGGGGGGACAAAGACCGACAAATAGGGACACATTTTAAATATTGCTCTTATGCACTTAGAAAGGTGCTAGAGCAACAGGGTTTGTTTTAACATACATTTTCTGAAGGATTTGAAGTCTTAAGCACAAATGTATGTCATTATTTAGCAACTTTAATCCTTAGATCATCCCAGTGATTTGCCAGAAAACCACACATTTGATGAGGAACAGACCAAAAATATGAACCAAAAATTCGAACATTCTGTGAAAATCTGGCCAGCTGAGAGGTATAGAGAGATATAATTACACTATGAATTCAGAATCAATTTTCTCAAGTAAGAACAAACCAGATATCAAACAGGTTGTCAGCACAAAAATCATCTCCCACACAAAATAAGAACACAACACATAAATCCACATATGCAGAGGTGCTCAATAGAAGCCTATCAAAAGATCAGAGACCTCCCAATTGCTAACCACTTGCACACACTGCAAAGCAAATATAATACAATACATATAACAGCGCACACAGCAGTATCTCAGCAAATAAGCTGATAAGGCAAAACACCTCAAAACCAAATGTCCTGGTCATAGGTGACTCCATAGTGAGACACACAGATGTTCCCCTCACCGGGCTGGACAAAGAGAAGGTCACAGTCAGCTGCCAGTCAGGTGCCAGGAACCATGAAATCATGCATGCACTCAAGTCAATCAACAACAATTACCACTCTGACTCTGTCATAGTACAAGTTGGGGATAATGACTTGAGACATACCTCTTTGGACTACATAAAGAGATATATGACTGAACTCTCAGATTATGTGTCACAGGCAGTACATCCCTAGCCCTAGTAAGCATTCTATCTTCACCCAGGATGATGCCATGATATAGACAAAAATGACTGACTTCAACAATTGGCTTAGCTTTTGGTGTCAGTCCAGGGGGATCCAGTATCTGTCAGCCTGGGAAGACATGGTTGACAGACCATGCTGTTTTTCCAGAGATGGTCTTCACCTGTCTTCTCTAGGCTTTTGGATACTGGCAAAGGTACTTGCCTTTCCCATAGTGACTTTTTAGGCAATGCCAAAACAACAACATTTCCCATGTAAAAAAAAATAAACAATCCACTCAAGACAAACTCAAGGTTATACTGTTTAATGCTAGGAGACTAAACATGAAACTGCACTCCCTGGAAGCACTCCTCACCTTGAAAGATGCTGATGTCTGTGCAGTCACTGAGACATGGTTCAAGGCTGCAGCCAGCACCCTGGCTGTGTAAGGCTACAATGTCTTCCACACATTTAGACCCCAAAACGAGTGTGAAAGAACCAAAGGAGGAGGTATATCCATCTTCATTAAATCCAAATACACCTCAAGACTGGTTAAACAGTATGACTATCTTGAGCCACTACAGGTCTAAGTAACTATAAGTAAAACACTCTACCACATCATTGGTAGCTACAGGTTGCCCACCATGAAACAAGATAATCTGACTGCCTACCTGGACTTACTAGAGTCACTCAGTATACAGCAAACACTTTGGTCATGGGAAATTTCAACTATCCTTCCACTGATCGGGCAATATATACAAGCACAAATATGCTTACCCTGACATTCCTAGACTTTGTCAATACAAATGGCCTGGAACAGCTGGTCTGCACCACCACTAGGGGCTCAAATGTCCTACACTTAATACTCACCAACATGGGAGCTCACTGCACTACCCCCTGGGTATTGCCCTCCCTGGTAAGATCAGCCCATAAATTGGTCTCGTTCAAAGTAACGATCATACCTGATACCTCCACAGGAGCAAAAGAACTGAACAATTTCTCCAAAGCAAACTATGGCCTACTAGGTGGTGGTATAAAAAGTTTAAAACCACTGACACAGCTAACAATTACGCTTATGCAGAAGAGTACACAAATGCCCTGTATAACCACCTAAACAGTTGTATAGACTCGGCTGTACCTGACCAGATCAAAACCATGTCCTCCCAAAAACAACAGGCCACTCTGGTGGATCTCAAGTATAAATACGTTATATAAAAAAATAAAGAAACTGATGTCTAATTGCAAGAGGGAACTTAGCAGAAGCAGAATACCCTCCAAAGCTTGAAGAAGCAAATCGCATATCTTGTAAAGTCTTCCAAAGGTAGTTACAAAGCTAAATTAGTATCCCTAGCTAAGGATAATCAAAAGGCACATCCAAAAATGTGCAGAACTTATAGAGGACAGTACCTCTCACACTGAACCTGAGGAAATTGCCAGCCTGCTAGCTGACAGATTGGTGAAAACTTCACCCCCTGTCCCCACTAGCCATACCCCAAAGCATACCTGACACCAGTCCTCTACCTAGTATTTCCAAAGAGCAGGTCATATCTGCAATATCCAAGGCCAAAACGCAGCCTCTATAGGACCAGATAACATCTTAGGTTGCTTACTGAGCAATCTAAAAGAAGACCTAGTGGAAACACTTGGCACTCTCTTTAACCTGATCCTGAGCACTGGCTTTGTTCCAACAGAGTGGAATACAGTAACAGTAATCCCCTTGCACAAAGGCGGTCCATCAACAGTTAAATACTTTTACATTTGAAACCTAGAAATAATTTCTGTTTCAAGAGTATAGAAAGAAACCTCTAGCTATAGACATCCTGTCTCCTTCAGTGAAACTGGGAGATAAACACAATTGTAAAACAATTCACTTATTTTCTTAGAGTTTGCAAGTTAACTCTATTCTTTTCCAGTAGAGTATACTGTGGTTAAATTCTTGAAGCTCAGTACGTAACATACAATTAAACTCAAAGAACTCACTGGATAAAGGCGCCAAAAGTGTAAACTTGTAACCAAAATCCAAATAGCACCCAGGAAGGCAGAAAAACAGCAGACCTCGGCCAAGTAATGCAAAGTAATACTTTAATGTCCAAAGCACATAAAGTATTACTTTCTACTATTTGGCCGAGTTCTGCTGTTTTTCTGCCTTCCTTGGTGCTATTTGGATTTTGGTTACATAACATACAGTTCTCCTACATTTCTAAGACAAGCATATGAATTATATTAATATTCACCAATGACATATGATTATTTACAAAATTCCAGCCAGCTGGGCTGGCAGCATTACAATTCTATATAATCATATTAATATTTTCAAGTGACATATAATTATTTACAAAATTCCAGATAGCTGGACTGGCAGTATTTCCCTGGTGTCACAATGCATCTGTCTGTAAATGGAGAAAAGCTTCAGGAAACTTAACCCATCCAACTGGAACTACCAGAGAACATTAAAAGTAAAACAAAGTGTTCTACTTTCACAACCAGTCTGTAAGATTATTTAACACAGGCCTAATACTGTAAATATTTCAGGGACTATGGATAATGGACTCACATTATATAGGCATATTACTTAATGCATGTACTCTAGCCATGTTCATAGGTTCATAGGTATATACTAGGCTAACGACCACCACAGCCTTTACAATCCTAGCCATGCAACCCGACCCAACTGTGTTCCTATGTGACATACAGTAGGCATCTATTTGGAGGGGTATGTTAGGAGATTTCTAAAGATTCAGTGGGGGTGTGATAGTTGGGGAATATTTACTGTCGGTTTCTGTCTTTCAGAGCTTAGGGGCCAGACCAGGTGTGAACTGTTGATTTCCCATACAATGGTCAAAGTTACATTTGAATAGGGTTAGGGATGGACTGTGCTTCACATGGAAAGGGAACCTATTCCAGAGCATGGATATCCTTTGAGATGTATATCTGTCTCACCAGCATGTTCTATTTATATTGTAAGCAAAGTTTAAGTCCTTGAATCTAGTGTTTCTGGTGCTATTTGTTTTGTGGATGTGCAAAAGTTACATCGGGGCTAGATCTGCAGATACCCTTATATGGTAGCCATAGATCACCTTTCTATAACCTGCAGGAGAATTGGTATAGAGATAGGTCTTTAAGGCAATCTGAATATGACAATGTGCTAATACTCTGGATTCTGATGGTGAGGATCCCTGCGAGCATTCCAACTGTTGCATGTGTTTGGTCGAGTACATGCTGAAGGTATCATTCTAGTCAATGATGGGTCTGATAAGGGCTGAGTAAAGTGGTACCATGATTCCCTTGGACCTGCATGCCGTACCCTTACTTATAAGTTGGGCAACATACAATCATTTTCTTACTACCTTAGCTATGTGTTGACCAACGGCCTGTTGACTGTCTACATATGTTCCCAGATCCCTAACTACTTGGTTAACTATTAGGGGGTGTCTTATTAATGGAGTGATTAACCTGGGTGGACTTTTTCCCTAAAGGCATTGAGTGTTAATCCCTGGGTTTGGCACCGGTCATTTGTCTGTGTTAGACCCTCTTCCAGGATGTTAATGATAGCTTCCACTATGCACTTGTTTGCAAACTTTATGAGCCAGAGGCCCTTGACATTAGCCTTGACCTGTGAGAAGTTGATGTGAAAGAGGAGCATGCCCAGGATTGAGCTGTGAGGTACTCCATGGTGATATGTCTCTTGGTGGAGGTGATCTCATTAATATTGTCTTCTTGGGTCCTGTCTGTGAGCCAGCTGGTGATCCAGTGAGTTATGTAAGGATTTTTGCCTTTCTCATTCAGTTTGTCAACAATACCTGAGTAAGATAATGCACTGACAAAGTTATCCAGATCTAGATACACTGTTTTCCCCTGATCCATTGCCTTGGTGACCCTCTCAAAAAGCCTATCAGATTAAGTAGGCATGATCTTCCTTTGACAAGACCAAAGTGGGATGGGCCAGTGTCTGTAGTTTGCCTGCACCTTTGTTGATCTTTTCCATAATAATTAATTCCATGACTTTGCATATTAAACTTGTAAGACTAATGGGTCTATAGTTTCCAGGGTCAGTTGTTGGTCCACCCTTGTGAAGAGGGATAACCACTGCAGTACTCCATTCATAGGTTCATAGGTTCATACTAGGCTATCTGCCTGAGGGCATTTACAAGCCTAGCCCATCGTTTTGTGGCTTACGCCACCCCTTTAGTATGGGGAACTAAACCCATTATTTTGCTGTGCCTCTGTCGAGCAGTGACACTGAGGTAATCCCTGGGGTATATCTGCGATCTCCCATCCATTGGTCAAGATTTCTCTTGAACAAGGCCAGCGAGGTGCTCTGCCTCACATGTACCAGGATTTTGTTCCACAGCATAGGGAGTCTTTGGGTGATGAATCTATCCCTCCAACACGTCCTATTAATAGCCGTGTCAAGGTTTAAGTCTCCCGCCCTTGTGGCTCTGATGGATCTGGATTTTTTGAGGTGAAGCATATTCATCAAATCTGGGTTTGACATGGCCTTGTATGTTAGGCAAAGGTCACCTCTGAGCAAGCGGTAAGTGACTGAATAGAGCTGGAGTTCTTTCAGTCGGGCAGCATAGGACAGATTTTTGAGACCCTTTATCCTTTTGGTGAGGAACTTTTGTGGCCTCTCCAGCTGCTGCAAGTGTCGGGTCAGATACATTCCGAATGGGGCATTGTACTCAATCATTGGTCTGATGAGTGATGAGTAAAGGGAAACTATGACCTCCCTTGATCTGGATGAGAAACCCTTCATGATAAGGTGGGCAATGTAGAAGGTCTTCCTAACTACTTTAGCTACATGGGTGTCGAATGACAGACTACTATCAACCTGGGTCCCCAGGTCCCTGATAACTTCTTCTGTGCTCAGTGGATTGCCACCTATTTGGTAGCTAGGGTAACCTTGTTTTTCCCGAAGGGTATGACTATGCATTTTTGGCATTTAACTTTAGGCCGTGGCTCTGGCACCAGTTATCCGCTTTCTGTGAGACCCTTCTGAAGGATATCTGTGTCAGATGTGTTATCTACTATGGCGCCCAGTTTGCAGTCATCTGCAAACTTTGTCAGCCATAACCCTCCTGTGTTTGCTTGTACTGGAGAAGTAGATGCCAAACAAGAGTGGGCCCAGGACTGAGCCCTGTGGGACACCACTTGTGACAGGCTTTGAGTCTGACATGGCGCCAGCAACTCTGACCCTGTGGGTTCTGTCACTCAGCCAGTTTGCAACCCATCTTGTGATGTATGGGTTGACATTTGCTGATGAGTTTTTCAATGATACCCGAGTGGGGTATTGTATCAAGGCCTTAGCCAGATCGAGGTAGGCTGTATGGACTGCCTTTCCTCATCAATGGCTTTGGTGACTGTTTCAAAAAGTCAACCAAGTTTAAAAGGCATGATCTGCCTTTGACAAAGCCAAACTGGGTTGGATCCAAAGTCTGTAAATATGTCTTTATTTATGAGGTCCATTATGATCCTCTCCATGGCTTTGCAGATAAGGCTTGTCAAGCTAATGGGCCGGTAATTTCCAGGGTCGGTGGAGGCACCGCCTTTGTGGAGTGGTACCACAGTTGCAGTGCGCCACTCCTGGAATGTATCCAGAGGTAAGACTTTGATTAAACAGCTGTCCTAGCTGTGGGTTTAATTCCTCATTGAGTTCGTGGAGCACACAGCCGGGGACACCATCAGGTCCCATGGATGCTGTGTTTTTTGCTTTGGAGAGAGCAGTTCTCACTTGGGGGCTGGGGATGTTTGGGGGCTGGAATCGTTTGGTATAGATATCTCTCCTTTGGGGAGAAGTTTGCACTGAACCTGTCAGCCAGTATGTTGGCAATGTCTGTAGGATCAGTAATCTTCACATCATTTTGAACTAGTTCTGAGCATATCTGGGAGTTTCCTCCTAGGTTTCTAACATAGCTAGAGAAGGCCTTATGATTGTCTTTTGAGTCTTTAGCTATTTTTCTCTCGAAATTTGCTTTGGATGATTTTATGAGTGCTCTTAGTTTTTTACTTATAGTGATCAAGGGTGTCTTACCTTTTAAGGATTTTGCTCTATCTTGTAGTAGCTTCCTCCTTTGTTGTAGAGTTTGTTTATGGCTGGGGTCCACCAGACTGGACGCTTGCCTTTGGTACAAAGAGTCTTTGTTTTGCTTGGGATTGCCTTATCCATGCAGTCCTGCAGGTGCTGGTAGAAGGCATTAGTAAGTGATTCAGCGGCTTGAGTACTGTTTTCCACTGCTCGGGGCCTTAAAGGAGACCACACTAGTCTTTAGAAGTGTGAAGTCGGCTTTTGAGAAGTTCTTTACTGTGGTCTTTTTGATTTCAGGTGGGGGTGGGATGAGGACCTCCAGCGAGATTAGTTTGTGATCTGATCTCACCAGTGAGGGGTATACTTCCGGTGTTGAACATTGTGCTCCCATGTTCGTGATGATGAGATCAAGTATGTTATCTCCTCTTGTGGGGATGGTGACTAGTTGTTCCATGGCATTTGAGTTTATGAATTCCAGGAACTTTTGGGTTAGGGTGTTTGGGCTTGAGTAGTGTTCCCAGTCTATATTAGGGTAATTGAAGTCACCTAGTATGATGGTGTTTGGTGATACATTTATCCCCTCTAGTGTTTTCAGGAAGGCCATGTGAGGTTCCTGAGTTTGTGAGGGTGGCCTGTAACATGCTACAATTTGCAGAGCAGTCTTGCCTACGGTTAATTGCACCTGGATGGTCTCCGATGCATCATGCGTTGCCACCAGTCTTGAGGTGTGGGTGTCCTTGATGAATATGGATACCCCTCTCCTTTCTTGGTATTGTCCTGATTTTGGGGCGGAACGCATGATATGAGGTAAAACCTGATAGCGCTGGGGTGCTCTCAGGAGCCTTGAACCAGGTTTCTGTCACAGCACAGACATCGATGTTCTCCATACTGAGAAGGGCCTCGAGTGCGTGCATTTTGAGATTTAGACTTCTGGCATTGAGCAGCATTACCCTTAGTTTTTTCCTTTTTGTGTTCTAGGGTGGTAGGTTTAGAATTTGAGCCTTGCCTAAAAAGGCACTATGGGGTGGCAAGAGCCTTTGCCAATATCCGGAATCCCAGGGTGACAGGTGCAAGCCGTCCCTCATGAAGCAGCGTGGCTTATCCAGCATGTCATCCCAGGCAGACAGATACTGGATCCCCTTTGAATGACACCAGTGTTTAAGCCAATTGTTAAAGCTGATCATCTTATCTCTGTATTGTGGCATCATTCTTGGTGAAGGTAGGATACTGCTCAAGGTCAGGGTCATACCTGCCTGGGCTACATAATCAGAGAGCTCCTCAATGTCTCTTTTCATGTAGTCCAAGGAGGTACGTCTCATGTCGTTTACACCAGCGTGGACAATGACTGAGTCATATTTGTACCTGCTGTTGAGAGACCTGAGTGCTTGCGTTATGTGGCGGATTCTAGCGCCCGACAGACAGCTTACTGTGACCTTCTCCTTACTCAGTCTGGTGAGCCGGACGTCAGTGTGTCTGACTATGGAGTCACCAATGACTAGTGTGTCTGGCATTGTGTTTGGCCTTAAGGGCTGTGACTGTTTGACACTCTGACTGTGAGGTCTATGTGTTGCAGGTGTTGTGTTCTGAGGTGGTGGTTGTTTGGGTGTCTGCTTTGGTGGCCTCTGCTGTTTTGGTAGATTTTTGATCAGAGCCTCCGAGTATGTCTTTGTGTGTTTATGTGTATGATTTGAGGTTGTAATGGTACTATGTGAGACTGGGTCTATAGTGTGTGTGGTAACCTTCTCCTCCTGACTGGTCTTGCCAGTCCTATGTTGAGAGAGCTCAGCCTCCAGTTTGGCCGTATAGTTGCATCTCTCGCATGTATTTGTGTTTTGTGGGAGGAGGAGAGGGTTGTCTTTGTACATGAGGCAATTGTAACATTGCCTCAATAGTCCCAGGTTCACCAGCTGAGCAGGAGAGGACACTAGCAACTGATCCCTCGACATGCTAGAAGGATAGACAAAAAACTTTAAAAAAGATTCCGGGGGATGTGGGTGACCGAGAAATGGGGGGTTGCCTTTTTGGGGTGCTTATCTATAAGAGTGCCGTATCAAGGTAATAAGTACTGTAGGAGCAAGTGCTAGGTTTAACAGATAGAGAATAGTCTACTTAGAGTCAAGTAGAGATGATCTTTTTAGTTATAGGATACGCTGATTAGATCAGTAGTATAGGTCGAGGAAGGTAGTTTCAAGGGAAAATTTGAAGAGTGGACTTTAGGTAGCCTGAATAGTTTAAACCTGCTTAACCGGCGCTGCCCTAGTGTGCAACAGTGGCAACTCCGCGCTAAATCACGCTAAATCGCGCTAAATCGCGCTAATGCGATTGGTAACCTGTTTTGAGGATGTAGTAGGAAAGTGACTCAAGTGGTCCTGATAGGTCCTGTTTCATAATATTTAAAAGCAACCTGGGATATTGTCTTGGCCTACTGAGGCTGTGTTTTGTGGCCTTAACAAGAACTGCCATGATCTTCTTCATGCTAATAGTTGTGTGTGTGTGTGTGTGTGTGGGGGGGTATGCTAACTGGGATTTCACAGGGGAGGGAAGGGGAGAGTGGTGGATGATGTCAAAAGCTGAATTTGTCAAGCCAGTGGTTTCACTATGTCACTTTGCTCTATGTAGGTGGTACCATCTACCACCAGTTCAGCACACTGCTATGTGTTACCTTTAAGGTTTCAGACATAGCTGTATAAGGCCTTGTGGTTTTCGAGATGTTATTATGACCTTATAACTAGCCTTGTTGCATTTAATTAGTCTTATTGCTTTCCTGTTTAGATTAATTAGTGCTGAGCTCTTCCATTAGGAGAGTTGCCTTTCTGATTTTGGCCATCACTTTTTTCATAGGTTCATAGGTTGGTACTAGGCTATCAGCCCTAGGGCCTATACAAGCCTAGCCATAACAATTCCCTGGCTATTTCTTCCCACATTATTTACTTTCCTGGACCCCTGTCTAGCAGGGTGACTGACGTGATCCCTGGGGTGAATTTCCTTTCTCCCATCCTTTTATTTATCCAGATAAGGTTAGGATTCCACCAGTGTGGGCTGTTTTTAGGTTAGTTTTTGGGCTTAGTTCTAGTAGGTACAGCAGCCTCTATGCAGCCATTTGCATGGTTCTGCACAGTTTCTGTGAACAATTCCACATAGGTTGCTGTGAACTCTGGGTTTGGAGTAGGACTGGATTTTGACAAACTGTCACTTAATAGGATGTATTTTGCTTTAAGATAGCTCGTAACTGTTACAGGTTTTGCGGGAATTTTCATGTAAATTTTTAATTTGAAGGAGACAGCTGTGGGGTCTGATTTTACCCATGAGGATGTGACAGTGATGACATGAGTGGGGGGGGGGGGTGCAGCACTCTCCCATATTGGTGAGTAATAGGTCCAGTACGTTTGAGCCTCTCGTTGGAGTAGAACTCACTCATAAGATTTACTCCTTAGAAAAGCAGCTTTCCACACTGAGCCTACTTTCATTGTCCTTCTCTCTCAGTTCTTCAACACCTGTCATGTAACGCCACTCTCCTCCAGTGTACCTCCCTTTGTCTTCTTTACATTGTACATATTATGCCAACTGGTTCAGAATTAAATTTAGTGAAGCTCTATGTATATCTAAATCCTAATGTAAAAAATGACTGTATTTCTTTTTTGTAACGCTGCTGCATAGATGATTACACTATACATATTTTGTTAATAGTTGTTGCAAATGCTTATTGCCTTGTGGCCAGGGTCAGATAGAATAAATAAACAAACAAATGAAGCAACAAAGAAACAAGCATGTATAATGCAAAGCCTCCAAAATTAACCTTCAATTCTTAAAACAAATCCTGGAAATTTGTATTTATTTATTTATTTACTTTATTTTATTTGACATTTGTTTACCAGGAAAGTTCGAGTGGACCAGAAAGTGTCAATTTTCAGTGAAAGTCCAAGGAGAAAAGCTCCACAATCAACAATCTTTCAAAAATCAAGTACAGATACTTTAAATCACAACGTATCATGTTACATTACAAAACCTTAGAGTGAAAAAATGGTGTAATGAGAAAAACATAGATCATGAGTTGGATAAAATATCTGAGGAAAAATATTATTTGCTAAATCGATTAGTATGAGATAAATGAGACCTGAGACAATTCTAATAAGATATTTCAAGAGATGTTAGAGATTACATGATTATAAACAGTGAGGGGAAATTGAGTGATGTCTTAGTATGAGAGATGGTGTTCATATTATGGTTATAGAAGGAAGACACATGGAGAGAAAAGGAGATTATAAGAAGAGTGCACGTGGGGAGGCCTTCAGGTAGCTTAGGTGAGTAGGGAGGAAAGAGAAAGATGTAGAGGAAAGGTCTGCAGAGATGAAGTGGCTAACATAAGGTAGTGGGAAAAACAAAAGAAGAGTGGAGTGGATGGAGAGGGTTGTGAACTGTGATTTAGGCTGAAGGGGTGAGCAAAGTAGAATGAGCAAGTTCAGCCAGGACTGGCACAGGAGCATCGCCAAGATTTTGTAAGGTATTCTTTTAGGGAGCATTTAAAGGTGGGTAGGTTAGAAATAGTTCTGGTGGTTAGAGGTAGGGAGTTCCCCCCTTTTTTGCTAATGAGTATAGGCTTTGTGCAAAAGATTTATTTGGTTTATTTATGGTGAGAAGTTGCTTGTCTTCTGATCTGAGAGTTCTTTTAGGGCAAATATATGGTTAAAGGGGTGAGAGATGGGCAGGATAATGGTTTGTGTATGATTTTATGTGTTATAAGCTAAATGTAGGAGAGGTGAAAGTGGATTTCCAGCCAGCTAAGGGTATGCAGAACTTTACAGTGGTGGGTAAAGGAGGATGAATTAGTAACAAACTTGGCAGCTTTGTTGTGGCAGCTTTCAGTTTGTTTTTTTTTTTTGTTTTGCTTTTGTTTTTGGACTATTGTAAATTGGTTAGAATTGGTGATCCATAGAGCAGGGAGGGCAGAAAATAGGTTTGGGCTAGAATAATTTGTGTGGCTGTGCTCAAAAAAATGTTTGTTTCTCTATAGAATGTTTCGTTTTTGATTTTTTTATTGCTTTGTGTGTAGAGGTCAGATTTAAGATTATTATCTTTTATGACTCCTAATAGTTTGGTATGGTGGACTAACTCAATTTCAGTGCCATGTCTCGACATGATTTTGAAAAATGCTTTGTTAGGGATGTGTTTGTGGTTAAGAGGAGGAGTTTGACATGTTGGGGGTTGAGTAAGAGTTGTGCCATTGTCAGCCAGGTCTCCATGGAAATGACAGCTTGTTGAGTGATTTCTTGGATGTGAGTTAAGGTGTTTGAAGAGTAGATGATGGGAAAGTCATCTACATATTGAATCAAGGTGCCTACACAAAAAGATGAATGCAGGTTATTGATAAAAATATTGAAAAGTAGAGAGCCAAGGATGAATTCTTGTGGGACTCCTGTGGAAATGGGAAAATATACAGAGATGGATCCTTACCATTTTACAGATTGTTGCCTGTTGGCAAGGTAGCTACTGAAGCTAGACAACCATTGACTAGATGGAGTTATGATAGACCCAGGGTAGAAAGCTAATTGAAGGGTTTACTGTGAGAGATGATGTTTCTATGTTGCAGGAGAAAACACTATCACAGCCATTGCAACGGTTAAAGCCCCACTTCCCAGGAAAACCATATGCTCATAGCAACTGAAACACACTAGGATGTCTGTCAAATGTGCAGATGCATGCAGAAATCCACAGCAATAAGTGAAACCTGTCACTTCCTAGAGAAAATAATAACAGAAATGTTATTTTTATCAAACAGATTAAATTTAACAGTAGCTGTGCGAGTTTGCCCATTGCTTAGCTATGCTACGCATACTGTAGCTTAAATAGCACAAGAATGTAAATAGCAAGATACATTCAGTAGAAGCAGCACTGCAATACTGTAATGGTCAGAGCGTTCGCTTTGTGAGCAGTCATTCCTAGTTAGATCCCTACTGTAGTAAATTCCATTTTCCATGTGAAAGCATCTTTTTGCTGTATAACCTACTAAATAACATATTTGTGAACTGACAAAAAACAAAACGATGTTTAGGCAGGCAACAAAACACTCATAAAAAAAAAAACCTTCCTGCCAGTCAGACCAATGGTGCAAAAACGAATGAAATTGTAGAACAATGTTCCAAAATCTGTTTATCTGTTGGAATAAGCCTGTTTGCATCGGGGTAAGCAATGCCTACACAGGTTAAGCAATTTAGAGGCTAACTGACTGTAAGAATATTTAACCGGAAGTTAGCATTGCTTATCATCATGGAAACCCATGCAAACTCGCTTACAACTGCTAAAAAGTGCTGTAATCACTCTGTATCCAACAGCCCTTGTTCTGCCCAGCAACAAAATAATCAGCCTTGGCAAGTCTCAAACCCAGGACCTTGCAGACCATAGCTAAAGTAATTTACCATTCAGCTATGGCAGATATAAATAACTCTGATGTTTTCTCAAACATATCATCCAGCACAGTCATTCAACAGTAGAGGAAATGTATATATGTAGATGTATGTATATATATATATATATATATATATATATATATATATATATATATATATATATATAGTAATATATATGTAAACATATATATATAAGAGAACACAACAAATACATATATGACCAAAGGCACCGTTAATAGGGGTGAGGGAGCCCAATTCAAGTACCTCTTGTAATTATTGATATCATCCCCTCCTCCACAACCAAACAGATCTGCCTTGCAACACAATACCAACACATGCAAGTCTCATACCCAGGACCCTACACAACATAGCCACAAGAAGTTAACAGTAATCCATCCAACCTGTATGATGTCAGGATGGTATCAATAACATATCATGCAATACAGACTGTCTATCATAGGGAATGTACAATGTGGAAGCAATAAACATTCCAATGATACATATACACACACACACACACACACACACACACACACACACACACACACACACACACACACACACACACACACACACACACACACACACACAGATATATATGCATACACACACACACACACAGATATATATATATATATATATATATATATATATATATATATATATATATATACATACATATATATGTATATACACATACACACACATATACATATATTACTACGTATAGAGGGTGCACAGCATATTGAACAGACAGTATTCCTACAGTTGTCACCTTTTAAAATGGACAGTGTCTGATACTGTCATACAAAAGACAATTATTGCATGAAACATATACCCACAGAGAAGTCAAAGTATATGACACCACAGACAGGTTTACATACATAACAAATGTTTATTTCTGCACTATTTCAGTTGTATATGCCATTTCATATAGCTGTTAGGTGTTTAAAATACATACTAACTGAGTAATGCAACTGTTAAGCAAAACATTTTATACAGTAATCTGAAAGCATAACATATGTTACTGTCCAGACCAAGGCCTTCAAGTAGTACAACAGTAATGAAACACTGGCCCAGAAAATAAGAATCAATTAACAGTAAGTAATGCAGATGTAGTTCAACAGCCTCCAGTTACACTCTGCACTCAACCTGGGGGAAAATAATTAAGTTGTCGCAATGAAGATGCATCTGTTACATAACAATGTTTGTTTGTTTATCTTTCGGCTTTTTCCAGTTAGGGGTCACGACAGCAGACCTTCTGTCCGCTAATGATTGGCAATAGATTTTCCCGAACGCTGAGGTGCCAGCTCGACGTCCAACCTTCAATGAAGGCATGCCCATTTTTGCATGTCTTTCGAATGCCCACCCAACTGCGGGGAGGACATGCAGACTCCACACAGAAGGCACTACCCGCACTCCAGCCGAGGATCGAACGGGAGAACCTCTTGCTGTGAGGCAACAAAGCTACCACTGCACCACCGCGGATGTTACATAACAATGCTTAACTTAAAACATTACTATCACACTGACAAACAGAACTGTCGGTAAGACAGTAAGCACTAGCCTACCAATGTTCCCAAGTTGAATGTATGAAAATCTGCAGCCATATACCTTAAGGTGCCTTACTACTGATATCCCTCACAGGTTGTAACAGCCTAGGTTATATATGTGCATACCCCTCCCTCACAGAATGACTTACAGGGGCATATAACAGTGTTACATACACTGACCTCTGGACTGTACAAGGACACACATGTTTTGTCCAGCTGTAGCCCACATATATGGATTATACCTCACAATATGTGTGGAGGTCCACAACATCACTGGAATGATGGCAGGAATGCCAGCACGACATAATGATAGGCCACTACTTAGATTATTACTGCATGACATATGGACAGAGCCTGGTATATAGGTGGAGGACAGAAGCTGGAACACAAGGCCATATTTGCAATATTGTTGTTATACACTGGGAAAGTTGCTGGTGTTACAGGATTGGTTGCAACATACCCTTATTCAGGAATATGAAGTCACAAACACAAATGGATGTAGCCATGTACTGATAGCACTCAACAGACAGAATTCCAGTGATATATCTGAGACAAGACCTGTGTGGTGGACAGACAAAACATAACAGCCAATCCTCTGGTCATCATGTGGATAGGCCCACAGTTGACAGCTATGCAGACAGACTGCATTCCATGCTAAACTAGTATGTACACACAAACCCTGTAAAACTAGCAATATACAATGCATATAACAACACTACTCACCCTGTCTGTAGGTCTGGAGCCTTGTACAAATATGTAGTTGGCCTGTGTCTGCAAGTCCTGTTGTGAGAGGTATTGTTACCTGCT
>NC_056749.1:793853743-793856243 GCF_019279795.1 Protopterus annectens | reverse complement strand
GAAGATGGCCCATGCTAGTCTACCCCTTCCAGGAAGAGTGACTGCTGTAGTACACAAAAGAGTTGATGCAACAAACCATCATGATAAGGGTGTGCACACATATGGACCCACAAATTGTAATAATCTCAATCAGCATCTGCAAAACTAGCACATTTGTTTGATACTGCATTTGATTGCACGGGTCATATGTCACATATCAGGTTTGTGTAATGTTAACATATGCAGTACTGTGGCCCCATGGCATATCAGCAAAGAGGGTGTGATATCAATAAGTGTGTGTACACTCCCCATAGCCATGGTAAGGTTTGAAGGTTGTCATTGTAATTGTATTTTATTGGCCATACATGCACCGCTGATGATGAGATCTATAAATCAGACATCAGGCATCACAGATGACATCTGTTCACATATCATCCCAGGTATGTGTCGGACAAACACATAGGGGCTGTGAGCAGCAGAGCAAACATAACTGACACACATATACACATTCAGCAATGGTGTGTACACCTGTGAGGTATGGTGCACAGTACATGCCACAGGTGCATAGCAATACTGTGTACATGGGTGCAGTGTGTTCCAGGGGAAGGGGCATCACCTACTAACACAACCCATGCATCACAGATATGTATAATGTTGGTAATAGGGATTGACTATAGCTGCACTGCATGCTGTTGAGTGCCATATGTCATGCATGTTGACAGATGGGTAATGAGAGGTCTGTGTGTAATATCTTTGTGAAACCTCATCTGTAAGTGTGTGTGTTTGTGTGTGTGGGGGGGATTTGTCTGTAAGTGCTAGCTGGTGGAGTGGCAGGGGGATGATGTATGTAAAATGTGTGTGTGTATGTGTGTGTGTGTTTGTGTGTGTGTCCATGTATGCAAATGTGTGAGTGTGGGGTTGTTCATACCTCTCAACTTCCCTTAGAAATCATGCAGTACATGGAAATGGGCAGACACATTAGACACCAGGAATACTTTTCTGAAATGTAATCACAGGACAGCTGATAGCTTAATAAAGTCTGCAGCATGAAAGATGCACTGGGAGGGAAAGCTAGACACCAGGGATAAATTTTTATTTGCAATCAGCACAAAGGTGAAAGAATACCCATGTATGCAGCACTAAAGATGCATTGGGGAATTACTAAACAACACCAGAGAGTGTTTCCAAATATTACTGTAGTCCACATAAAAAGTTAATAGAGCAACAGATCTTGCATCTACTGATAGTTAAGTATGAAACTTCAGTGCGTGACATTATTGACTGACTGTAGTAGCCCATAACATATGGGGGACATGCCCAAGGTGTCTGGACAAAACCAGGGTGAACACTTGATGACATCAGGGAGTCTTTGAAAAAATGACTCCAATCAAGTTAAAGAGTTAATGGAGTAACATGACATGCTTTGTGATCACTTTTCTGAGCAGTTAGAAGAATGATACGTTAATGATTGGTATTATTGACTGTAATTATTCAAGACTGATGCAGGCTGGGGAAAATAAGAGAAAAACTAGAGACATTCTGTAAACTCAGGTAGTATGGTGGAATGTCAGGGTGTGTGTGTGTGTGTGTGTGTGTGTGTGTGTGTGTGTGTGTGTGTGTGTGTGTGTGTGTGTGTATGTGTGTGTACTGTTAAGCAATGGCATACAGGTCTTAAAGTGCGTTTCTTGTTTTCCCCTCACAGGTGATGAGGTGGGCCAGGGTCCCTCCTGCAGGCAATCTGATGTTGGTGTCCCTACAGACACTAAAAATTATTATAGGTGTGTTGAGGCACAGGTGGGCCATCGTTTGACATCCTACTGTTATCCACCCCACCCCTGCACACAGTCACATTACCTATACATACCCCATCACCAGTGGCCATAGCTGAGGGACAGTTGGCAGTTGGTGGCATGGGACAGGACAGTGTGGTATCTATGGCACATGTGTCTGGACACAGCAGCCACAGCCAGATGTCTGGTGGGGTACCACATAGGCAGACGTACAGGGGTGCTCGTTGGAGGGCTGCTGGTCATCATGTCCCTGGCAGAAGTGCCACATCTGGTACCATCAGACACATGTTTCAGGCCATCATGGAGGCACAGGCACATATGGAATGGTACACCAGACAGGCTCTGAGGCTGCAAAGGGCTACTCATTCAGCTGTTACTGACAACATCCGTGATCTTGCAGGTGCCCTCCGTTATTTTTCAGAGGTCATGGATCGATGGTTAGGTGAGATGGTGGGAATCCTCGACTGTGGAATGTCTGTGCTCAAGCATATGGTGGGAGTGGTGTGATGGCCATGTGGATGTAGGCCAGCAACAGAAACAGCTGGAGGCCAACGTGGATGTGCCAGAACACAGAGCCGCTCCCGTAGTGGCAGTACCAGCCCCAGCACTGCAGGTGGGGGCGCTGTCCACACCACACCACAGCAGACCACATGCACATGGCCCTGGTCAGTCCCAAGAGAGATCCGGATCCAGCAGACATATACCATCATCAGGGGATAGTACCATATCCT
>NC_056749.1:793841243-793848743 GCF_019279795.1 Protopterus annectens | reverse complement strand
CCCAGTATGACTTTTCAGTAATTTGTTGTCGGACATGGGCTTCATTTCTCTAACTGAGGGAGCATGCCCAGTAAGAACTTCTGTACTGGATGTGTGAATCCATTCCAGGTAGGTTGTACTCCAGTGCAGGCATTTGTGTTCTGCACCTACAGCTAGCAGCCTGTTTTTTCAGGATATTTGTAGATCAGTTGACAATATGGGGTCACAATGGGCAAAGGGTAGTGGGATACTGTAACTAATTGTGTTTGTGCTGCTTCTGCTGCATGGTTTTGGTGTTAGCAGAGATATTCAGACATATGTACTGTTTTACACTGGGATGTTTTATGTCATCAACTACTGACAGGTATACATATTTGCATGCAGTAATTTCCTGGGGACCACAAGATGAATGAAGTTGTGTCCAGTATTGTGGTCTGCAGCCTACATATTCTTGCACAATCATGCCATTCTGGAGGGGGAGCTGCAGACACTTGCTGATGGGTCTGTGTAATGGTTCAGCACCTTGGTACTGTGGTGGCTGAGGATCCCATGCTTGTACATCCATCAACGTGACAGTATGGCCATATCCTGCTGTGGCCATACCTCACAGTTGTGCAGGTTCACACAGGTTGCCCAGAGGCAGGGCTCATTCCTGGTCATTACCCCTTCACATTGTGGTTTATGAGCAGATTTGTGGCCACCCATTCCTGTGTTTGCAGGCACGGATAGTATGTGCACACATCTGAGTTTCAGACTTCACACACTCCATGGTGTCCATGCTTCTACCCCCCTTCTGTTATTCTATCCTCTTCCAAACATTATGCAAACATTATCTGATAAGTATCCCTATAGTTATCACTTCATCCCAGCAGTATTTAGGGGTTGGTCCACAGTTCATGCAGTAGGACATGGTGGACATGCTACTGGGATTTCATGACATGGCCTTACATTTGTGTTCTGTGGACTGTGTTATGTTGTTATTTGTGAGTCCATGAGATAACATACATTGGCAGTATGCATGAGACACAGGCCTTTCACAGAGGACTGTAGGGCATTTGGTAGTGATGACGACCATCTGTAGCAGGCCGGTGCATTGTGTCACTCCTACAGTCCCAGGCTGCAAGCCACTATATTCCCGTGGGGTGACAGGGTAGATGTGCAAGGTGTTAATGTCAATAGTTTCTGTCCTTACTGATCCATTGGTGTGGATGTTGGCAGGGTGGTGCTTACAGATAGGGACACACCTGCATGGGACAACTCTTCAGCATGCTGAATTCTGTGGCTATTCCCATACAGAGGTGGGGGTCATATTGTACTCATTCCCAATAGTAGGGATAAGACCTGTGAGGTACCTGTGGCTGATGGTGGGGTGAACTGGGTGCATGTGTGCTATGGAAGCTATTTGCAGCTGACTCACAGATATACGTGGGGCATTCCACTTATGCTGGCTTGTGCAGGGACATCAGCAGTTTATCAGTACTTTATACCTGTGCCTTTTGTGGTCTGCCAGTGTTTGGCCAGACTACATCAGTATTCCATACTACACAGCCAACTAATGTGCTGCTAACCTGTGTGTACAATTCCAAAGGTGTGCCCATTTGATAGTAACATTTTATGCACTCTCTGTCTAGGGTACTTCTACCTGTGTACTGTGTATATGTCTGGGTCCACATTCATGCCATATCCATCTTTCAGATGGTGACAGATATTACTCTGAACAATTAGTATGGATTACTGCTGGTTGTGTCTTACTGGGATGCATTGTGTTTGGCACTGCAGTTGTGAGGAATTGGCCCTGTCATCAACAGTACTGACCACTGGCCACCAGGACACAACCCTCCATTCCTACATGCTGACCACTTTCACACAGTATACAGCATACATCAACCTAACACACAGAGCCCTGCATATTGTACACATGCTACAATCTATCCTGCTACTTTGGCCAGCGCAGGTAATCTGTGCTCCACTGTTATTATACCTACACGTACATGTTACTACATTTCTACATAGAATTATGGGGGGGCACACCTGACAACTGTAAACATTTGCTATGACTGTATTGGTATTTCAGGTACTCCATTTCATTTTGTATTCTGACCTATCATGCAGACTAGAAGCATATCAGTGTACTACAGTTCTTAGGTTTTATTGAACTACATTTCAGTTTCAGACTTATTACCCTTCAGAACTAACATCCCACTGCCTGACCTGTTGTAGTCTGTCTGTGTAGGTCTGGAGGGGGGTTGTTCTCCATAACCATCAAGCAGAGGCCTTGTCACAGCCTTTCTTTGTGTTTGTTTTACCTGCAAATGGGCTAATTAGCATACAGAAGCTGTATCCATGCAGGAATAGTGCAGGAGCGCTCATGCATGTCCTGGGAGCTTGTTTCTGGATCACTTGGCAGCCATATTGCCTCCAGCAGCTCCTGCACTATTTCTGCATTGCTGGGTATGTGAGCCTCACTGGCATGCATGTGTGTGTCCTATGGACACACATTTGGCCCACCACGTGTCCTGCAGTGGGTTTTGTCACCTTGTCTAGTACTGCCTACTATGCCGATATAGGTGTCTACTATCTGTTGCCATCCCATTTAGCCATCCGATTCTCTAACATGCTCACATCCATACCATAGATACAAGTAGCAGAACATACTACTACATTCAGCAATTGATAGTGAGCATGACTTACCTTGTAGCTGCGCCAGTATTGAGGATGGTGCTGGAGGGATGACTATGTTGGATGCACATAGTACACTCCCTATACATGGTTAAGCACAGGTAGTGACATGTTTGGCATCCCTTTTACTCTATGTGCTAGTCAGAGTGAGGTGTTATTCCCTGGGTCCCTGCAGTGTCAGTGTATGTGCTATGCGTTGCCACTTTGCCAAGGCCTGGGCATACTGGCATGCCTCCTTCTGCCTACTGGGGCAGGCTCAGGTTGTTCCTCCTCTGAGTCACTGTGCCTGTGCTGGCCTTGGCAATGGTGGGGGGTTGTGTGGCCCTGCCCCATCCTGTTCCTGCTGCAGCTGTTTCCACAGGATGAAATTGTGTAGCACGGCACATACAATGACAATTTGGGTATATGTAGCTGGTAAGTACTACAAGGCTCCACCGGATATGTCCAGGCACCTGAACCATGACTTGAGCATCCCAAACACACACTCTATTGTGATTCTGGTCTGTGCGTGTGCCTCATTTTGGAGTTCTTGTTTGGGTTTGTGTGCATTTCTGATGGATGTCATCAGCCACGGCTCCAGTGCATAATCAGAATCCCCACCTAGGTGGCCATATGGGATATCCCCATTGGCAAATCTCTGGTACAGCTGCGTCATATGCCAGATGTGGGATTCGTGATAGCTTCCAGGGCTGCCAGCATGCACATTCATTATAATGCCCTGGGCATTGCACATGACCTGGCAGTTAATGGAGGGGAAGCCCTTGCAGTTTATATAGACTCTACCCCACTTGCCAGGTGGTGCTTTGATGTGTATGTGCGTGCAGTCTGTAGCACCCACTACCTCAGGGTATTCTGCTATTTGGTGGAATAAGCACATATTGCTGGTCAACGCTTCATGGGTGTTGAGGAAATATATGTACTCCCCGGCATGTGCTGACATGGCATCAAGGAACTGGTGGAGTACCCTGGATGCTGATGCCTGTGAGATCCCCATGATATCCCCAGTTGGCCTTTGGAAGGAACCTGTGGCTAGTATTCTTAAGCCTACACATACCTTGGTATCCACTGGGATGGGTTCCCCTCTGTTGGTTCTGTGTGTGAGGCATGGCCGGTACAGCTCAACAGTTTGCTATAGGAGGTCCCTGTCCACCCTATAGAGCTCCACTATCTCCAGCTCATGTAGCCCCTGGTAGGTGACCCTGGGTCTCTACACTCTTTTTCTTCTCCTCACTGTGGGTTGGTTGTCTGCATTCTCATCCTCACCACCCTCAGCCTTTTCCATATGAGAGCAACAGCAGCCCCTATCATTTTGTTACTTTTGTTAGGTAAAATTTCCCCATTTGTGTACACCGGTGGTGTAGAGTTTGTGGGAAAAACCAGAGGGAAAAGTGCTTGCATAGTTTATAGTAGTGTGCTGGATTGGGCTGGGCTGCTGCCTCTGTAATTAGCTGATTCTGATACATTTCACCTGCCAGCTATGCTAGTTCTCCTTGATTACCTTCCTACTGCTGTTTTCCCTTCCCATTGCCTTCCTGTTTAAGCCCCAAGGTGCGCTGCGCAAGCCCAGTGCTGAGATGTGAATGGAGCTGCTATTTCCTGGTTTAATTTATTTTTTTTTTGTTTAAAACCCGGTGTGCACACCTATTTAGGCAATGTAAAGACTGTTAGGCAGCTTCAGACACTCCCCCTTCCTTAGCTCTGCTAAGCTAAGGGCAAACCCAATTCACAGAGCTCCAATAAGCTTACAGTATACCTGACACACCCCTCTATGATGTCAGCTAACTCTTAGGCTTGCACCATGGTTTTCCTGCACCGACATGGTTGGGTTCTGGCTAGCAATGAAGGGAAATCTGTGATTCAGTATCATTCTCCTCATTTGCATAGAACTGACTGCTAATGTCTAGTTACAGGTCTGACACTGAGACTTCCCCCTTAGCAACCACTATTCAGTGGCCTTGTTGTCTTCTGCCTGCCATCAACTATAATGGCAAAATTGTGATTTTTGCCTAAAAAGCTTTTTTCAAGGTTTTAGTTTTATTTTCAGGTAGATCCCATTTGCACACCGCTGCCCTACGGGTAAATGGCCAAAATCAGCCGAAAAAAGTTATTTCTTTGTTATTTTGAAACTATTTTCCATGCCAATGGCCATATATTTGGCCATTGGCATGCCTTCCACATTATATACACTCTTTATTTGGAGCTGTCATGGCTCTGTTTTGTAGTTTGCAGAAATGTACTGGGTTACCAGCCAAATAAATTTCTGTGGGTTACACTACTCCTGCACGGATGTCTGACAGCTTCCAGAATCACTAATTCACCTCATTTGCATGTTTTTTACCTGCAAATGGGGTAATTAGCATACAGGAGCTTTGTCCATGCAGGAATAGTGCAGGAGCGCTCGTGCACATCCCGGGAGCTTGTTTCTGGATCTCTTGGCAGCCATATTCCCTTCAGCAGCTCATGCACTATTCCTGCATGCAGTGCAGAGCTTGCTGAATCCTGGGGACTGTCTGTAAATGATAATAGTGCAGTGGAAGTGCTGTGGTCTGGCTGAAATCTATGTTGTGTGTTGGTGATTAACTTATTTTGTAGGAGAAATTGTTGGTGTATACATCTTTCAAGGATTTTAGAGAGGGAAGACAGAATGGCTATGTGATAGAAATTTGTACTGTCAGTGGGATTACCTCCTTTATGTAAGGGGTAATACGCATCATTTTCTATAAGTTAGGGACACAGGATTGTGTTATTGATCTAGTAATAAGAATGATGATTGGGTATGGCTATTGTATATTCAGCTAAATTTAAGTATTCTCGGGGAAGGTTGTCAGCTGAGGAGGAACAAAGTTTTAGTTTATGTAAAAACTTTTCTATGAGAGTTATAGAAACTGGTTGTTTAGAAAACCACTTAGGACTTTCCAACTGTATAAATTAATGTGAGATGACCTCACCCCCATCTTAGTAACAACACAGTTACTAAATAGCAGTTGTGACTTCCCATTAATGTTCTGGGCTACTTTCATAAAGTAAGCTTTACAGAGTGGTGTCAGATCTGATGCACAGAGAAATATGCCTTTGGCAATGAATTAGATGAACTGACACTGACTTATGGCTTTACTCCTGGAGGAGCTGGCAAGGACGAGAGAGGAACATCAAGGCTACACCTGCTCTCCTCTCTATCTCTCTTTGGAAATGACAAATAGAAACATGTTGAGAGATGCATTACCCCTTCTCTGTGGAAACCAGACAGCAGGGAGAAGTGCCATAACTGAAAGAATTGCAAGGGCAGGAAACAGAGAGCTGTTTAACATGAGTCAGGTTGTGGCACCTCACAATTCACATTGTATGACCAGCATGTAAAGAGATAGCAGTCCTTCCTCAAACACTGTTAGTGAGATAGCCATCAACATATGGAGGCCCCTTCAAGGACCTCTTCCCATCCTGGTCACTGTGTATTCATAGCCTGTAGTGCTGTAAAGCCATCCTATCTAGAAAGTCAAAGCTCACTCAGCTATTTGAGTTGTCTAGGGTGTGCCCCGGTTTTGCCCCGGTTTGGACGAGCACTATAAAGGATGGAGCGATAGGACATGAAGGATTTGACTGAACAAATACAAAAGACTGCAAACCTAGCACCTCTCCTTTGGCAAATACCCCATGGCTGTACTAGAAGCTGTGCTTGGGTCCTTGATTTCCTCTCCATCTACCTTCGGACTTGGCTAATACTTACACAGCCTTCTTATCCAGGGAAGGAAAATAGACATGAGAAATTAGGAGACTGAGAAAGGGTATCCAATTAAACTGACCCATGTTTCCACTAAAACATAAAAACAAATACAGAATGTTATTTTAACCCAGACTAACACTCAACCATAGTGAATTCTTGAAATGTAGCCTGTCTTTTCAGCTTCTGTTAACTGAAAACTACAGTCATCAGATATGATGCTTGTTCTTTCTAGTGGGGACAAAACAGTTTTTTTTTTTCATTTGAAATATGTTCCTATCTGAGCTAGATCTAACAAAAACAGAAGTAACAAAGCAGGTGGAAGAGACATAAGAAGCCGATTAGCGAAAAAGTGATCAGCCACCAAGGATGAGTATGCTAGATCTACAGATTCAAAGCAACTGAAAGACAGGAAGACACAAGTGCATAATGGGAATACAAGCCAGGGCAGCAAAAGATATAGAGGCCATAATTACATTACACAAAGGTATCAAAAGAATAAAATATACGACTGGAAGTAAAGTATGAACATGCTTGGAGGTAACGTGTTAAGTATGCTTGAATATAAGAAAAGTGTTTAAGGTAAAAGGAACTCTTACTTAAATACAAAGTAAATGCTTTAATATCACAAGGTACTGATTCTGTATAATCCAAAGAAAGAAAAAAAGATGGAATGAGAATAAAATAATATAACGGGGTATGACATCTGAGATCAAGAAGGGCTGGACATGATAAAATGAACTGAAATGTAAGGGAAACTTAGTCCATTCTGACTGCAACAACTGTGTTACCTCAGAATACTTCAGTGAATATGCCTCTGAGATAAAAGACTATGTGGCTGTACCAAGTGGGAGGAGACTTCTTACATCACTGAGTTGTTTTTCCTTGAGCGCCAGGTGACCAAGATTCAAGATGCTAAGGAAAATAATACCAACTGCTGTTTTCCATAAGAAATCACTGTGAGTGCAGTTTCTCTGCATGTCCCTCTAGTGATTCTTTTGTTCTGGGTGATTTTTTTTCCTTATTCATGTTTATCCAACCATGGAGGAGTTGGTCTACATAACTTCAGGGGGTTGGGGAACTTTAACCCTACAATGCGGGGAGGCATGCAATCAGTCCTATCT
>NC_056749.1:793746243-793836243 GCF_019279795.1 Protopterus annectens | reverse complement strand
CATCATCTTTCTGCACAAAGGTGAGTCATTTACAGACCCCAGAAACCAGAGACTCATAAATCCCCCTAGTCTCATATGGAAAGCCATGAAAAGAATTTCCACAGAAATGATAAGTCACAGCATAGGACACCTCCAAACACTGGACCTAACCTAGTTTGGTTTTGTCATGTCTACTAAGGTCTCCAAAACAACAGATGAGGACAAAATGGTTCACACTGTCTACCTGGATCTGGCCAAGGCATTTGTCACAATACTCCATTTAGACATTGTTGACAAACTCAATAGGCTACGTATAAAACTTTATGTCACCCAGTGGATAGCTATCTGGCTCATAGACAGGACTCAGGAAGTATGAATTGGGGACTCCACATCCACAAAGATGCTAGTCACAAGCAGAGTCTCTCAGTGATTGGTCCTAGGACCTCTCCTTTTTGGTATTCACTTCCCTGAAGTCAAGGCCAACATCAAGGGCCTCTGGCTGACCAACTTTGCAAATGATTGTAAATTAGGAGCAGTCACAGAATCCCCTTCTGCCACTAATGTTCTCCAGGAAGGGCTGATATAGACAAATAATGTGCCAGAGCTATGGACTAAAACTAAATGCCAATAAATGCATAATAGTATCCTTAGGGAAGTCATCCACCCCTGGTAAATATCATGTCAACAACACACACCTAAGAGTCAGCCCAGTAATTAGGGACTTGGGGACACACAAAGAGAGTAATCTAGCCTTTGACCATCATGTGTCTACATTAGTGAGGAAACCATTCTATGATGTGCAGATTATAAATAAAGGTATGGTATCTAAGTCCAAGGAAGTCATTGTTCCACTAAATTCACCATGTATTAGAACTATTATTGAGTACAATGCCCACTTTGATATGTGCCTAACCAGGTGCATCCAACAATTGGAATGTCAACAAAGGTTCCTCACTAAAAGAATACAGGACATAAGTAACATGTCCTACGCAGACTGCCTCAAAGCCTTATCCCTGTCTACTACAAGCTGTCAAGGGGAAATCGATGCATGGCATACAAGGCATTGTCGGACCCCAACCTGATGGACACCCTGTCTACCCACAAAAGAAATGGCATGATAATTACCTATTGTAAAGACTTAAAGGAGCACCATGCCCAGAGACTGAAAAAAAATGTCTATTTAATCAAGTCTTGATGTTTCCTACATTTTAACACTACTTTTGGACTCTATATACTTTTTTATGTTTAAATGTAATTCCAGAGTCTGCCCACATAGGGTCTGGCATCTTGTTTTTTTTAGTCTACCTCCAGGTATCCCAGAATACAGTGCTTGGCAGAGCTTGCAAGTCTCCCGGGGAATGGGACAGGGTAACCTCCCAGCATCTATGATCTTCACACTGGCCATGACTGCACGTCAGGTTGAGATGGGGGAGGCTATGGTGGGTCTAGTAGACCTAGTGAATGAGGAGAGTAGCTAGTGACAGCGGTAAGGGGAACAAACAAAAAAGAAGTAAATAGTAAACAGTAAAAATCACAAAAAAAGGAAGATGGGAGGGATAGAGAAAGGAAAGGTGAAAAACTGATACACAAGGTTAATCTTCGTAGAGATGCAGAGAAAAGGAAGTGGAGAAAGAGCATTGAAAGAGTGACAAAGAGCCTGGGGGAGCCAAGCTAAACAAGTCTCTTACATCTTTATAGAGGGATGGGTAGAAAAGATAAATATATGGAGGGAAGAATAAGAGAGAAGGACAAAAGAGGAAGTGGGAGGAGGAGTGGAAAAATTACAGGAGAAGAGTTAGTGGTGGTGCAAAGGGAAAACTGAAAAATGGGGAGGAGGGGAGGGCAGCAGGTAACGTAAAGATAGTAAGAGTAAAGAGGCTAACTAACTCTACAATAATTAAGAATGTAATGTATAACGGTTCAGATGTTGAGGTTAGACAAACAAACTGGGCTCAGAGGAGAAAAATGTGTGTGCGTGTGTGTGTGTGTGTGTGTGTGTGTGTGTGTGTGTGTGTGTGTGTGTCTGTGTGGTAGCACACAGTGGCAGACCTTAATATATACAGAGCTTTTATAGTGAATGTGGTACAAATGAACACTGTTGCTTTAATTTAGAATATTTGTTTATATTAGTTTAATATAATTCTTTAAGATCAGGGAAAATTGTTCTTTGTTGGCAAGAGCAGAAGAGCAGATGTTTTAATGACAAAGGTAAAGTTTTATAAAAAGAAAGGTTCCTAGAGGATTTTCATTTACGCTTTGTAAAGGGAGGTTTGATGTCCAGAGCAGCAGATCTAGAAAGGTGACAGCAAAGTCTACAGGAAGAAGCTAGAAGCTGAACCTGTAAAAGAAACCCTGCATTACTGAGCGTGAAAGATAGACAGACAGGCAGAAAGAGAGACCTAGAGAAAGAGGTGACTAACTCGCAGTATGGAACTTATTTGAAGGTACTGGCTATGAGTTTTTTCTTGGACCTGAGACATTATTTTGAAAAGACCCTGCTTTATTAAGCTCTTTTCTATAATAAACAACATTGTTTTCTAATTGTGGTGTTCCTGCTATCTTTAATTTCTCATACTGATGGACTTCAGCAATATTATTGCCATACATTTTATGCCAGCACTGTATTATTTTCTACCAACATAAAAGAGTCACCTGATTAAATTTTTACCAGTCTGATAGGGACTAAGTTGTGGTATTTGCTGGGAGTTTTGTTTTTCCCCTTTGTGGAGTGCACAACTTTACAACAACTATTGCACACCTGCATTGTTGCGGATAAAGGGATGAAGGATGTTACTAAATCCATGACTGGTTCTAGGACAGTCCCATTACTAAAGAAGATAACCAGGAAGGGTGACGTACAGTCTTGACAACCTTGAGTGGTACGCCATCTAGGACAGATGGGATTGAGACATCTTAGCCAGGATTATTTCAGCCTTTCAGCCCAGCTGACTGGAGAATCTTAATGGACACAGGGAACTGACAATCAGGACTACGGTAAGGTAAAAAGTCAGTATTTATCAAAGCTGTTACCTCATGGATACAAGATCATAAGTTTCATAACTGGACATTTTCCTCATGCCAGAATGGTAAAATTATAATCATGTGACTTGAATCACCCAATTCATTTATGGTTAGCTTAGCATACCAGACATATTAAAATGCACAAATGGAAACACAAGCAGGTAAACTCAAGCCAAGTAAACCAAAAGGACATAAACAAGAAGAAACTGTCTCAGAAATCCACAGAACAGCAAATTTATTACAATCAGTAAGTAACCAACACGCTTTCATGAGTACGTTTTATCAAAAGGTATAACAGGGAATGACTCAATTACTCTTTTTTTTATTTCAGAACAGGATTTATGCTGTTAACTCCGTTCATGCATGGAGTTTTGGATGCACATAATCAGTTTATCCATTTATACTCATAACTTTCTGTTCTTGTTCTAGTCTTCAGGTTTCCTGCTCCATGATCTTCTGACACTTTATTGCAAAACATAAAATAATGAGACATGCCCTCTGCCTTAATAAGGCTATAAAGTGTATTAATATCTAATTCTCTGCTAATTTTAAAGAGGTGGTCACAAATCCTTCATTTTAATTTACAATTTGTTTTCCCAGCATAATATGCTGGGAAGATTATGCATATAGCAAGATATAAAACATTTTTAGAATCACAGTCAGCAAAACAATCAAATTTATAGTCTAGTTGAGTTATACAATGTATGAAGAACTGCTCTTTATTACTATGTCTGCAAAAAGCATAATTACTACAGGACAGAGTTTCTTTGCTTTGACTAAATTTAAAGAGGTCATTGTAATATAAATACATTTTATTGATATTTGTATAAAGAAAAAAGAAGCAGGCACATTCTAAACAATGACCTATAAATAGATACATAGAATGAGTACACATCTCCCTTCTGTGTTTTAAAAATATGCTAAAAGGGCAAATGTTGCATTTAGCTAGACTTACCATGATGATGAATCATTAACTAAACAAACTGATGATGTAAGAAAAAATGTCAGGGAGAAAAGTTATAAGTAAATGAAAGATTCAGAATCTAAGGCATATGTTTCATCTAATCAACATAACATTAAAGGACCAGTGTTTACAAAAACTGCAAACAGGGAAGATATGTTGGCTATCCACAGAAGAGAAATGTGTTATGGATGACTTCAACATATAATGGACATACTTCAAAAGTGAGAAATATTATAGAAATCACTGTTATATTTTAGGTAACCTGGAGTCATTTAAAGGTGTTATATTAAATCTACCCTCTTTTAGATATAGAAGAACTCAGAACTAGAACAATATTTGCATTAGAAGGAAAAGTAAAGAAAAGGAATAAAAGATTTAGTTAAAGGAAAGGAGCTCTCCCACTTCACTGAAATTAGCAGGGAGTTTGATACTAATACACTTTATAGGCATATTGGAACAGAGAGGAATGATCATTATTTTAATTTTTTAGTTTTATAAATCATATTGGAAGACCATGGAGGATGTGACCTGAGCACTAGAGTAGAAAATCATGAGTATTAATGAATAAAAGTATTATGTGCAGCTAAAACTCCAAGTTTAGATGGAGTTAATAGCATAAAAATTGTTTTGAAATATAAAATAATAAAATGTAAACATTAATTAAAAATTAAGTTTTTAACCAATGATTTTGTTTACTTAACATGATTTGTATTATAGATGTAAATATTGAGTAAATTGTTATCCTTTGTTATAACACTTGTTAAAGCACACTTGTGAGTGCTTGCCATACCACTTATTCTCTTACAGCAAAAAAAAAAAAAAATCTGGACAAAACCATAAATAATGGGGGAACAAAGGTCCAAAAATAGGGACAGTTTTAAACATTCCTCCAATAAACTTAAAACGTTGATAGGATGACAGTTTTTCATTTCCTTGCATTTTCTCTTGAAACTTTTTTTTATTAATGTTCACAAAATACAAAGATTTCTACATCATTTAAACATTTCACCGTAAAAACAATAACTGTATATAATGCCCATAATGTGAATATACTTCTCAATAAATTGATTACATTTTGTCTAATCATTTTTTAAGTTTCATCCAAGATAATTGTTTGAGTTATTTTGGTCGTTCTTAAAGCTAAAGTTGATATATCTCTTTTACATACCGTTTTGTCCAATAAAATTAATTCAGAAAAGGGAAGGATGTTTTCACTCTTCTAATTTGATGTAATAATTTTCCTTGCAATTGCAAGTAAGGACCAGAGAAGATGCACTTGTGTTTTTGGGTTCTGTACTGGCATTGGTGCATTACATAGCAACAATGAGTCTGAGATTTTGCATTTGTCTGACCACAATGCTTTTGTGAAATTCTTAAACTCCTGCCAAAAGGGAATGACAGTTTTACACTCAAGGAACATATGTGCCCAATCTGCACACAATGTTTCATCACACCTCTGACATTTATGACTACTATTTCCCAATACCAGTGCTAATTTATGAGGGTTAATGTAACTCCTATGAATATATTTCCATGTAAAAATCTTCCACATAGGGGATGATGTTGTATTGTTAACTGATTTAAGCATTAAAGTTGTTTCATTTTCAGAAAAAAGTTAATTTATTAATTTTTCTATATAGTTCCATAAAGATTGTTCAGATATTTGTAAATCTGATCTTGTATATCTTAGATATTGAAAATCCCTCAATATTATTTATTGTGTTTATTTCACAAAAGCGATATATTATCTTTGGTTGTATAAAGATGTTAGTCACTTGATTTGTCTTAAATTCATTTACTAAATATTCCCTAAAAATGTGAATATTTAACCAATTATCTTGGTTTTTGTTATATGTGGCTATAAGGCTATTTGCTTTCTATATATATATATATATATATATATATATATATATATATATATATATATATATATATATATATTAGTAGTGCTAAGAAACTGATGCCATAATATTAGGCCATTTTCTTTCATGTCTAGTATTTTTTTCATATTAAATTAGTCTAGACATTTCCTTGTATGTGCTATCAGAAACATTAGAAATAAAAAAAATATTGTCATGTGATTTCTATTCATTATCTTTTTAAAATTATTTAGTATATAATTTATATTAGAAGGACATTTTTCATTTTTGCATTCTTTATAAACTATATTTTTAACAACTATAAATATCTTATTGTTTTCTGTAAGAAAATCATTATTTACTGATTCATCAGTATTTGTAAATAAAATAGCTTTATCTAAGTTCTTCCTATTAGATGTGTATTTATAGGTTAGCCACTGACTTATCATATTAAGTACATTTGATTCATCATAAAGTTCTAAGTTTAGAAATGCAATTCCACCCTTTTCCCAATCTCTACAGTGCCAAGCATATCCTATTCTTGTTTTTTGCAGAAACCATAAGAATTTAATTAGCAAAGAATTAAGTTGTCTTATTGATTTTTGGGGGGACAGGCAATTATGATTTGAAATAAAAATAGGAGTTTTGGTAAAATTATCATTTTTATTAGAGAGAATATGTCTTCTATAGTGAAGAACATTTTATTCAATGTATTTAAGTATTCTTTGATACTTGTTAATACATCGTTATAATGTGTTTGTATAATGTCTTTCCAATTTGTTTATATATATATCCTTAGCTATTTAATATTATAATTTTTTCCAATTAAAATTATTATATTTTTCCAGCACTCTACTTTTTTTCTTATTTAAAAACATAGTTTCAGTATTATTACTGTTGAAATATAAACCTGAAATTTCTTCAAACTTTTTTAGGGAATTAATAATATGATTTATTGATGCATCTATATCTCCAATGGTTAACAAAATATTGTCAGCAAAGAGTTGTATTTTAGAGCTGTGTATTGATTAATAGAAAAACTGACTATGTTGGTGTTATTTCTTATATAATTGGCTAATGATTCCACTGATAAGGCAAATAATAAAGGTGACAATGGGCAGCCTTGTTTAGTTCCCTTTAATATTTTGATTTGTCATGATAAAAAAGGCTCCAATTTTAGTATGGGATATCGAGTTCTCATACAAATTATTCAATGATTTTATAAAGTCAGGGGAAAAAATTAAATGTTTCTAAGACTTTAAATAAATATGACCAAGTTATAGAATAAAAAGCTTTGTCCAAATCTAGACTAATAATTGACAACTCTTCTTTCTTTTATTTGCAAAATCTATTAAATATAAGAGTCTGATAATATTGTCTTGTACTTTCCTGTTTAATATGAAATCTGTTTGATCATCTTCTATTAGTTTTGGTTTGAAATGATTTAATCTTTTTGCAAGAATTGAAGTAAAAATGTTGTAATCTACATTCAATAGTGAGATAGAGCAATAAGATGTTGCTAATTTGGGATATTTGTCTTGTTTTAAGATGGGTGAGATAATTGAATATTTCCATGAAGGAAATCTTTTTGCATTTTTTCTAAATTCTTTAAATGCTGTTACCAATATCTTTAAGGCTTCATCTAAAAATAGTTTAAAACTTTCTCCTGAAAGTCCATCTATTCCTGGTGTTTGTTATTTTTAAGGCACTGTATACTATCCTTTGCTTCTTTTAATGATATTGGTTTAAGTAATTTGGTATTTTGCTCCTTTGTTACCTTTTTATTGATTCAAGAATTTATCTTTTTGAGCATTGTTACTAGAATCTAAGTTAGTAATGTTCAGTGTTTCATAATGTGTTCTAAATATTTCTAAAATCTCTTTTAAATCAGTCACATGTTTAGGTTTATTTCTAGAATTATCTATAATTTCCTTTATGTAATTTTCATTTGTTAATTTTTTTTATTTAACTGCTAACCCATGCATGTTTTATGATTAAATGAGTAGGATTGTAGGTAAGTCTTTCTAAATTTATTGCTACTTTGTGATTTAATATTTCTGTATAATTCATATTTAGTTGTTTTAATTCAGGATTTATGTTTGTGTCTTTGGTATTTAAATTCCTTTTTAGTGTATCAATTTTTGATTGTATTTTTATTAGTTCATCATCCCATTCTTTCTTTTTGTTCAGATACCAATTTTTGGTTTTACCATATAGATAATATTTAAATGAATCCCAGACAATGGTTTTAGAGACTTCATTATTATCATTAATAGCAAGGAATATTTTAGTCTCATTCAGTAACCATGCTTTAAACCCATTAAGTTTAGTAATATATGTTGGTATTCTTTGCCAAACTATCAAGTCTTTTGGTGTGATGTTAACTTTGAAGAAAAGGGCATTGTGATCAGACACTGGACAAGACCTAATTAAAACTTCATGTATTTTAGAAATTAAATTATTAGTAACTAGCACTTTATCAATAGTTGTTTGTGCATCATATCTATATGAGTAATGTGTGTACTTTAATGATTCTGATTCTTTTATGTCATATATGTCTCCAAGGTTTGATGAATTCATGAAGTTATTCAATTTGTCTGCTAGGGAAGCCATTCTAAATTTGTCATTTTTAGTGGTGTCATTTATGGAAAGAATACAATTAAAGTCACCTGCATATATCATTTCTCATTTGAATTTGATAGAAATCAAGTCCAGATATTTATTTGCTGTTTCTGCACCAATACCAGGTATCCAATATGTACTGGCTAGAGTTATATATCTTCTATTTATTTCTAATATTACTAAGCATAACATACCATTCTTGTGTGAATATGTATCGATAATACTGGGTATTGGTAATGATTTTTTTTTCCATAATATCATGGTGCCTCTTCTCTTGGTCCAAAAATAAGACTCCACAAGTACAGTATAACCATTAAAAGACATTCTAAGTCCTTCTTTATGATATGAGTTTCTTGAAGAAAAGCTATATCTATTTTGTTAGTTCATAAATATTTAGTTAAACTTCCTCTTTTTACAGGATTATTATGGCCATCGACATTTAAAGATACACATTTATAAGAGAACATTTTGATCTATACAAATATTTTACTGAATTTTGTTATGGCCAAATATTTAGAACAAAGTATAACTAATAAAAAACTTAAAACTATATACATCTCCCAACATGGAATATTTGATTCCTGGATTGATGAACAAGTCATCAAAGCCACCTTCCTCTGACTACCAACGTCTAGTTAGAGAACGCCAAAAAATGCTTCTGCCTGTGCTTGTTGAAATATTCAGCTCAATACGGATTGATACATCTTTGATAATGTTTACTATATTAGGTATCACATTCTTTATTTACATGTATTTATAAATATATAGTACTATGCACAGTTATGTATAGATGATAGCAAGAATAAACAAGTTAACATTTCAAGAAGTTCTCTATAATGATTACTTTATAAGAGTTCTCTAATTTTATGAAAATTGATTATTTCAAATATACAATAACATCATGTGAAAAAACAAAACCTTTATTTACAGCAAAGTTTCTTTCCTAACTATGTTATATTTTACGTATATGAAATGGTTGTTTATTCCTATAGCAATTCTGTGAAGAATAAATGCCTCATATGAAGTTTTATGTTTGTTTGTTTTTTTAAACTTACTACTATCACCCTTCTCCTCTCCATCCACCTCCGCACTCTACCAAAATTAGTGTACAAACAGCTAGTAGAATGATTTGTTTGATAAATATATGCATAACATTAAGACATCCAATCATAGTGTAGTGTTATCAAATATCCTATTCACCTTATACACATTCTATATTGTCCGTTTCCTTCCTCCCACTCCACAACCCTCTCCCCCCATCTCCCCCTCTCCTCTTACTAGATGTTACTGATACTATAACATCAAAGTGGTTTTGGTTATATAATAGTTGTAGCCTTTCATTTCTTTTTATTTGCTGTTTAGGTCCAATAGCTACATATTTTAATTTATGTAAATATACATATGACATATCTCTTTATTTACATTGCAAGTCCTAGTAAACCTTTCAGTCTATATATTGTTTGTTTTATATTTGATTAGTTTATTGCGTATGAGAAAAAAAATATTTTATATATTTAATCTATAGTTTCCTTCTCAGATATGATGAATATCTTTCTCATTTGTAGTTTAGTGTGCCATTTACCTATCATCTAAGTGCATAACTGTATGAAATACGTATCTTTAAAATAACCTTGTTCCCCTAATATTACAGTTTTTTATGATTGATCTGTAAATATTTATTTATTTTATTTATTTATATTCAGTTTGATTACCGGGGAAGTCCACTGGGCCAAGAAGTGCCCATTTTCAGTGGAGGCCAGGGGAGAAAAGCTCCACAAGCAATACGATGAAACATGGTTACATAAAGTTAATGGTATAATACAAGAGTAAGATTCATACAGTCAGGAAATACATTTACATAAAATGTGCATAATGAGCAAGCATAATAAAGCAATACAGTGCAGAGAAAAATAACGATAATACATAGATGTGCAAAAGTTTTTTTTTTTTTTTTTAACAGACTGAACAAAGTTGGAGTCAGGAGAAAGTTAGAAGAGTCAGGAAAAGCTTGGGGTAGAGAGGGGCAGGAAATGGAGAGCTCAGGGAAAGAGATCCCTGAAAATTATATCTGGTGAGAGCAGGAACATTTCCATTTGGATGACAGGCATTTGAAAAGTAGGGTCTTGAAGGATTTGGAGTTAGGTATAGTCCTTAGAGTAGGAGGGAGGGAGTTACATTTTTTATCTAGAGAGAAGGATAGTAGAAGTTGGCCGGCAGGATGTTTGGGTTTGTGGATGGAGATAAGGTTTTGGTGTTCAGATCTCAGAGATCTGTTTGGGGTGTATGGAGGAAGGATGTTTATTAAGGCAGGACATGAGTCTGGGTAGAATATTAGTTTGTGAGCGGTGGTTAGTTGGAGATAGTCTAAGCGGTTAGGAAGTTCAAGTCAATTTAGAGATTGAAGGGTAAAGCAGTGGTGAGTTGAGGTTTTGGATTTAGTTGCAAATTTAGAGATCTTATATGATAGTTAAATATCTGGATGCATATGTCTAATAAAGTTGTAATAATGTGTATCTAAAAGTAGTACTTTACAGTGAACACAAGTGACATTATATGCAACTATTACATAAATAAAGCATTTGGCAATGGTTAATACCACTGACTTAATAAGAATACATTGTTGTTAAAAGATAGCTGCCACTGAAATACATGTATATTATCAACACATTTAAACAACTCTGAAATGGAACTGGTTAATAAGCTTCCCTTTTGTTAATGTCTGACACAAATACAGTTTCATCTAATAAACAACTATAGACTAGTCTATCTGCACCAAAAAGATTGCCTTAACTTTGATATTTGTGTTTGTTGTTTCTTCATCATAAAATTGAACAAAATACACGTTAGCGAAATTAAGCATCAATAATGTATGTTACAGCTTCGTTTTACACATTTTTTAATAAAGAAAGAAAGAACTCACAATGTAATATGTTTTAAATGTCTTATAAGCTTCATAGAATATTGCAACAGCTACCTTTTGCCATTATCTCCATCGCGAATGTTCATATATGTGCGATGCAGGTTCAAAGGTCATCTATGTCGCACATTTACATTACTGCATTCAAGTAATAGCTGCAAGGGACTGAAAAACAATGGAAGAGCTCGAGCATTGATTCTGTTGACAATTTGGATAATTCTGGCACCAACAGATCTCTTGAGGTTGGTGAATGTGTCATTAATTAGGCTAACATTTCCTTTGTGACACTCGTGAGTCAAAAAAAGTCAGAATACTGATTTTGTTTACTAAGGCTTTCTGACAGTCATAATGAAATTGTTCCCCCATCTCTTATCAACTAAACAGCTAACAGCCATAACTATTTTGCTCATTCATTCTGATACCAAACAAGAAAGGATATTACTTCAATTTCACATGAGATAATCATTTCCATATTTATTAACCATAAAAAAGGAGAAGAAGAGAGAGAAGAAGGAGGACAGTGAATTAGGAGTGAGAAGGTGGCAAGAGACAAGTGAGCATATGAAATGATTATATATGTTTGTAGAAATATAGTTTTAAGATTTTACTTTATGATACGTTTGTTTGTTTCATATATTTTAAAGGGATTTTTATCCATTCAGAAAAAATAAAAGTAAAGGTTATGTAACTTATTTTCCTTTATGTTTTTTGCTGATTTTGTCATTTATTGAAGTTTTGTCATTGGTAGCTTGTCTTTTCAGGCTTGGTAAAGAAAGGTCCATTTCTTCTACATTATCTAGTAAGTTGTTTCTTTTAACAAAATCAGTTGCTTCTTCGAGGTTGTTAAATGTTTTTTGTCCATCCAGAAGAGAAATTCTTATTCTGGCTGAGAAAAGTATCTGGGCTTTTATATTAGCTTTTTTAAGTCGTTAATGAGGAGAATGCATGCTTTTCTTTTTATTATTGTTGTAGACGTGTAGTCATTATCAAATGTAATATTCCTTCCATCAACTTGAATTGGGTTTCCTGACCATGCAGTTCTCAGTACTAAATCTTTATCTTGTGTTGATAGGAATTTAACAATAATGGATCTCACTGAGGTTGAATTTCTTGAAGTAAATAGGTTTGATAGTGATCTGTGAGCCCTCTCTGTTCCGAAGGATAGGGCTTCAGGTAGGTTCAGTATCTTGAGCAACCACTCATTTAAGAAGAAAATCATAGTATTTCCTTCTGTCTTCTCAGGAACTCCATAAATTCTGACATTGTTTCTTCTTGATCTTGATTCTAGGTCTTCTATTTTTTCTATTAGTGAGTTGTTTTGTTTTAGAAGAAAATGATTTGATTGTCATTTTCCATTTGTCTTCCATCTATTTCATTTACTGATTCCTCTCTGCTTAAAATCTGCTCTGAATGTTTTGAAATTATTTATTTCAACTCTTCAATCTGTTTCTTACTTTCTTCATATTTTCCATAATGTTTTCCAAATTCTCAATTTTTGTTGAAAGGTTGTGAATACTAGTAATTACAGCTTGAAGTTCTTTTTTCATGGAATTATCTTGAACTGAAGATTTTGAATAACTCATGACTGCAGCAAGTTGTATATCACTGTAGAAGTTGTGAGAAAAAGTAACTAGAAGTTCAGATTTTTTCCCAGTAAATAATCCACAATAATAAAAAGAACACTTGTGAATAAAAATCTTCAATGTTTTTTAGATAAAAATAAGAAAAAACGGTCAGAAACAAGAATTCACAGGCAGAGCATCTGAAAAGTGCTGTTCTCACTCTGACATCCTGGCCACACCCCCTTGCATGCATTTTCTGAAGGGTTTGAAGTCTGAAGCTCCAACTACTGTCATTATTTAGTGACATTTATCCTCAATGATTTTCCAGAAACCTTAAATTTTAGAAGGAATGGACCAAAATATGAGGCAAAAAATCTGGATATTCTGTGAAATCTGGAGAGTTGAGAGGTATGCTGCTTGTTTCTTATAAGTTTGGTGTTCCATGGATTTCTGAGCCAGGTTCTTCTTGTTTATATAACAGAAATGTTATCTACTGACAGTTTTGAAAGATCTTTGCCTACTGCTTTAAGAAAGTGAGTGTGACAAACTGAATATACGGACTCTAAAATGTTTGTTATATCAACAAAAAGACTGCTATGCCATGCTAGCATCTATTGAACTGAGCAGCTTAAACCTGTAGTAAAACCTGTGTTAAATTTTGTTGAAAAACAATAATATAAGCTGCAGATATATTATTTTGAAATGTGGAAAAATGCCTATAGAGTGATATTTTTTGTGAAGCTATATCCCAAGCTAACATGGCTAGTCTGCAAAGGGGGTAAAACCTGGTTCCCACTTGTTTGTTGATGTACCACATCAAAGTGGTATTATTTGTAACCACTTGAAGAGGTCTTGGAATCAAATATGGTTCAGAAAATTGAGTGTGTTGATCATGGCAAGCATTCCTTGATATTAATGTACTTGCATCTGTCCTTGCTGTCTTACACCCCATACACTTTTATCTCTCCTGAAATTGCTTCCTAAGCAATGTGTGAAGCATCTATAGTGGCTTACTGCTATGGAGCAGGGAGGGAAAAGAGGAAACCTTGATTTAAGGATATCTGTTGTCTCCATCAAGCGATTCCTCTTCTGACAAACTTCAGTACTGGGATCTGAAAAGTTAAAGGGTGTTGACGCTGTGACCAAAAAGATTTCATGTGCCACTGCATCCTTTTCATGTTAAGTCTTGTCAGGGGTATCATGAAAATCATAGATGCTGTGAGACCCAAAATACAGAGGTATTCTCTCACAGTGACTAAAGTCTTAGTGGAAAAGCATAGACATAGATCTAAATAAAGACTATTTTTTTCCTGTGGAAGAAAAGCTCTTTGAACCGAGGTGTCTAGTTGACATCCCAGTAACACAATCCTGTGGGAGTCAAGGAAGAATTTTTAATGTTCTCTTGGAATCCCAGCTTGTGCAAACAGTCTCTCACCCAAGAGGGTAAAGCAGAAAAATGATACTGTAATCCAGAAACATTTTTTTATTCTTTGATGTAGCAATATATTTTCTTATTAATGTACAATCGTCTGCTGTTTGTCTAATGCTGATGAACAAAGGAGGACAATCTTAACATGTGCAATCATACTCTGTCATGCTGCTATGTACAGTATTCTTCTTATGACTGCCTGAGGGGGGCTTGTGTGTTTTTGCTGCTATTATTGGTTTATTTATCCATCTGTGGATCTTGTATTGAATATCTTTTTTAAATTGAAATGTTATACTGTTGTTCATATAATCCTTGCTTCCTATATATATTCTCTGGTGAGTTGATACTCAGAATTACATTTAGGCTGCACTTTTGTAGTCCTAAATGGCAATAAAGTTTAATTTGACTTTGACTTTGTCAAAACCTGAAGAAATGCCTGAAGTCTCAATGAATAGGAATGTGATAATTAGCATCTTTTAAGTCTAGTGTTACCAGGAAACATGAAAGAAGAAGAGGCAACAGCCTGTGAAATGATGTCATTTTGAATTTGTGCACTATCCCAAACATGTTTTGGAATGAAATATCCAGAACTGGTCTCCTAGTGTTTTCTTCCTTTGGGACTAGGAACATCCTTCATTAAAACCCCTTCCTTACCTGGGAGGGAGGAACTGGTTCTTTCATTCCTTGGGATAGCATGTAAGGAAGAACAGGTGGAAACAAGACAGTGTGGTTTGCAGAATGAAGAATGACTCCCCCCCCCCCCCCCCTGGAAAGGAGGAATTTCCTCCCACTGCCATCTGTAACCCTGATGAATGATTTTCAGAACCCATTTGTCTGAAACAATCTGTTGCCAAAGACAAAAATGGAGATTCAGACTTTGTGGAAGAGAAAAAGAGCAGGAGGGGGGGGGGGGGCACAAGTTCTCTTGAATAGTCATTCAGCCTTGGAGTGTTGGATGTTTGAGACTTCTTTTTAGAACCCCCTTGCCACTTTTTCTTAAACATCTGTTTACCTGAATTCTGTTAAGACTGTTTGTTCTGCTTTTTTGCCAAATTTTAATGAAGAGAAAGAAAATCCCTTGGGAGTTTAGAAAAGGAAGGCTGAAATATCTTAGCGATTCCCTGGATCAACTTGCCCCTTTCATCGCACACTTTGATCACCGCTGCAGCAGAGCAGCCAGACACCAAATCGCTATCTAAAGGAGAATTTAAAATCTCATTTTTATCATCATCTGGAAGGTTCTGAGAGTGTAGCCAAGCAAACCTCATTAAAACTACACCAGTGGTCATAGCACTGGAGGAAGTGTCAACACACACTGCAAACCATGAGTAGTGACCTGTGCAATAGAAGACACTAAGTTATTTAAACCAGATTATTCTTCACAAGAAGAAATTGTACATAAAACATTCCTCACACATTCACAATATATCAGAATAAACGTTAACATATGAGCCTGACAATTTAAAATTCTGAACTTTAAAGTTGCAGAAGTATACACTTTTTTCTTATATCTATCAGCAATTTTCCAATCATAATTAGAAAGAGTATGATTGGAATTAATGAAGTGCTTAGCAGCAGAGGAATCAAGTAAGGCTGTAACTGCTAGCTCATGTTTGTGAATGGTGTATAAACATGCAAAGGACTCAGGAACTTTGTACATATTATCTGCTTTTCTAGGGACAGCTAGATGACTAGCAGGAAAACTGCAGGCAATAAGACAAACGACCTCTAAATCATACAGGACAGGTTGAATAGGTGCAATTCTGGCAAATTCTTCTGGAACAACTCATTTTTTGAGGGACTGAGGAGCCTCAAGTTCTCTCACTGAAACACTGGGACATTCTAGCAATATTTTCAGAGAAAGAGAAACTCAGACTGGAAAAATCAGAAAGAGAGCTCTCCTCAGATTCAGAATCTTAAATGTCTTGTGGAAAGGAGGAATCCCTCTTTCTTTTACTGGAAACTACTCCACAAGAAGGACCAGTAGCTTGAATCAAACCCTGCACCAGTTCCTGTAAACTAATCCTATCCAAAGAAATTTGAGGAGTAGATACATTTTTGGTTTTCTGTTTCTTTTTGACAAGAAAAATGGGGCCAACCAAGATACTAATGGTAGCTGCTGCTTCTCTGTGGATGGGCACTGCATTCTGAAACAACAGGGAAATCTTACATGTTCCCTCTCCCAGGATTGGTAAGATTGATTCTCACTTGCCCACTGAGGGGACCCCAACAGCTTTAGAGGATGTGGCTAACCCCCTGTACATAGTGGCTGTAGGTGTTATACACCAGATGGATCCAGGGTAATACAGGAATAGTCTGAGGTGCAACAAATCACCACAGCAGAGTTACCCACCTGTGGCTGAGCACATTGCTAGCCTACTGTGGTACAAAGACTGTTTGCTGCTTAGCTTTTTCTTTTTATGGCCGGGAGATGGACCGACTGTGGGAGTGACAATCTGTTGGGTAAAACAAGCATCAATGTCAGTAAAACTAGCAGTCCACAAAAGTTACTTTTTTGACAGAAGAAACACAGTAAAAAAGCACTTTCAAACACTATGGCAGCCCCACAACCTTAAAACAAACACAATTTCTTTACAGAAGGTAGTTCATCAGTTGGATAACACTACTTTTAAATGGATAGAAACAATGAGTGCTCCATTTAAAAATACTTTCTGGTCTTGAGACAATCCATTAATCCACAACATTCTAAGTTTTAGAATAACTTCCCAGAAATGGGAAATAATAAAACATCAGTAAAAAATAAGAAAATAGAAGGTTTTTCCTCCAAAGGGGACTTATCTGTTCAGCTAAGGAAACCACAAGCTAATCGTCGATCCTCAAAAGCCTTAGAGGAGTGTACTTTTCAGTGACAGTAAAGCTTTAAAGTGCTTCACAGCCAAACTCATCTTTTAGTCAGCTCGGCTTGAGTTGCTTGACAGTTTGGGAGCATGGAAGGTGACCAGAAACTTTGGAAGCTGACCGGCTGTTTTATCCATGGCAGGATATAACCCATATAGCTAAAGCTACTGCAGCAGTGATCAATATGAAAAACATTGTCTGAGACTAAATTCTGTTACCTTGTTACTGGAAAGATGTTTAAATACAATGTCTTAATTGATGGCAAAGAGCTACGAGGCCTGCTAAAGACAGACAGTATGATCACTCTGACAAGAGAATAGTATTCATGTAAAAAGAAGTCCGAGCAAGCAACAGTTTAGAAAAGAGACATTCTCCAGCTTGGAGGAAACAACCTAAAGACTGTAAGATAATGATGCCATCTAATCAGCAGTAGCAGTAAACGTAGGAACTCCTACATGGGTTGGGGGGATGTGTACCTAATCATGGGTATGTGAAGGTTCGGGAAATCCTGCGCAATTTTATCAAGGAACTCTTAGTAATGCGATATATAAACAAAATAAATAAATATACTGAAAAATCTATCTGGTCTGAAAATCCAGTAGTGTATGAGCAAAACTACGACACTTATAAAATGCTCTTTCTGCTTTACTCATTAGAGAAAAAAAATGCAGAATTTAAGGCTGGACTGGTGCTGGTACTGCAGATAAGTAAGAAGGAATAAAATACTTGTAATTGTCACTTACATTATGTAACCTCCCACAAACAATAAGCAGAATGTCTGAGAAGAAAAATAACTCACACACTTTGCTTGAACAAGTGACAAAGCTAGTTTCTGACAATTTTTTGCCGCCGTGTTTATGCCACTGTGTATCATACAAGCAATATTTTAAATGGACTGTGTATTTCAAGCAGTTTATTTTTTAATATTGCCAGATGCTGCCTTCTGACAGTAGCCCTATAAGACAAAGTTTTAAAAAACTGTGTCACTTCCCGCAGGAAATCTCCTTCCCTACTGCAGCTTAAATCTAACCAGTAAATAAATATATATATCTCTATCAGCATCTGTCCTCAAAAGCTCTGAGCACTCTGGAAGCAATCAAGACTGTAGCTGCAACATAGATCTAAACACATGACATAAAGAAAATTTATAGACTCGGGTTATTTCTCATCTTGCCTCTGCTACTATAATGTACACTAAATGCATAACTGTGTATCTCAAGCCATGTAATAAAGGGACTGTCACCTGACATAAGCAGATTTCCAGGCAAAAACAAAAATTGTGCAGCATGCCAAGCCTCTCTGGAAACCATAGTAGCATTACAGCACATTTTCATTCAACTTCCTTTTCCACTGTATTAGTTCTCAAGCTTCAGTAGTTCATGTTGCACAATGATAAGACGCATTCTTTACATCTGCATACCCAACAGAAATTCAGACATAGCTCACTCACGCAATCATGATAAATACTTATCGAAGAATTTCCTTTTTTGTTTTCATTCATTCGTTCTTTGGTTACTCACTTAATCCTTTGCAAGGATATGAGAGAAACAAAGCCTGTAGCACTTAGAGGGTGTGAGTCTAGAAACACTCCAAAATTATGCAAAATAATTCCCATTTAAAGTTTTGGAAAGTTTCACCTATAATATTCACATTTGAAGCTTCTGAGGAAAATGCAAGCTCGGCCAGCAGGAGAAGAAAAGATGATTCAGTCAATTAGCAATGCAGTCCAAGTTTGTGATCATTAGGAATCATGGTTTATCAGCTGCTTAGAACTTCATTTGCTGCAATAAGCAGCATTCCCAATATTAATTATATTTTGCAGTAATGGGGACCCCCCCCCAAGAGGTTTCCAGCCTTGTGCAGTTGCCCAGTTTTCTACCCCTATAGTTCAAGTCATGGTTGAGTCGGACAGCAGTAACAGTCTGAAAGAAATAGCTTAAAAGCAACAGGTCTATATACAAGCCGTTAAAATGAACGTGACTCAGAGGAACAACCAGGTTCAGGTTTTGGAACAAATGCTGAAGGATTATTGTGTTAATAAACTTGATATTATGGGACTAGAACCAAGGACCATTAGTTGGAAAAATAACATGCTCATTTACATGCAATAGCACATTGTAAAAAAGTGAAAGTGACAGAGCAAGTGGGAGAAGAATATATGGTGGCATCTTTTTGGCAAGGTATAAAATTAACCATAGAAATTATTGGCAGCATTAATCTTCATATTGCTCAAAGTCAAAGAGTATGACACCCCGGCCAAGCTGCTCCATCCAGAAATGTGCTCTGCCTCATGAAAATGAAGATATCTTTGTAGGTACTGGAGTCCACAAGAATAAAAAGGATGACATTCGCAGACATGAAGATAAGATAAGCTGATGTTTGTATTTTGAAAAGGTGAACATTCAAAAACAAACTGCAAGAACAGGATATAGGTGTTACCAACATGTACTGGAGAACAACTAATAGACCACAATGGGGAGGCAGAGAGCCTAAATTCTGGGAAGAAGAACCTGCATACCCAGAAAAGCAAATACTACATATCAATGTTAGTTATGGGGCAGAAAATAAATTGGTTTATGTGAGGAATGCAAGACAATGTCTAGAAAAAGCAGTGAAAAAAGGTAAGCGAGGAGATGTTAGCCAGGAAGGCTGACATCTCTTGTACCATGAGAAATGCACAAAATAAATCAGCCAGGTAGGAAGAGAGATCAGATTCTGAATAAAGAAATAGCAGGTACAAGCTGCTTACAGAAAGGAAACGGTGTGTAAGTAGGACCTCTGCATTAATGGTCTGCAGTTGAAGAAGTTGGATGTGGAATACCCAAGTAAGGAAACAAAGGATAGTAGCGTGGTTACTTTCTAAGCAGCAATAATGATGAAATGAAAAGTAAAGACACTGACTACAGAAGTACAAAATGTTTTAAGGCCTTTATATAAATGTTAAAGGGCAGTAGGATTAAAATTGTAATACAAAAGTAAGTGAAGACGTAGATGGAACAAAGCACAGAGGAAGAAAATAAGGGAAGGCATCAAGCGTGAGTATTTGGTCACTGCAAGAAACCAGAAGTAAGTAGTCAGGAACTGTGGGGGAGATACACAAGACAGAGGGAGGGCCACATGAAGGGAGGAGATTACGTAATTATATTAATGCAAGGAAAAGCCACATGAAGGGAGGAGATTACGTAATTATAGTAATGCAAGGAAAGGCCACATGAAGGGAGGAGATTATGTAATTATAGTAATGCAAGGAAAGGCCACATGAAGGGAGGAGATTACGTAATTATAGTAATGCAAGGAAAGGCCACATGAAGGGAGGAGATTACGTAATTATATTAATGCAAGGAAAGGCTACATGAAGGGAGGAGATTACGTAATTATAGTAATGCAAGGAAAGGCCACATGAAGGGAGGAGATTATGTAATTATAGTAATGCAAGGAAAGGCCCCATGAAGGGAGGAGATTACGTAATTATAGTAATGCAAGGAAAGGCCACATGAAGGGAGGAGATTACGTAATTATAGTAATGCAAGGAAAGGCCACATGAAGGGAGGAGATTACGTAATTATAGTAATGCAAGGAAAGGCCACATGAAGGGAGGAGATTACGTAATTATATTAATGCAAGGAAAGGCTACATGAAGGGAGTAGATTACGTAATTATAGTAATGCAAGGAAAGGCCACATGAAGGGAGGAGATTATGTAATTATAGTAATGCAAGGAAAGGCCACATGAATGGAGGAGATTACGTAATTATAGTAATGCAAGGAAAGGCCCCATGAAGGGAGGAGATTACGTAATTATAGTAATGCAAGGAAAGGCCACATGAAGGGAGGAGATTATGTAATTATAGTAATGCAAGGAAAGGCCACATGATGGGAGGAGATTACGTAATTATAGTAATGCAAGGAAAGGCCACATGAAGGGAGGAGATTACGTAATTATAGTAATGCAAGGAAAGGCCACATGAAGGGAGGAGATTACGTAATTATAGTAATGCAAGGAAAGGCCACATGAAGGGAGGAGATTACGTAATTATAGTAATGCAAGGAAAGGCCACATGAAGGGAGGAGATTACGTAATTATAGTAATGCAACGACGGGCCACATGAAGGGAGGAAATTCTGTAATTATGACAGTGCAAGGAAGGGCCACATGAAGGGAGGAGATTACGTAATTATAGTAATGCAAGGACAGGCCACATGAAGGGAGGAGATTACGTAATTATAGTAATGTAAGGAAAAGCCACATGAAGGGAGGAGATTACTTAATTATAGTAATGCAAGGAAAGGCTACATGAAGGGAGGAGATTATGTAATTATAGTAATGCAACGACGGGCCACATGAAGGGAGGAAATTCTGTAATTATGACAGTGCACAGAAGGGCCACATGAAGGGAGGAGATTACGTAATTATAGTAATGCAAGGAAAGGCTACATGAAGGGAGGAGATTATGTAATTATAGTAATGCAAGGAAAGGCTACATGAAGGGAGGAGATTATGTAATTATAGTAATGCAACGACGGGCCACATGAAGGGAGGAAATTCTGTAATTATGACAGTGCAAGGAAGGGCCACATGAAGGGAGAAAATTATGTAATTATAGTAATGCAAGGACGGGCCACATGAAGGGAGGAAATTCTGTAATTATGTTAATGCAAGGATGGGCCATGTGAAGGGAGAAGATTACGTAATTATATTAATGCAAGGAAAGGCCACATGAAGGGAGGAGATTATGTAATTATAGTAATGCAAGGATGGGCCAAATGAAGGGAGGAAATTCTGTAATTATGTTAATTCAAGGAAAGGCCACATGAAGGGAGGAAATTCTGTAATTATGAAAGTGCAAGGAAGGGCCACATGAAGGAGGAAATTATGTAATTATGAAAGTGCAAGGAAGGGCCACATGAAGGAGGAAATTATGTAATTATGTTAGTGCAAGGATGGGCCATGTTTAGGGAGGTTATGTAATTATGTTAGTGCAAGGACCACATATGAAAGAGAAACACTCTAATGATGATTTTGTAGAGGAGATCAGACCTAGAAATGTGACAGAAGAAAAATAACAAGCACAGAAAAATATGGTGATCTCTGTGTGTGTGGCAAACCATTAGTACATCTGAAGCCTCACCTCATGATAACATCAAAACAATGGTCATAAAGGAAATATAAGGCATTACTTAAACTACAGGTGAAGTGTTAACTTTGATAAGGAAAATCCAGTTTTCCACAGAGTAGCTTATAGAATATATAAGTATGAATGGGGCATATGGAATTACTTAAAGCAAAAGAGCTACAAACACTCATTGCTTTTTGGACAAATGGCTGAGAAAAGTAAAGAAGAGTGGAATAACATGCCATGCCTGTATCATGTAAGCAGAGCTGGGGTGATTTCTACCACAAATGCTGATATCATCTTCTGATGAAATAAGTGCTGCATTTTTTGTCATTGTATATGTCAATGTGTTGTAATAATGTGAATTTATATATTGCGTTTCACTTATTAGAAGTTTTAAGATCAGCATGCATAGTAATTTTAGCGGCTTAACACTTTTGGAACTGAAGGATTGGGAAACTGTGAGTTCTACTCCCACTCCAGGTATTTGGCTGAAATTTCTCAATTACTGGCACTTCAGTATAGCCTTATTTATTTATTTATTTACATTTGTTGACCGGGAGTGTCCGACTGGACGTAGGTCCATTTTCAGCAGAGGCCCGGGGAGAAAAGCTCCACAGTTAAAATAAACAGACAGTAGTTACATTGGATTATGTATCGATTAACAATTTAACATAGCAATTACTTACAACATATTTACAGATGAAGAACATAGTACATCAGTAGACAACTAGACTCTTTATCTGTGAAGTACATAACAGACATTAACAAATGTTATAATAAGAAGTTCCTGCTGTATAATAAGTACGAGGCTTATGAGCATCTGAGCTTGCTATAATCAAGGTAGTTAGTGGAGTGGAAAGAAAGGTAGTGGTTGGATGGGGTAGGTGATATTAGAGTGGGAGTTGCAAGGGCATAGCCAGCATGTTTTTAGGTGCACTTTTAGCCTTAAGCAGCACTGTAGTCCTGGATGGTCATCCTTTGGATGAGACATTAATCTGAGTTTCCACCTGCTTGAGTAGGTGGTAGTTAAGGTAGATGTGAAATTTCCTACAGCACCTATTAAAGACAAAAGACATGCTCTGTGATGCCCTGGACAAGTTTCTCTAAGTAGTGTGAGTATCAGCTCTACTCTAATCTACCCTGAAAATGGGCCACTTGTCTAATGGGACTACCTGGTGAACAAAAGATAAACCTTGGGGCAGAACTATTTTGAATTATGCAGTTTGGATTTGATTCAAAAGTTTTATATTACAGTTAAAAATGAAATGGAGAAGATGTGACTACAAGTGTGTCAAAGGAAAAAAAATACAAGTTAAAAGGGAGGGTGAACGTGATTACCTAAGCAAACAAAGGGAGAGGTAAGTTAAAAGGGAGGGTGAACGGGATTACCTTAGCAAAGAGAAGGGAGAGGTAAGTTAAAAGAGAAGGTGAACATGATTACCTTAGCAAAAAAAAAGGGAGAGGTAAGTTAAAAGGGAGGCTAAACGTGATTACCTTAGCAAACAGAAAGGAGAGGTCAGTTAAAAGGGAGGGTGAATGTGATTACCTTAGCAAACAGAAGGGAGAGGCAAGTTAAAAGGGAGAGTGAATGTGATTACCTTAGCAAACAGAAGGGAGAGGTAAGTTAAAAGGGAGGGTGAACGTAATTACCTTAGCAAACAGAAGGGAGAGGTAAGTTTAAAGGGAGGGTGAATGTGATTACCTTAGCAAACAAAGGGAGAGGTAAGTTAAAAGGGAGGGTGAACATGATTACCTTAGCAAACAGAAGGGAGAGGTAAGTTAAAAGGGAGGGTGAATGTGATTACCTTAGTGTCAATCGTCAGGTCAGGAAGAAAGAGGCAAATGTTGTGGGTTCTTTATATGCAAACACATCATAAATGAGGTTAAGTAACTTTAACTTATAAATAAACTAGCAATCATGTACGTACATGTTAACACTCTGGCTGCACCTTCAAAATGGCACTGAAGATAACCCATGCTTGTTATTTATATGCACACACAGCCTTAGAAAAGCTTAAAGGCACAGCAAACCTGTTATTCTACATCCTCCCTCTTTGAGAAATGAGTCATTGTCACGGGAATTAATAAATATGCAGTTTATACAGGAATGATTTTCATCATGCAATTATACAAAGCTAGGTACATATATACAACTATGTCCAAGTTGCTGTGTATTTCACACTGGGCTTTGAGATGCAACCATATCATGTGACATAAAATTTGGGATCTGGTTTAGCAATTGTCTCTGCCAACTTTTCAATCTTAGGATCCTTGAGATCTTCTGCCAGAATGGAATCAGGAGTCAAGACACATTCTGGAGCAGGAATATCATCTGGATTGCTCTGAGAGTTAAGAGTCTTTATCACAGGTACGATGCTGCAATATCAGTTCTGTTACAGGAAGAAGATGTCTGCGATTTCTCCTGTACTCCACACCTTCGGTTTTAACAAAATAGGAACTCAGCTGTGCACATATACTTTATTTGACCAATCTGGTTGAATCCTTTAGCTGTTTGTATCCTCACTGTCTGTCCTTCTTTCCAGGGACGAAGAAATATGCTCATTTTGTCATAGCCAGACTTTTGAAAAGAATGCTTCTTGAATAACTGGGCTTTAATGGCTTTGTTGCTTTTAGCTTTAGGTCTCAATAAACTAGAACTGATAGGCAATGTTGTTCTGGTTTACCTGGATAGAGGTCTTTGAGCAGGTGAGCCAAGTATATTGTCATGGGGTATGTTGCTGAGCTTAAGTAAATTAAAACAAAAACATTGGTATTATCACCCTTTGACTTCTCATGCAATTGCTTTGCTCTCTGTGCTGCACATTCAGCAGGTCCATTTGATTGCTGATACTCTGGGCTACTAGTAACATGTACAAAGTCCCATTCTCTTGTAATATGTACAAAGTCCCATTCTCTTGTAACATGTAGAGAGTCCCATTCTCTAGTAACACGTACAAAGTCCCATTCTCTAGTAACATGTACAAAGTCCCATTCTCTTGTAACATGTACAAAGTCCCATTCTCTTGTAACACGTACAAAGTCCCATTCTCTTGTAACATGTACAGAGTCCCATTCTCTAGTAACACGTACAAAGTCCCATTCTCTAGTAACATGTACAGAGTCCCATTCTCTAGTAACATGTACAAAGTCCCATTCTCTTGTAACATGTACAAAGTCCCATTCTCTTGTAACACGTACAAAGTCCCATTCTCTAGTAACATGTACAGAGTCCCATTCTCTAGTAACATGTACAAAGTCCCATTCTCTTGTAACATGTACAAAGTCCCATTCTCTTGTAACATGTACAGAGTCCCATTCTCTAGTAACATGTACAAAGTCCCATTCTCTTGTAACATGTACAAAGTCCCATTCTCTTGTAACATGTACAAAGTCCCATTCTCTAGTAACATGTACAAAGTCCCATTCTCTTGTAACATGTACAAAGTCCCATTCTCTAGTAACATGTACAAAGTCCCATTCTCTAGTAACATGTACAAAGTCCCATTCTCTTGTAACATGTACAAAGTAACATTCTCTTGTAACATGTACAAAGTCCCATTCTCTTGTAACACGTACAAAGTCCCATTCTCTAGTAACATGTACAAAGTCCCATTCTCTTGTAACATGTACAAAGTCCCATTCTCTAGTAACACGTACAAAGTCCCATTCTCTAGTAACATGTACAAAGTCCCATTCTCTTGTAACATGTACAGAGTCCCATTCTCTAGTAACATGTACAAAGTCCCATTCTCTTGTAACATGTACAAAGTCCCATTCTCTTGTAACATGTACAAAGTCCCATTCTCTTGTAACATGTACAGAGTCCCATTCTCTAGTAACATGTACAAAGTCCCATTCTCTTGTAACACGTACAAAGTCCCATTCTCTAGTAACATGTACAAAGTCCCATTCTCTTGTAACATGTACAAAGTCCCATTCTCTAGTAACATGTACAAAGTCCCATTCTCTTGTAACATGTACAAAGTCCCATTCTCTTGTAACATGTACAGAGTCCCATTCTCTTGTAACATGTACAGAGTCCCATTCTCTTGTAACATGTACAAAGTCCCATTCTCTTGTAACATGTACAGAGTCCCATTCTCTAGTAACATGTACAAAGTCCCATTCTCTTGTAACATGTACAAAGTCCCATTCTCTTGTAACATGTACAAAGTCCCATTCTCTTGTAACATGTACAGAGTCCCATTCTCTTGTAACATGTACAAAGTCCCATTCTCTAGTAACATGTACAGAGTCCCATTCTCTTGTAACATGTACAAAGTCCCATTCTCTAGTAACATGTACAGAGTCCCATTCTCTTGTAACATGTACAAAGTCCCATTCTCTAGTAACATGTACAAAGTCCCATTCTCTTGTAACATGTACAGAGTCCCATTCTCTAGTAACATGTACAAAGTCCCATTCTCTTGTAACATGTACAAAGTCCCATTCTCTTGTAACATGTACAAAGTCCCATTCTCTTGTAACATGTACAGAGTCCCATTCTCTAGTAACATGTACAAAGTCCCATTCTCTTGTAACATGTACAAAGTCCCATTCTCTAGTAACATGTACAAAGTCCCATTCTCTTGTAACATGTACAGAGTCCCATTCTCTTGTAACATGTACAAAGTCCCATTCTCTAGTAACATGTACAAAGTCCCATTCTCTTGTAACATGTACAGAGTCCCATTCTCTAGTAACATGTACAAAGTCCCATTCTCTTGTAACATGTACAAAGTCCCATTCTCTAGTAACATGTACAAAGTCCCATTCTCTTGTAACATGTACAAAGTCCCATTCTCTAGTAACATGTACAGAGTCCCATTCTCTTGTAACATGTACAAAGTCCCATTCTCTTGTAACATGTACAAAGTCCCATTCTCTTGTAACATGTACAGAGTCCCATTCTCTAGTAACATGTACAAAGTCCCATTCTCTTGTAACATGTACAAAGTCCCATTCTCTAGTAACATGTACAGAGTCCCATTCTCTAGTAACATGTACAGAGTCCCATTCTCTTGTAACATGTACAAAGTCCCATTCTCTTGTAACATGTACAAAGTCCCATTCTCTAGTAACATGTACAAAGTCCCATTCTCTTGTAACATGTACAGAGTCCCATTCTCTTGTAACATGTACAAAGTCCCATTCTCTTGTAACATGTACAGAGTCCCATTCTCTAGTAACGTGTACAAAGTCCCATTCTCTTGTAACATATACAAAGTCCAATTCTCTAGTAACATGTACAAAGTTGCATTCTCTAGTAACATGTACAGAGTCCCATTCTCTAGTAACATGTACTGAGTCCCATTCTCTTGTAACATGTACAGAGTCCCATTGTCTTGTAACATGTACAAAGTCCCATTCTCTAGTAACATGTACACAGTCCCATTCTCTTGTAACATGTACAAAGTCCCATTCTCTTGTAACATGTACAAAGTCCCATTCTCTAGTAACATGTACAGAGTCCCATTCTCTTGTAACATGTACAAAGTCCCATTCTCTAGTAACATGTACAAAGTCCCATTCTCTTGTAACATGTACAAAGTCCCATTCTCTTGTAACATGTACAAAGTCCCATTCTCTTGTAACATGTACAAAGTCCCATTCTCTTGTAACATGTACAAAGTCCCATTCTCTTGTAACATGTACAGAGTCCCATTCTCTTGTAACATGTACAGAGTCCCATTCTCTAGTAACATGTACAAAGTCCCATTCTCTTGTAACATGTACAAAGTCCCATTCTCTTGTAACATGTACAAAGTCCCATTCTCTTGTAACATGTACAGAGTCCCATTCTCTTGTAACATGTACAAAGTCCCATTCTCTAGTAACATGTACAAAGTCCCATTCTCTTGTAACATGTACAGAGTCCCATTCTCTTGTAACATGTACAAAGTCCCATTCTCTAGTAACATGTACAGAGTCCCATTCTCTAGTAACATGTACAAAGTCCCATTCTCTTGTAACATGTACAAAGTCCCATTCTCTTGTAACATGTACAAAGTCCCATTCTCTTGTAACATGTACAAAGTCCCATTCTCTTGTAACATGTACAGAGTCCCATTCTCTTGTAACATGTACAGAGTCCCATTCTCTAGTAACATGTACAAAGTCCCATTCTCTAGTAACATGTACAAAGTCCCATTCTCTTGTAACATGTACAAAGTCCCATTCTCTTGTAACATGTACAAAGTCCCATTCTCTTGTAACATGTACAGAGTCCCATTCTCTTGTAACATGTACAGAGTCCCATTCTCTTGTAACATGTACAAAGTCCCATTCTCTAGTAACATGTACAAAGTCCCATTCTCTTGTAACATGTACAAAGTCCCATTCTCTAGTAACATGTACAAAGTCCCATTCTCTTGTAACATGTACAAAGTCCCATTCTCTTGTAACATGTACAAAGTCCCATTCTCTTGTAACATGTACAGAGTCCCATTCTCTTGTAACATGTACAAAGTCCCATTCTCTTGTAACATGTACAAAGTCCCATTCTCTTGTAACACGTACAAAGTCCCATTCTCTAGTAACATGTACAAAGTCCCATTCTCTAGTAACATGTACAAAGTCCCATTCTCTAGTAACATGTACAGAGTCCCATTCTCTTGTAACATGTACAAAGTCCCATTCTCTAGTAACATGTACAGAGTCCCATTCTCTTGTAACATGTACAAAGTCCCATTCTCTTGTAACATGTACAAAGTCCCATTCTCTTGTAACATGTACAAAGTCCCATTCTCTAGTAACATGTACAAAGTCCCATTCTCTTGTAACATGTACAAAGTCCCATTCTCTTGTAACATGTACAAAGTCCCATTCTCTTGTAACATGTACAGAGTCCCATTCTCTAGTAACATGTACAAAGTCCCATTCTCTTGTAACATGTACAGAGTCCCATTCTCTTGTAACATGTACAAAGTCCCATTCTCTAGTAACATGTACAAAGTCCCATTCTCTTGTAACATGTACAAAGTCCCATTCTCTTGTAACATGTACAAAGTCCCATTCTCTTGTAACATGTACAAAGTCCCATTCTCTTGTAACATGTACAAAGTCCCATTCTCTTGTAACATGTACAAAGTCCCATTCTCTTGTAACATGTACAAAGTCCCATTCTCTTGTAACATGTACAGAGTCCCATTCTCTAGTAACATGTACAGAGTCCCATTCTCTTGTAACATGTACAAAGTCCCATTCTCTTGTAACATGTACAGAGTCCCATTCTCTAGTAACATGTACAAAGTCCCATTCTCTTGTAACATGTACAAAGTCCCATTCTCTAGTAACATGTACAAAGTCCCATTCTCTAGTAACATGTACAGAGTCCCATTCTCTAGTAACATGTACAAAGTCCCATTCTCTTGTAACATGTACAGAGTCCCATTCTCTTGTAACATGTACAAAGTCCCATTCTCTAGTAACACGTACAGAGTCCCATTCTCTTGTAACACGTACAAAGTCCCATTCTCTTGTAACATGTACAGATTCCCATTCTCTAGTAACATGTACAGAGTCCCATTCTCTAGTAACATATACAAAGTCCCATTCTCTTGTAACACGTACAAAGTCCCATTCTCTTGTAACATGTACAAAGTCCCATTCTCTTGTAACATGTACAAAGTCCCATTCTCTTGTAACATGTACAGAGTCCCATTCTCTAGTAACATGTACAAAGTCCCATTCTCTTGTAACATGTACAAAGTCCCATTCTCTTGTAACATGTACAAAGTCCCATTCTCTTGTAACATGTACAGAGTCCCATTCTCTTGTAACATGTACAGAGTCCCATTCTCTTGTAACATGTACAAAGTCCCATTCTCTAGTAACATGTACAAAGTCCCATTCTCTTGTAACATGTACAAAGTCCCATTCTCTAGTAACATGTACAAAGTCCCATTCTCTTGTAACATGTACAAAGTCCCATTCTCTTGTAACATGTACAAAGTCCCATTCTCTTGTAACATGTACAGAGTCCCATTCTCTTGTAACATGTACAAAGTCCCATTCTCTTGTAACATGTACAAAGTCCCATTCTCTTGTAACATGTACAAAGTCCCATTCTCTAGTAACATGTACAAAGTCCCATTCTCTAGTAACATGTACAAAGTCCCATTCTCTTGTAACATGTACAGAGTCCCATTCTCTTGTAACATGTACAAAGTCCCATTCTCTAGTAACATGTACAAAGTCCCATTCTCTTGTAACATGTACAAAGTCCCATTCTCTAGTAACATGTACAAAGTCCCATTCTCTTGTAACATGTACAAAGTCCCATTCTCTTGTAACATGTACAAAGTCCCATTCTCTTGTAACATGTACAAAGTCCCATTCTCTAGTAACATGTACAAAGTCCCATTCTCTTGTAACATGTACAAAGTCCCATTCTCTAGTAACATGTACAAAGTCCCATTCTCTTGTAACATGTACAGAGTCCCATTCTCTTGTAACATGTACAAAGTCCCATTCTCTAGTAACATGTACAAAGTCCCATTCTCTTGTAACATGTACAGAGTCCCATTCTCTAGTAACATGTACAAAGTCCCATTCTCTTGTAACATGTACAGAGTCCCATTCTCTTGTAACATGTACAAAGTCCCATTCTCTAGTAACATGTACAAAGTCCCATTCTCTTGTAACATGTACAGAGTCCCATTCTCTTGTAACATGTACAAAGTCCCATTCTCTTGTAACATGTACAAAGTCCCATTCTCTAGTAACATGTACAAAGTCCCATTCTCTAGTAACATGTACAGAGTCCCATTCTCTTGTAACATGTACAAAGTCCCATTCTCTTGTAACATGTACAAAGTCCCATTCTCTAGTAACATGTACAAAGTCCCATTCTCTTGTAACATGTACAGAGTCCCATTCTCTTGTAACATGTACAAAGTCCCATTCTCTTGTAACATGTACAGAGTCCCATTCTCTAGTAACATGTACAAAGTCCCATTCTCTTGTAACATGTACAAAGTCCCATTCTCTAGTAACATGTACAAAGTCCCATTCTCTAGTAACATGTACAAAGTCCCATTCTCTAGTAACATGTACAAAGTCCCATTCTCTTGTAACATGTACAGAGTCCCATTCTCTTGTAACATGTACAAAGTCCCATTCTCTAGTAACATGTACAGAGTCCCATTCTCTTGTAACATGTACAAAGTCCCATTCTCTTGTAACATGTACAGAGTCCCATTCTCTAGTAACATGTACAGAGTCCCATTCTCTTGTAACATGTACAAAGTCCCATTCTCTAGTAACATGTACAAAGTCCCATTCTCTTGTAACATGTACAAAGTCCCATTCTCTTGTAACATGTACAAAGTCCCATTCTCTTGTAACATGTACAAAGTCCCATTCTCTTGTAACATGTACAAAGTCCCATTCTCTTGTAACATGTACAGAGTCCCATTCTCTTGTAACATGTACAAAGTCCCATTCTCTAGTAACATGTACAAAGTCCCATTCTCTTGTAACATGTACAAAGTCCCATTCTCTTGTAACATGTACAAAGTCCCATTCTCTTGTAACATGTACAAAGTCCCATTCTCTTGTAACATGTACAGAGTCCCATTCTCTTGTAACATGTACAAAGTCCCATTCTCTAGTAACATGTACAAAGTCCCATTCTCTTGTAACATGTACAGAGTCCCATTCTCTTGTAACATGTACAAAGTCCCATTCTCTAGTAACATGTACAAAGTCCCATTCTCTAGTAACATGTACAAAGTCCCATTCTCTTGTAACATGTACAAAGTCCCATTCTCTTGTAACATGTACAAAGTCCCATTCTCTTGTAACATGTACAGAGTCCCATTCTCTTGTAACATGTACAAAGTCCCATTCTCTAGTAACATGTACAAAGTCCCATTCTCTTGTAACATGTACAAAGTCCCATTCTCTTGTAACATGTACAAAGTCCCATTCTCTAGTAACATGTACAAAGTCCCATTCTCTTGTAACATGTACAAAGTCCCATTCTCTTGTAACATGTACAAAGTCCCATTCTCTTGTAACATGTACAGAGTCCCATTCTCTTGTAACATGTACAGAGTCCCATTCTCTTGTAACATGTACAAAGTCCCATTCTCTAGTAACATGTACAAAGTCCCATTCTCTTGTAACATGTACAGAGTCCCATTCTCTTGTAACATGTACAAAGTCCCATTCTCTTGTAACATGTACAGAGTCCCATTCTCTTGTAACATGTACAAAGTCCCATTCTCTTGTAACATGTACAAAGTCCCATTCTCTAGTAACATGTACAAAGTCCCATTCTCTTGTAACATGTACAAAGTCCCATTCTCTTGTAACATGTACAAAGTCCCATTCTCTTGTAACATGTACAGAGTCCCATTCTCTTGTAACATGTACAAAGTCCCATTCTCTTGTAACATGTACAAAGTCCCATTCTCTTGTAACACGTACAAAGTCCCATTCTCTAGTAACATGTACAAAGTCCCATTCTCTAGTAACATGTACAAAGTCCCATTCTCTTGTAACATGTACAGAGTCCCATTCTCTTGTAACATGTACAAAGTCCCATTCTCTAGTAACATGTACAGAGTCCCATTCTCTTGTAACATGTACAAAGTCCCATTCTCTAGTAACATGTACAAAGTCCCATTCTCTTGTAACATGTACAGAGTCCCATTCTCTAGTAACATGTACAAAGTCCCATTCTCTTGTAACATGTACAAAGTCCCATTCTCTTGTAACATGTACAAAGTCCCATTCTCTTGTAACATGTACAGAGTCCCATTCTCTAGTAACATGTACAAAGTCCCATTCTCTTGTAACATGTACAAAGTCCCATTCTCTAGTAACATGTACAAAGTCCCATTCTCTTGTAACATGTACAGAGTCCCATTCTCTTGTAACATGTACAAAGTCCCATTCTCTAGTAACATGTACAAAGTCCCATTCTCTTGTAACATGTACAGAGTCCCATTCTCTAGTAACATGTACAAAGTCCCATTCTCTTGTAACATGTACAGAGTCCCATTCTCTTGTAACATGTACAAAGTCCCATTCTCTAGTAACATGTACAAAGTCCCATTCTCTTGTAACATGTACAGAGTCCCATTCTCTAGTAACATGTACAAAGTCCCATTCTCTTGTAACATGTACAAAGTCCCATTCTCTAGTAACATGTACAAAGTCCCATTCTCTTGTAACATGTACAAAGTCCCATTCTCTAGTAACATGTACAGAGTCCCATTCTCTTGTAACATGTACAGAGTCCCATTCTCTTGTAACATGTACAGAGTCCCATTCTCTAGTAACATGTACAAAGTCCCATTCTCTTGTAACATGTACAAAGTCCCATTCTCTAGTAACATGTACAGAGTCCCATTCTCTAGTAACATGTACAGAGTCCCATTCTCTTGTAACATGTACAAAGTCCCATTCTCTTGTAACATGTACAAAGTCCCATTCTCTAGTAACATGTACAAAGTCCCATTCTCTTGTAACATGTACAGAGTCCCATTCTCTTGTAACATGTACAAAGTCCCATTCTCTTGTAACATGTACAGAGTCCCATTCTCTAGTAACATGTACAAAGTCCCATTCTCTTGTAACATGTACAAAGTCCCATTCTCTAGTAACATGTACAAAGTCCCATTCTCTAGTAACATGTACAAAGTCCCATTCTCTAGTAACATGTACAAAGTCCCATTCTCTTGTAACATGTACAGAGTCCCATTCTCTTGTAACATGTACAAAGTCCCATTCTCTAGTAACATGTACAGAGTCCCATTCTCTTGTAACATGTACAAAGTCCCATTCTCTTGTAACATGTACAGAGTCCCATTCTCTAGTAACATGTACAGAGTCCCATTCTCTTGTAACATGTACAAAGTCCCATTCTCTTGTAACATGTACAGAGTCCCATTCTCTTGTAACATGTACAGAGTCCCATTCTCTAGTAACATGTACAGAGTCCCATTCTCTTGTAACATGTACAAAGTCCCATTCTCTTGTAACATGTACAGAGTCCCATTCTCTAGTAACATGTACAAAGTCCCATTCTCTTGTAACATGTACAAAGTCCCATTCTCTTGTAACACGTACAAAGTCCCATTCTCTTGTAACATGTACAAAGTCCCATTCTCTTGTAACATGTACAGAGTCCCATTCTCTTGTAACATGTACAAAGTCCCATTCTCTAGTAACATGTACAAAGTCCCATTCTCTTGTAACATGTACAGAGTCCCATTCTTTTGTAACTTGTACAAAGTCCCATTTTCTAGTAACATGTACAGAGTCCCATTCTCTAGTAACATGTACAAGGTCCCATTCTCTTGTAACATGTACAAAGTCCCATTCTCTTGTAACATGTACAAAGTCCCATTCTCTTGTAACATGTACAAAGTAACATTCTCTTGTAACATGTACAAAGTCCCATTCTCTTGTAACATTTACAGAGTCCCATTCTCTTGTAACATGTACAAAGTCCCATTCTCTAGTAACACGTACAAAGTCCCATTCTCTTGTAACATGTACAAAGTCCCATTCTCTTGTAACATGTACAGAGTCCCATTCTCTTGTAAATTTCTGAAACAATTGTCTGGCAAATTGGTTACCAGTGTCAGAAAGAAATTTCTGTGTACTGCCATGGACTGAGAAATGGAGTTTCAACCTTGTAAAGACTGTAGTAGAAGTTAGATTAGGTAGTAGATCGATCTAAAACCAACTCAAGTAAGAGTCTACCGGTACAAAGTAATGTTGATTGTTCCACTTGAATATGTCAGTAGCTACTATTGACCTAGTCAGTTGAGGGATTTGATTTAGCTGAAGTGGTTCTTTTTGCAAATGCAGTTTAGTACACTTACAAACTGAATAGGAAGAAAGTAATCTATCAATGTCCTTTGCTAGAGAAGTCCAAAACACAAGTACTTTTGCCCTTTTCTTAGTAGATTCAGAACCTGGGTAACCACAATGCAAATTCTGAATATACTCTTGTTGTAAGGAAGCAGGACCAACAATTTTACGGCCTTTGAAAATAATGCCATCTTCCATCAACAACCTATCTCTGTAAGGAAAGGATGGTTGCACAGGTGGTACACTTGATTGCTTTAACAGCCATCCAATACTTATGTAGTGATGGAGCTTTTGCAAAACTGGATCAGTCATTGTATGATCTCATAGCTCATCAAGTCTTGTGGTAGAAAAATTATGCGCTTCCATGACATCAAAGTCAAAATTCTCCATATCAAGCTGTTCCATTGTAGTTCTGGATGATCTGGATAAGGTATCAGACAGATAAAAAAGTTTGCCTTTCATATAGACCATTTTGAAGTTGTAGTTTTGCAATTTATGCATCATTCTTTGTAATCTTGTTGGGACTGAATGCATAGGCTTTTCTAAAATAGTATCCAAAGGTTGATGATCAGTTAGAATCTGGATATCTAGACCATAGATATAATCGTGAAACTTGGAACATGCAAATACTATTGCCAAAAGTTCCTTCTCAATTTGAGCATAGTGCATCTCAGTCTGAGTAAGTGTTCTAGATGTGAAGGCTACTGACCTGCCCTCTTGAGGAATAACTGCACCTAAACAAACATTTGAAGCATCGGTGGAAAGAGTGACTGGTTTGTTGACATCATAGTACCTTAATGTTGGTGGGGTAGCAATTTTCTGCTTAAGAACTTCAAATGCTTTCTGGTGCTGTTCTAGCCATGACCATGTAACATTTGTACATGTGAGCTCTCTCAAAGGTGCTGTCAGTTCACTGTAGTCTAGTATAAGCTTTCCTAAATAGTTGACCATACCAAGAAAATGTTGTAGAGCTTGAACATTATCTGGTACTGGCATTTCTAGTATTGTTGCTTGCTTGGACGGGTCAGATCTCAAGTCAGTACTTGCAAACAAATGACCTACATATGTAACTTCTGGCAATCTGAATTAGCACTTCAGAGGATTGAGGTTTAAGTTCACATTTCATGCTCTGTCTAGAGCTCTCTCAAGATTTCGGTCATGCTCTGCCTCACCATTGCCTCCGACCAATAAATAATCTACTGTTATGGCACAAGGATAGCTCAAAACAATTTTCTCCATTGCACGCTGAAAGACTTCACTTGCAGAATTTATTCCAAATGGCATCCTGACGAATCTATATCTGCCAAATAGGGTACTGAATGTAGTCAGTAGTGAAGATTTGCGATCAAGTATCACTTGCCATAATTAACTCTTTGCATCCAAGACAGAAAAAATAGTAGCATTCGGTATCAGGGCTGTGACTTCTTCGACTGTATGCATAGGATGATGCGGTCTCTTCAATGCTTTGTTCAAATTGCTTTGGTAAATACTTTTTCTGATTTCATCTGAGCCTTTTTTATGAGCTGCTAACATGGACGACACCCATTTGGTAGGTTCTGTAACTGGACAAATTACACCTTGTTGCACCATTTTGTCCACTTAAGCTTTGACTTTATGCTACATAGCTATGGGAACTCTTCTTGCTGGTCTGAACACTGGACTGATTTCTGCATCTAGTTACATTGCTCTGAATTTGTGCTTCAAACACTTGGGGCCTCCCCTTGATTCAGCCTGCACAACAATATAATGAGTTTCTCCTTCACCTTCATATACTGCTGGTGCATAGACAAATGAATGCTTCCTTTCAATGGCCTCTGACACTGCTAAGTTTAGCAAAATGAATGCCCTGGTGCATGTATCCATATCAGAATAATCTACTTGTATAAATATATCATACTCTTTCTCAAATATTCTCCAATTCTCTGCAATATTCTGATCAAATACAAGTGGTTGAGGCTTGCAAAATCCATCTGCCATATTAACATATCTTAGTGAAGACTCTTGCAAATGTACACAAACACACACACTTATACACACACATACACATGTGCTTGAAAGCTATGCCAGTACTTGCAATAGCGTGATAAGCCTCTGTATAACTGAACTTTACAAAATAAATCTCCTGGGCACTTTAATACACTGAAATCACTTTATTGCAAAAGTCACTTGTCTTGAAATTATGTTAGTGCATGAGCCATTTATCTTGAAATTATTTGACTGTAAAAGTCATTTATCATCATTTTAAGAAACCTTTCAAATAACTGCATAATGAAAATAAACTGGGTAATAGAAGCTGAGAGCTTGAAACATTTCGAAACTACAGTACTTTGTGAATAAAATTTCAAAGTAATTACACTTTGCAAATGAACCGGGCAGATGTTCAGAGTGAGAAACACCTTGAAATAACTGCAGTTTGCGAATAACAGTACACAGCACACTGAAATTTCCCAAAATGGCTGCACTTTGTCAAATAACGCTTTATAGTTTTAGAAACACTCTGCAATGGCAGCACTCTGCGAATGAACACATCCAGCACAAGAAACTTTTTGAAATGGCTGTATTTGAATGCACTTCATGAAATAGTTGCACTTTGCACACAAACTCTTTGGAATAAATGCACAGTAATAAAAACACACTATAAGCACTTTTACACACTTTGAGATATTTTGAATAACTATATATAATAGTTATGGAATTTAAGGTTTCAATCAAAGCAAAGTAAGAATTTATGCCAAAACACATGAAGTTGCCCTTGCTTTATTTATGCTCAATGTGCCCTTTTCTGCCTCTTGTTATATTTGTTTTGCTCATTTAATTTCTTTTCATGCCCATTATACTTTCTTGTGCTCATTTTACTTTAAACATGCTTGTTTTATCAAATAGCCTTGTTTCAGATATTTTGTTTCATTAATAATCTTTTTCATGCTTCTCTTTTGCTTAATAAACATTTCTGTGTTATTAGTTCGCTTAGTAATATGTTTTGTGCCCTCATAATGCTCCATTTTATCTCTTTTAATAAATAAATCTTTGTGCATATTTTCCTTACCTTTAGCTTGCTTCTGGCCCTTGTTTGTTCTCAGTTCACTTAGTTTACCTCTGCACCCCATGGCTCGAGTAGTCTTTACCATTCCGGTTCTGACACCATGTCACTCGCCAGGTCTGGAAGAAATAGGTGAAGGTTGTGGGTTCTTGTTCAAGCAGCTTTATTATATAAAATGCATTGTAAACAAAGCTAAGCAACTTTAACTTATAAACAAACTAGCTATCATGCACATAGATGTTAACTCTCTGGCTGCACCTTCAAAGTAGCACTGAAGATAACATGTGCTTGGAATTCATATGCACACACAGCCTTAGAAAATCTTCTTAAAGGCACAGCAAACCTGTTATTCTACACTTAGCAAAGTTAAAAGGGAGGGTGGATGTGGTTACCTTAACAAAGAGAAGGGAGAGGCAAGTTAAAAGGGAGGGTGAACATGATAACCATAGCAAACAGAAGGGAGAGTTCAGTTAAAAGGGAGGATGAATGTGATTACCTTAGCAGACAGAAGGGAGAGGTAATGAGGTAAAGACCCCAGCCTATTTTTGTTCATGTTCACTACTACACATAGATACAGATACTATGGCTAAGACTTACCAGGGATACAGACGCAGATTTTGCATTAGATAGCCGAAGAGGGGGCAGGTGGGAGTAGGCTACATGGTAAAAGACAGTGGACAATTTGTGGATGGTAGTGTGAATTTTTAAATAAGAAGGAAAGAAAATGGGAATGAAGTAATGACTGAAAATAACAAATCTTTTATTTTCACCATTTTAACAACTGAACTTTTTTTTCAGGAGTGTTGTTCTATATTAAGAGTCTCGGTCTATATTAAGACCAGTCTCACAACCAGTCTAGTTAAAGTATATGACCCACTGGAACTCATACATGTGCAGCTCACCATAAACAGGATGTCTTACTGTATTCCCCCTCCATATCCCAGGAAATCCATACTACCAATCTCAATGTACTAGAGTCCCTCACTGTTCAACCCAATATGATATTCATGGGGATCTCAACTTCCCCTCTATAAACTGGGAATCCTACACCACTTCTAATGCACAAATCCAGAGTTTCCTAAACATTGTTAATACCAACATCCTGGAACAGTTGAACCATTCTTCTATGAGGGTACAAGTATCCTTAACCTTGTACTCATGAACATGGCTGGGGGGGGGGGGGTCAATGTTCTCCTCACCCAATGTAATATATTAATTTGTCAGATCTAGCCATAAGCAGTATTACTTGAAATAAAAATTAAATCCAGGGATCCAGTGATACCAAAAACCTTTAAGAGCTATTCCAAGGCTAACCTCTCTCTCTACTAAGCAACACCTTGGCTGAATTCGAACACCCCCTAAACCCAGTAAATACCATAGAATATAATGAGCTATTTATAAAATATCTGTACAGCCATATTGATAGCTGTATGGAGTGAGCTATGCCAATATATATTAAGAATAAGACAAACGCAAAAGACAAGCCACCCTAATGGAACCACAATATCAACTGGTTATACCACAAAAAAAAATCTTGGCCAAGCATAGGAGGAACAAGGCCATCATACTAACAGCCCCCCAGCCTATCTAAACAGACAGATAAGAAGCTAATGAATACTTCAAAGGCTAAATTTGAAGAAAAAAAATAGCTTCTCAGGCAAAGGACAGCCACAAAGCTTTCTACAGCTATGTTTGTAACCTCAGAAGAAATATACAACAATGCACAGAACTTACTGTAAATGGTGTCACCCACACTGAACTGGAGGCCATTGCCAACCTTTTGGCTGACAGGTTCAGCTCAAACTTCTCCCCCCACTCCCTCCCTGCTAGTCCAAAGGGAATACCACATAACACAATCCCCCAACCATTACTAGAGAACAGGTCATTAATGTACTTTCAAAGGCCAAAAACACTGCATTGATGGGTGCTAATAACATCCCAGAATGTTTAATAAATAGCATGAAACATGACCTGTCTGGTCCACTTGAATCGCTTTTCAACTGAAACATTCAGTCAGGTTATGTGACCAAAAATGGAAGATGGCACCAGTCATTTCCCTGCACAAAGGAGATCAAACCACTGATCCAGGTAACTACAGGCCTATAAGTCTAACCATCCTCATGTAAGGCCATGGAAGGAATCATCATGGACATGATAAACGAGGACATAGGTAACCTGCAAATGCTAGACCCATCACAGTTTGGCTTTGTTAAAGGTAGGTCATGCCTATTAAATCTGGTGGACTTGAGAGAGTCACCAAAGCAATGGATGAAAGTAAGATTATGCACATAGCTTACCCCGACCTGGTCAAGACTTTTGATAAAATACCCTACTCAGACATTATATACAAGCTCAGTAATTTAGGTATAAACCCTTTTATCACCTGCAGGATAGACAGGACCAAGGAGGTCAAAATAGGGTGGCCACCTCCACCAAGTGGCCAGTCACTAGCAGAGTGTCCAGGGCTTCGTAGTAGGCCTGTCCTTTTTGGCATCTATTTCTCTGAAATTGAAGCAAATGCTGAAGGTTTATGGCTGATTAAGTTTGCTGAAGATTGCAAGCTGGGAGTTATCATCAATTCATCTGCAAACATTAGCATTCTTCAAGAAGGTCTGTCTCAGACTAACAAATAGTGCCAAAGCCATAGTCTTAAACTCAGTGCTAAGAAATGTGTAAGTGTACCCTTTGTGAAATCATTAATCCCAACCAATTACCATATTGATAATACACCTCTAAGAGTCAATACAAAGGTTAGAGATTTGGGTATGCACATAGACAATAGCCTTACCTTTGACCACCACATGGCCACAGTGGTGAGGAAATCCTTTTATGTTGTGCAACTTATAAGTAAGCGCATGGCATTGAGGTCCAAACAGGTCATTATCACACTGTACTCTGCTCTTATTAGACCAATCACAGAGTACAATGCTCCCTTTGGTATGCACCTGACCAGGCATGTGCAGCAACTAGAGTGACCTCAAAGGTTCCTTGCAAAAAGAATACAAGGCATAGCAAACCTGCCTTATACAGAGCACCTTAAAGTCCTTTCCCTCTATTCAGTCTCCTATAGATTGCTAAGGGGTGATCTGTGTCTAGCTTACAAGGCATCCACAAACCCCACACTTATGAATCTCCTTCATATTCATATGTCAAAGAGTACCAGAAACACAAGGTCTAGGGACCTGAATGTTGTCTGTGACTTAAACAGAGCATGCTGGAGAGACAAATATGTGTCCCAGAGATTGCCCTCTCTTATGAAACAGGCATTCCATCTATGTGAAGCCGAGTTCATCTATTACCCAGTGTAAGCACAATCTAGACAAGTGGATGGGGAATAAGAAATTTACACTGTGCCTGGCTCCTATGTCCCTTATGGACAGAGGTAGCTTATAAGTGTCTGGCCCTCAATGTCCTATTTGAATGTGGGACGAAATTATTCTTATGAGAAAACTTTGATAGGCTTAGAAAGACACCCCAGGTTATTAGCCTAGTAACCGTCTATGAATCTATAAATAAAATGCTCCCCTTTAACCATTGGGCATTTTGGATATTTTTGCTGTTTATATGTAAAAGCCTTCATCTCAAAATGTTTTTTTTTTTTTTTTTTAATTTTCAGGGAATATTAATGACAGGCTTATCTATAAAGTCCAAGTATAATAGCCAGCATCCTTAAAGACAAAGACATTCCATTGTGAGTTTTAATTAAAAGGAAACTCAATTTTAACATCATTGGTATGGCTCAATATATATAAAAAAAGCATTATTTCATCTTTACATGGAGACTCCCACTCTTTTTTTTTTTTGCTATGAAGGGAGCTGAAAGACTATATGCATTTTCAGCTGACTGACTGATAAATATTGCAGCCTTTAAAAATTAATTTATAAACTGGGTAAGACATATCCTTTTTAAGGGGCAAGCACAGAGCATCTTCTGGTTACATGATTTGCTGAAATTCCCATAGTAGGTGAATGGGACAAGAAGCACTGAACCCTTTACCCTTAACTACAAGAAAATAGAAGTTATGTTCTTACCATAACGTTCCATGTTAGTTGTCTTCTTCTCGCCTTCTTCTTGCTGGATGGGTTCGGAGCCGACCTCGGCTCCACCGCCACTCTAAAGCTCGAGAGTTGGTTCCACCGGCTCGAGGCTCCCCTTATATCCCACAATGCTAGGCGATAGTTACCTCAGATCTCGTTTGTAAGCTAACCCCAGCTTATAACAGAAACAGTATAACTGTAAAAAACAGAATCCACCTCTAACAACAGGAAGAAGAAGGGTGACCTACATCCTGAAACAAGAAATATGCATAATAGCATATAGCTAAGAAAGAGGTGGTAGAAAGAGAGGTCACGATCACAACTCCTCTAGGTCTGTCCAGGCCAGGGGAAGGAGGGTGGGGAAGAAGAAGGCGAGAAGAAGACAACTAACATGGAACGTTATGGTAAGAACATAACTTCTATATGTTAAGTTGTCTATCTCGCCTTCATTCTTGCTGGATGGGACCGTCCCTAGCACCTTGTCCCGGGTGGCCTAACGGAACAGACTCCTGAGAACAGTGGAACCAAAATTAGCTCTATGCCTAGAAGCTAAATCCAACTTATAATGGGAAACAAAAGTGTGAGGAGTAGCCCAAGTAGCCGCTGCACAAATGGTGTCAATAGGCAGTCTGTCTTGGAAGGCTAGAGAAGTAGCCAAAGCTCTGGTGGAATGTGCTTTAGGCTTATTAGGCAGTTTTGGTGTCTAATCTCATAAACAAGGGTAATCAGAGATGTTAGCCATCTGGATAAAGATACCTTTGAAACTGGAAGTCCCTTTCTGCTTTCCGCATAGGAGACAAACAGCTGATCAGATTTTCTGAATTGTTTCGTCCTGTCCAAGTAGTACCTTAATTGACGATGAACATCCAAACAGTGTAATTTTTGTTCAGACCTATTTGAATACTCCGGGAAAAAGACAGGGAGGTCAATGCATTGGTTTAGATTTGATGCTGAAACCACCTTAGGCAAAAGGACGGGTTAGTTCGTAAGGAAACTCTGTCCTTATGGAACACAAGGTAAGGAGAACGACAACTGAGTGCTTGAAGTTCTGAAATTCTTCTAGCTGATGTGATAGCCACCAGAAAGAGAGTTTTCCATGATAATAACTTTAAGGAACATGAAGCTGCAGGTTCGAAAGGGGAAAGAATCAAAGAAGCAAGAACTAAATTTAGGTCCCAAGGAGAAGGAGGATTTCTTACAGGAGGTCTGAGAAGAAAAACTCCTTTCAAAAAGGCTTTGCAGAGTTTGTGGGACATTAGGGCAGATTCAGAAATACCCACATGGAAATTAGAAATAGCTGCCAATTGAACCTTAAGAGTAGATGGAGATGAACCTGCATGGAAGAGTTCAGCAAGAAAATCAAGGACTAGCTGGATGGAAGCGGTGAAAGGATCTATGTCCTTTCCTTGTGCCCAATATGAAAAGCGTTTCCACTTACTCAAATAAATCTTTCGAGTGGAAGATTTATGGGAAGCTATCAAAATATCTCTAACAGAGTGAGATAATTGAGGAAGCCTGGCTACGGTTGGAAGTGGAGGAACCAAGCAGTGAGGTTCAGAGAGGGGAGGGAGCGATGAAACTGACCCGACTGATGGATCAAAAGATCTGGAACTAGGTCCAGATTCCACGGTCGCTCCAAAAGAAATCGATGCAGAAAGGGGAACCACACTTGCCGAGGCCAGTAAGGAGCAATGAGGATCAATGAGGCCTTCTGAGCGATAGCTTTCTGTATTACTTGAGAGATCAGTGGGAAAGGAGGAAATGCATACAGAAGTCCCCGGGGCCAAACTTGGACTAGCGTCCCTGCTGGGTTGGCCTGGTAAAGGGAATAGAGTGAAGTATTCTCTGCACTTGCTGTTTTGGGGAGTAGCAAAAAGATCGCAGCAAGGCTGACCCCACTTGAGAAAAATCTCTCTCACTACAGAGTCTTTCAGAGACCACTCGTGAGGCATGAGAATAGCTCTGCTCAACTTGTCCGCAATGTGATTGGACTTCCGGGATGTGCGTTGCTATCAGAAAACGCTGAGAAGAAATCGCCCATTGCCACAGTCTGAGTGCTTCTCGACACAGGGGTATGATCTGGTTCCGCCTTGTTTGTTGATGTACCACACTACAGACATATTGTCTGTCTGGATTGCAATCGCTCCCAAGGGAAGAGAGTCTTGAAGGGCTTGCAACGCTAAAAGCACTGCTCTCATCTCCAGAACATTTATGTGCAAGTGGCATTCGTTTGGTTGCCATGTGCCCTGGACTGTCCTGCCCTGATAATGCCCCCCCCACCCGATCAGGGAGGCATCCGTTGTCAGAGTAGCAACCGGAGGAGGTGGAACAAATGGTCCCCCAACAGGAGCTGGGTGGGAAGACATCCACCACATGAGATGCTTTTTGCATGCTTGCGTGATCATAATGGTGTGAGACATTGGAAGTTCCTGGTATGACCATTGAGAAAAAAGCATCCACTGAAGGATCCGCATGTGGTATCTGGCCAATGGAAGGAGAGGTATGGCCGCTGCCATGATTCCCAACACCTTTAGAACTAACCTGGCTTTGGCTCTGTTGTTGTTGAGAAGTAGTGATACCAATTTTTGAATGTCTGATATCCTTTGGTTCGTTAGTGTTGCAGACATGTTTACAGTATCTAAGTTTGCGCCTATGTAGGTAATAGTACGACAAGGCGACAACACAGACTTTTCGCAATTTATTGAGATACCCAGTCTTTGACAGACGCGAAAAGTGTAATCTCTGGCCATCAGAAGGAGATGCTTGGTGGGAGCTGTGAGGAGCCAGTCGTCCAAGTATGGAAACACCTGGAATCCCTGTCGTCTCAGGTGAGAAGCTACCACTGCCATGCATTTGGTAAACACCCCGGGCAGTGGTGAGACCAAAGGGCAGGGCCCTGAATTGAAAATGACTGGTTCCCAGCCTGAAGCGGAGGAATCTTCTGGAGCGTCTGTTCATTTTTATGTGATAGTACGCGTCCTGAAGGTCTATAGAGCACATCCAGTTTCCTTTTCCCAATAGGGGAAGAATGGATTGCAGCGTGACCATCCGAAATCTTGTTTTCTTGACCGATCTGTTCAAGATACTGAGATCCAAGATTGGTCTCCAGTCCCCTGTTTTCTTTGGAACTAAAAAGAACCTTGAGTAGATTCCGGATCCTAGTTGGTCTGCTGGCACTGGCTGAATAGCTCTTTTTGCAAGCAGTTTTGAAATTTCCAAAGCTGCTATATCCCTTTGAGCGGGTGGAACATCTGGAAGGGATTTTTTTGACTGATTTGGAGAACGAAGAAAGGGAATAGAGTAACCTTCGGAAATGATGGACTGTACCCATTTGTCTTGTGTCAAGGATAGCCAGGCTTCTGGGTACAGTGACAATCTTCCCCCGACTGCCTCCGAAGATGGGCAGTCGGGCAACACCTCAGGGATGCTGAAAGGGCTTATCGGAGGACGTTTCTCGATTGCCCTGGTTCTGGGGACCCCCTCTGCCTCTAGGGCGACGTCTACCATTGTTGTTCCCCCCTCTGCCTCTGGCGGGGAACCGACTCTGTCGCCAGGCGAAGTCCCTTGAGATTGTTTACGGAACCACATCTTTCCCCCCTTCTGGCCTTTGGGGTAAGGCCTAGAAGGAGTAGAAAAATGGACTCCGACGGCAGAAAGGGTCTTGCCATCAGTCTCGCACCTAGTCAGGGTTTCTTTCACTTGTGGACCAAACAGAGATGATCCATCAAAAGGGGAGTTCGTGAAAGACGTCTTGAAAGGTTCCGCAAAATTGCATAGCCGCATCCAGGCGTGCCTACGCAAGGCTACCCCTGTTCCTGCGGCTCTGCTCGCTCCATCGGCCGCATAAGAGAGGAGGCGCATGGAGGAGTTGGAAATAGAATTAAGGATAGCTAGCTGCGTGTTCATTTTCTCTTGGAACCCCGTAGCTGTAGGGTCCTTCAGCATTTCACTCGCCTCTTTGATCAAGTCCCTTTGAAGACGAGTGAAATGGCACAAGTAATTCAGCGAACGCATAGTAAATGTCGCTGAGGAGAACATCCGCTTCCCGTACCTATCCATGGACCTAGATTCCTTGTTAGGTGGATGGACAGGCACTGAAGGATCAGCCAGTTCCTTCTTTGTGGCGGCAGCTACCACCATAGCATCCACAGAGACTCCTTTTGATAAAAATTCCTTGTCTGATGGAGCTGTGATGAATTTGGAGGGCCTCCTGGGAGTGGGGTCCACTGAATCAGGAGCCGTCCATGCCTTTTTTGCAACCACCTGCATGAGGGGGTCGAAGGGGGGGGACACCCAGGAGGTGGAAGGACGAGAGCCAAAAGCCTCAAGATACACAGATTCGTCCTCCGAAGGGTTGAGGGCTGGCCAATTTCCCCTCTGTTTAAGGATCTCCAGAATGTCTGCAAATGAGACATCTTCAGAAGGGGAATGGGGGGAACCCTCAGAATCATCCAGATCTGTGTCCGAAGTGATAGACTCAGGTGAGTCAATGTGCTTCCTCTTGCACTTCCTCTTCCGAGGGGGCTCTTCTGCCAAATCAGGAGAGGCCTCGGAAGAGGATGAAATCCCCAAAGAGAGCTCTTGAGGAGTTGGCTCTCTGCGGTCCGGGATGAGGGAGTGAGTCGACTTACCCTGAGGCAGCATAGAGGGAGGGGCTGACGGAGCCGACTGTGGAGTAGAGCCAGGCTCTAACACACTCTGCATGACCTCGAAAGCACCCCTGTCAGGCAGAGCCAGAGGTCCCCGCTCCGAGGAGCTAAGGACCCCCCTCGGCACCGACAGTGATGGCTCCGAGGTCGATGTCGGAGCCGAACTCACCAGCCCCGCAGCACCGAGAGCGAGACCGGGGTCGCACACGGGTCCGGTGCCACTCACCCCTCGGAGCCGACGAGGGAAGTCCGGCGCCGAGATTCCTCCATGGAAGAAAACGGAGCCGACGACGGAGCCGAAGACAATTGTCTCGGCTCCGAGGTGACCACAGTCTCGGTTCCAACACGACCCGGCTCCGAACTCAAGAGAGTGGAAGGAGGAAAGAGTTGATGGACCGGGGCAGGCACCGACTGATGAGTCGGGCTCTGAAGCATCTGGGCTAGTGCCTCAGACTTGAGTAGTCGACTCACCACCCTCTGAAGGTCATGATCGGACAGCCTCGATGACCTAGAGGAATGAGACCTTTGGCTCCGTTCAGACAGCAGGGGAGATCCTGGAGCCGAATGAACGGAGCCAAGAGAAGGTGACCTAGACCTCTTTCTGGTTGTCGGCTCCGAAGATCTTGTCGGAGCCGACACGGGTACCTCGATAACCTCGGCTCCAGCCGGAGCCGAGGAAGCCACAGAAACTGTGGACTGAGTCTTATCGGCTCCAGCCGGAGCCGATAAAGGCAAAGGTTGAACAACCTGAGGTCTCGGCTCAGAAGCCGGAGCCGAAGACCTCGATGCCTTGGAGGGCTTCCCTGTTGAGACAGACAGGGAATCCTCAGGCTTCAACAAGCCTCTCAATATAAACTTGTTTTTTCTTTCCTGCAGGACCCTGGGGCTGAAGCCATGGCAGACAGCACAGGAGTCCTGCAGGTGCAAAGGCCCCAGACAATAGACACAAGAAGTGTGAGCGTCTGTCAGAGACATTTTCTGACAGCACGCATCACACTTCTTGAATCCGGAGACCTTTGCTTCTTTAGACATAGCCTAACTGGTGAACACAAACACACACTCAAACACACCAGTTAAACCCTGTCAAAATTACAAACTTTAGTAAAAATACTAAAAATAAAATACAATAAACAGTAGTACACTACACAAACACTCCCTAGGGAGGGAAGGCCAAAGGCCCAAGGGAAGAACAAAAAGTTCTTTAAACAAGAAACGGGAAAAAATTAGGTTCGGGGATAGAGTTCAAAGAACTACACTAATTTAAGAATAATTAAACTAAAAAAAAAGGGGTAAAAAGAGTAACTTTTTATAGAAAAAGCTAAAACTCACCAGGAACCGGTAGAATAACCAACCTCGAAGCTGTAGCGGCAAACGAGATCTGAGGTAACTATCGCCTAGCATTGTGGGATATAAGGGGAGCCTCGAGCCGGTGGAACCAACTCTCGAGCTTTAGAGTGTCCGAGTCGGAGCCGAGGTCGGCTCCGAACCCATCCAGCAAGAATGAAGGCGAGATAGACAACTTAACATCAGCTCATTAACAGCTCAGAGTCTTAATCTAATATGTGAACTTCTCAATTTCCACCCTTTCGGAGTTGAATTTCATCCTAAATTCAAATGACAACATAGCTCTACTGCTTCACATATTCTTATGAAATTGTCAGGACAAGGCTCAGTTAGCATAGAGGGTTAAGCCTCTGGCTTGACAAGATAATCTCTGTGCCAGATAGCAGTGTTCAGAACTTCCTCCAGACCTTTTCTTTAGTCTGGAAAGAGAGTTAAGACTATGAGTAGGGTTTGAGTCTATCCTTTTCATACTGTATCACCTTAAGCAAATCACTTCACTAAACAGTACTTTGTGGCAACTAAGAATTAAGGCTATGAATTAAGGCTAAGCTCCTCGATGCTTCTCTGGACTACTAGTTGAGCAGCTAGCTATGACAACCTCACTTTTACTATATTCTGCACAAACTAATAGCATTGGCAGAAACATACGACATAATCTCAGTTATAAATTGAATATGGAAACTATACTATTTACATATCAACAAAACTATAATGATCTTATTTTACTGTGCTTTTATAGAATCTATTTTATTTTTTTCATTGGTAGCATGGTATGGATTTTCGTCTGCGAAAAATAGAAATCCAATGAATCAAATTGTAAAATGGTCTAGTAAGCTGACTAGAGAATCAGAACTGAACATGTCATCTTTATATATTGGACAGCTAGAAAGGATGACAGGTTCAGTTTTAAAAGATGATTGCATCCATTGTGTAACAAATTTCAACTTCTTTTATCTAGACTTAGGTATATGTTTCCAAAGTGTAGAAGGAAATGTATAAAACTAGTTTTATTCTTCCAGCCATTACTCAGATTAATAAAAATTTGTAGATGACATAGAATGCATTTCGGTGTAATAAATGTTTTAGTAGGATCATTTGAATATGAATTGCAACTGTTTGTTTGGTTTAAATGTATATATGTGGAATTCCTTGAAACTTCAACTACAAAAAATGGGATATCAACATTCCACACTCTCCTGGGAATTTACGATTTTGCATATTCCACCACCCAACTTGGAAAGAACCCAAAGAATTATACTAGTCAATATTTTTTTGTTGATGAAGTTATATATAGCTTCCAATTGGTTGAACCCTTTACAGGCATCATGGCAAAATTTCAAGATAGTAGCCACCAAACATATTCTAGCACATAAATTTCTAATTAGTGATTATAAGAAAAATGTAAACAATACAAAAATATGGGAACAAATCTTTAACATTGTATTAGCTTAAACTTCCATTCCACTATTCTCTGGGAAAAACTGAATAACTGTTGAATTTTATTGAGATAAGTCTTATATGGTTACTAGTTCTTTTTTCTTCATTATTTTTTTTTTTTAGAAGTGTATAGGTATGTATAATGATTCTATGTAACTGTTGGAAGCATTCATGTACATATTGTAAGTAGTTGGTAGTACTGTATTAGTTGTTTGGAAAAAATAAAATAAAGAATTATTATTGAAAAAAAAAAAAAAAAAATGTATATATGTGATAAATGTATGTAGTGAGACCGACGACAATCTTGTAAAGGCAATTCAGATTTACCCACGGGTACAAATAAAAGAAAGTGAATTGAACTGAACTGAGAATGCCTCTCGGAACAAGTAAAACATGTTTATTTCCTATAATATATAAAATGACGGAAAGCATAATTCTTTTCTAAGTAAAGAGCATTATCATAGTTCTCATTTCATAAAAATACACTCATGATATGATTTGGATATATTCTGAGCTTATTAGCCTGAAAAAATGAAAAATGTGCATGATTATTGCAAACAAAATGGCAAAACAGAGCACTAAAATTACTAAATAGAAGCATAGTTAGGGTGGCGCAAGAAGGACAACTGCCCCAAAAGCAAAGTACTGGGGATACAATCAGCCAATCCTGATCTTTCTTTAATGCAACACTGGATTTTAAAAGCTAGCGCTGCATTTGTGGTCAAACCTGAGTGCTGTAGTGCTCCAGGTGTTGTCTAAATTGTAGCAACTGCATGCTACATTGCAGTTTGATGCAGTTTAAAAGATAAAAAAAAAAATCAATCTATTTTTTTTAACTAAAATGAGTGTTGTAGTGCTCCATGCAGGCAGGGTATAAACTGTAGCAACTGTTTTTAAGAAGGATTTTTTTTTTAATTGAACCATAAGTGCCATAGCACTCTGTGCAGGCAGGGTATAAACTCCAACAACTGTTTGCTACAGTTTATAAGAAGGATTTTTTTAACTAAAACCTGATTACCTCAGTGCTCTGTGAAGGCAGAGTACAAACCGTAGCAACTGTTGCTATAGTTTTCACCCCACACGGAGTGCTACAGCTCTCAGGTTTGAATGAATGGGAAGAAGGAAGGGTCAGGACACAGAAATGGGATCTCAATAGCTGGGCAAGAGGACATCTGGCTAGAAGGAGCTTCTATTTTTTTTTTCTTTTGGAAGAGCTGAGGAATGTGTGGATCTGTAATAAAATGATCACACAGTAATTGGCTTAACACAGTAAAGTGCTTTTTTTCTTTTTTTGCTCTTCAGTTGAAGAACTGAGGCGATGGGGTGCTGGCTCACGGTGGTGGCAGAGGGAGCTGGTTGAGCCAGCTATGCATCTGTTACTGTATAAAAATACTAACTGAATATTCTAATAAAATTTCACAAAATATATTACCATCCTGAGATACAAAATGCAGTTAAATAACAATTTCAGATTTAATGATGCATATTATTTTAATTTAATATACTTACAATGCAGGAGTCTGAGGTGTGGGGACATGAATCCAGTAACAAAAAAAAAAATCCATACTCAGATTTAATTTATGTACGCATTTATTTATTTATTTATTTTTGGCTTACTTGGAAAGTCCAACTGGGATAAAACCCTTTTTCAGCAGATGCCCGGGAAGAAAAGCTCCACAATAGAAAAACAGTTTTGATATATAAATAAACTACAGTTACATTATATCATAAGGAATACAAAATATAAGTAAGTGTACATACAAGAGAGAGACACTTTAAAATAGCTTCTATTAAGATTTTTAGAAACAGAGCATATACATAGCTTGCACAGCTATATACAGTGTTAAGCAATGAAATCAGTTGGATTTATTTTTAACTCTAATATAATGATAGAGCACAGTAAAGAATTATTCTAAACCATTATTGCACATCTCATACTTAGAAGAAGTCTAAAATTCATGTAGGTACAGTGTAGATCCTACACAGAATATATCCATGTACACGACAACGGGTCCCCCTCAGCAGCACGCCATGCATATTAACAATGGCATGCTGCTGATGGAGAGCCGAGGAACATGGATATTGAATCAGTGTAGGGAGAGGTGTGGTGTTTAACCATGGGTGAAGATGAGTCTGAGGCTCTGTGCAGTGGTCTCTACCATTGTGATAATGTTGTGAAGTGTGTCAAATGTGTAATATGTTATTTCAGTGATGTGTTATGCTCCCCCCCATTTTTTTAATAATTTTTTTTTCTTTTTTACTGCATGTTTGTATGGCATGGAGTGCAGCAATGCTAAGCTGTGTTCAGATATAGACAGCTGACACCTGCCAGACATCTAAAAACAGGAACTGGATGTAATCAATAATCATAATTACATCTATTTGTATTTTACAAATATTTTTTTTAATTGCCATTTGTGCTGGGTGACACTGCATGGAGTGCAGCAAAGCTGAGCGGATCTCATACATACATAGGCGACACCTACCAGACATCTAAAAATAGAAACTGGATGTAATTAATTATTAATGTAAAGCTTTGTTTACCCATGTTTACACATGTCCACGGGAGTTTGCACTGCATGGTGAGGTGCCCCACAAAGCTTACACATAGCTCAGTAGTATACCAGCTTTCATAAGATCCAAGTAGCTAAATGGGTTGAGTTGCAGCTATATGTACAACAGGTCCTGGGTTCGAATCCATAGCAGGCTGAACATGTCCATAATGTGCTGAACTATTTTTCTAGAATTTAATAATAAAATTGTAAAATATGGCACTGCTGCAGTCTGTTAAGTACTGCCCATTCGTGCTAAGCAGTGCATAAACATATTAATGACTACCAATGTTTGTGCAGTGCTAAACTTCACTAAAACCACAGTTTTGCAAGTTTTCACACTGCCCAGTACTGCTAAGCTGGTTTGTGCAGTGCTGAGTGACACAGCACTTTTTTGAATGTTACTCAGTGATGTGTAAGGGCGAGAAAGCAATCCATATTAAGCGCAATAGGCGGGAATTCTGTAGAATTTATTGAAGTTTGATCAACTGTCACTATGGCTGGTGGTGTTGGGGAAGGTGTGCATTTTCAGACACAGCGGTGGGGCATTCAGAAGTCCAGGGTCATGGTCAGGCTCCTTGTAAAAAACATGATGATAGGCTGCTGCAGGTTGGTATTTAGGGCTCGGAGTATAAGGTGGAGGCCTGGGACCATTTGGCCAGTGAACTCACCAGTGTTACTGGTATCTCCTGCACAGGTGAGCAGTGTCGTCACCACCATGATGACCTGCAAAGGTGAAAGAGGGGAACCTTAGACACCTGGGTACAAGAAGCAAGGGCAGGGCATGCCCCACAATTATGTAAGTATATTTTCTGTTGTCTTAACAAAATGCAAGCTGAATTTCTGCAAAACTGGTATGCATAATGGTGTGCTTCTCTCCCAACAGCTGCAGCTGAGACGGCTCGTAATGTCAAGTCCCATACAGCCCACTTTACGGCCAGATATTGTGTGTGGACTTTACATATGTTTCAAACTAATAACACCAGTATTGTTGAAAGTGAAATAAAGCTGTAGTAATATATGCAGTATGGTTGTATACCATGCATGTATGTTCTATTGTCACTGCAGTCTAGTAAAACACTGTAACAGTACTAGAATTCCTGAGGAAAGTCCTGTAACTTGTATTGCACAATTCATAGTATGTTTCCAGGTGATCTCCAAGCAAGTAACAGTCATCCTGTAGTCAGCAGTCACTCAGTAGCTCAGTCTGTTAAATTTCTTGTACACTGTACATTTCTCACACACAGTCCTGGGTTTGAATGCAGTGCTATGCAGCACTACATTTTCAGTATCAGTCATGTAATGCTCACAATCTCTCTCTCCCCAAGAACACAAAAGTGTTATGGGTGAGTTAGCCCATACTATGTGCAGATATTGTGTTTAGATCTCACAGAATTTTACACTCAATAGCAAGAATGTGTTTGTCAGCATTGCTGATTGAGAAATAAAACTGTGTAATCCTAGTATGGCTGTATCTCTTGCACGTCTGTACTATGCTGTTGCAGTCAATTATTAAATTAATTACAAATGTCCTGTGCAGTCACAGCTAGTGGGTTCTACTCCCATGCCTGCCAACTAAACCATGGCAGCTGTCTAGTTTAATTACTGTACACAAACATGCCTCTCAAGTGTCACAATTTCTTGTAATGTATTTAAAACTGACTAATCCATCTGTGACATGTTTACCAGATAATTTATTACCTGGAATGTAATGTATTACCCAATCCATTTACAGAACACTCTGGTAGTTATAAAAGTCCACATTATGTGAAACCATTCTGAGTAGTTCTGTACCCTCATTTGTTTATGCTTGGCCCTTATTGTCCCATGCTATCAGCTTTAGAGGTATGTATGTGCTACAACAGCTATAGGAGAATTGTAGTCACTGTAATCACAACTGTCAGTACATATCTGTAGAAGTATGTATGACCTGTGTTATCAGGTATATCATCTGCAATGTCACTAATGGAATATTTCTCTCTCTCTCTCTCCTCACCCCTTATCTTTATTTATTCATTACTGTAATGTATTATTATGATTTAATATTAACATAATTTGTTTAGCTATATTTTGGAAAATGTGGTTGATTATTGTTATATTTTATTATAATTCAATATTAACATATTTTGTTAAACTAACTGTTTTGTTGGCCTATGGTCTACTTCATGCTGGCATGCTGTTACCATACTGACTGTTATGTTACATAATGTTGTGTTGCACATAATATACATTAATATTTATTTGGAATAATAAATATGAAGTTCCATTCTGTTAAAACTAACAATGGTTTGTTACTAACCGTAACTTATTGCTTTACCTCATGTACCACAGTATGTCAAGGTAGACAGGCTCCGGCTGATCTGCTAACCTTGCCTCAACCAGCCATGGCACCGACTCCCAGCACATCTGGGAACCAGACCGGTTGTGTTCCCTCTGCTGCCCCTGCACTACCTGCTGTGTCAGGTAGTACAGCCCCACAGGACGGGGCCCAGATCCTCTCTGGGAGTGGTGGCATACAGAAAGTGGTCACCCAGGATGAGCTATCAGTCCTGGTGCACAGAATAGTTTACTGTGGCTATGACCAATGCCTGTGCTGGATTTAGGGCATGTTGGCAACCCTGGTGGGGCAGCCACACCCTGGTGCCCAGTCTCCAACACAGCCACACTTGAGGCCATGAAGGAACAGTGCTACCAGTCCCATGGGTGGGGATGTGAGTCATGCTGCTGTTGTCTGGAGGCACATGGGACTCGGATCCCACAACACCCTCCCTGTCAAAGGTGTTCACCCCCCCTCATGTGTCACATAGTGCCCCTGCCTGCTGTCTCATCTGTCTTGTCTGTTTGCAAATGCATCCTCACCTACCCAACTTACCTCCCCCACACATACCTATGTCCTTTCCCCAACATTCTGCTCTCACCTTAAAAAAAATGGGCACCTGTCCCCATAAAAATATCATCTCATACATAGATCTCCATGTCGCACACATGTCCACAGGACACACATGCAATTTGGTCCAATTGGCTTGACAATGCAGTTATGTTGTCCTCACCCCTCTCTCTGGGGTTTGAGAATCCAAATTCATCTACAAATCTGTCAAACTGCAGAGTTGTTGCTGTACAAGAAATGGATAGCTATGGTTCTTTCCTACACCCTTCCTGCACATCCCTCCCTGCCTTTGAATATGTTTTCCCCCTGCTTGCCCCCATTTCACCACTTTCCCATCTCCCCTTTTTTCTTTTCTTTATATTTTTTAGCTCTGCGCTGTGCAGCACACCATGACACATTGTGCAGCTTTGCTAAGCTTAGCTAAATACAGCTATAATGAGTATATGTGTTTCTAAAATTGTAAGTCACATGTACAAAATAAACACCTCTACCGTTTTTTCAAACTCATCACACCTACAGCACAATGCAATAAGCCACCACACCATGCAAATCTTACTTAAAACAGGTGGATTAAACAAAACATAATAATTGCAAATTATAGTCATCAGGAGGGTTTCAGCAGAGTTGTGCGCTGCACCACACTGCACAAACTGGAATAAACAGTAATGGATAAAATGGGAGTGTACCTTGGGATCTGGTGCAATAATACACCACGAGCCAGCTAAAGACATAATCATGGTGCAATAATACACCACGAGCCAGCCAAAGACATGATCATGGTGCAATAATACCCCACGAGCCAGCCAAAGACATGATCATAGTGCAATAATACACCACGAGCCAGCCAAAGACATGATCATGGTGCAATAATACACCACGAGCCAGCCAAAGACATGATCATGGTGCAATAATACACCACGAGCCAGCCAAAGACATGATCATGGTGCAATAATACACCACGAGCCAGCCAAAGACATGACGATGGTGCAATAATGCACCACGAGCCAGCCAACCACATGATGATGGTGCAATAATACACCATGAGCCAGCCAAAGACATGATGATGATGCAATAATACACCACGAGCCAGCCAAAGACATGATAATGGTGCAATAATACACCACGAGCCAGCCAAAGAAATGATAATGGTGCAATAATACACCATGAGCCAACCAAAGACATGATAATGGTGCAATAATACACCACGAGCCAGCCATAGACATGATAATGGTACAATAATACACCACGAGCCAGCCAAAGACATGATAATGGTGCAATAATATACCACAAGCCAGCCAAAGACATGATAATGGTGCAATAATACACCATGAGCCAGCCAAAGACATGATAATGGTGCAATAATACACCACGAGCCAACCAAAGACATGATAATGGTGCAATAATACACCATGAGCCAACCAAAGACATGATAATGGTGCAATAATACACCACGAGCCAACCAAAGACATGATAATGGTGCAATAATACACCACGAGCCAGCCAAAGACATGATCATGGTGCAATAATATACCACGAGCCAGCCAAAGACATGATCATGGTGCAATAATACACCACGAGCCAGCCAAAGACATGATCATGGTGGGAAGGTGGAGAAAAACTTTTCTGCCTGATTTACAAGAGACAGAGTTGTGGTCTCTTTTCAAGTTTTAATATACAGTTAAAAGCAGAATACAAGTAAAACACAAGATAAATAAAACAAATCACGGTATTCAAAATAGAAAAAGGCAATAAAGTAATACAACAAATAAAAAGCAAATTAGCCTTTCCCTCACTTTAGCCTTTCCCTCACGGCAAAGTGTAGCAGAGTCTGGGTGATCCTTTCTAGTAAAGCTCTGAAATGTTTTATTTTACCCATTAAATAGTAGGTTTAGTTCCCAGTGCCACCCCCTCAGTTTACAGATGATTAACCTTAACTGACCTGTTCTATTGACCTGTACTAATTCTGCCTGACTCACAAGAGACAGAGCTGTGGTCTCTTTTCAATTTTAAATATGCAGTTAAAAGCAGAATACAAGTAAAACACAAGGTAAATAAAACAAATCACAGTATTTAAAATAGAAAAAGGCAATAAAGTAATACAAGTAAAAAGTGACTAACCTTTCCCTCACAGCAAAGTGTAGCAGAGTCTGTGTGAGCCTTTCTAATACACTTGTTATCCACACAAAGCACTGCAAATTAATTAATTGCTTTTCAATGCATGAAGTCACAGGCTGCAGGTAGGGACACACTTCATACATCCGTATGGAAGTGCAATATGTTGCCTAGTACTCTTTTATTGACACAGTTGCCTAACATAAGTACATTAAACACATGCCTTAATTGGAGTGTAAAGGATACTCTCACCCTGGCTCTTCCTCTACAACAAGGCTGACACAGATACACCTTCAGCTTGTTGTCCTCCAAAGTGTTCACATGCACTGCCTATGTCTATTACCTGCAGCAGCAGCTGCAGCCTGTGGTACACACAGCTCTATGTAAAGGTTTCTGCTACAGATCTACTCTCTGCGATGATGTAGTCTCCTCATTCTAGTAGTGTCCATCTCAACAGCTAAGAAGGGGGACAGGTCTACCTGAAGGCCTTATATATTGCACAGTGGTTGCATGTCATTGGCTAATGATAGTGCAATTCAGTTGTTTTGGCTGCAATTAGCATTTCAGAATCACTAATTAGTTTAGAGGTAATCACCTGCTGATGGGGATCATGTTTAAAAGGCAGGCAGCAGGCTATGGGCAGTCATTCTGTATGAGACCTTACTCACACAGAGCACACCTTTGCAAAACATTACTATTAGCACATTCAACAGAGGAGTACTGTACTCCACCAGATATGTAACTGTGTTTTGTGTATAACAGGATGCAGATAGGAGGATACAGGTATGAGGAATAGGGATTACAGCAGTAAGCCTGTCTTACACCTGTGGTAATGACATGCCATTGATATCCTGCCATGTTACACCTACAGGGGGTGTACAATACTCCAAGGTTGCATTGTCTTTTGTCATTGTGGCACACTGCCATTGTAGTTGGACTGTCCCTTCATAGTGGTTGTAATAGCATGTTGCTACTTGTCTGGCACTGGTCTTATGACATATTATTGGGTGGTTGGCCTTAGCAGACACACCACCATAGACTGGAGTGTCGGGTGTATGAACATACAACAGAATTTTTCATGGCACACAGAGAAATACCTCATTAATAAGTTGTGTGTTGTCACACTGTGGGGTATGACATATGTGAGTAAGCAGTAGATAATGCTGGCCATTTTGCCCTTACTGTATCTGTACATGGTGGACATCCATGTATCTGATCTTGTAATGTGTTCTCCTTGTGTTATCTTTCAGGAATAATGTACCACAGATGACACCCACCCTTCTCGGATGCAGAGAATGAGATAATCCTGCAAGGACTAAGGCAGCATCATGACATCCTGCTGTCCAGGGGGGACATAATAAGGAATAGCAGGCTGCACTGAAAGGACTAAGGCAGCATCATGACATCCTGCTATCCAGGGGGAGACATAATAGGGAATAGCAGGCTGCACTGAAAGGACTAAGGCAGCATCATGACATCCTGCTATCCAGGGGGAGACATAATAGTGAACAGCAGGCTGCACTGAAAGGACTAAGGCAGCATCATGACATCATGCTATCCAGGGAGAGACATAATAGGGAAAAGCAGGCTGCACTGAAAGGACTAAGGCAGCATCATGACATCCTGCTATCCAGGGGAGACATAATAGGGAAGAGCAGGCTGCACTGAAAGGACTAAGGCAGCATCATGACATCCTGCTATCCAGGGGAGACATAATAGGGAACAGCAGGCTGCAATGAAAGGACTAAGGCAGCATCATAACATCCTGCTATCCAGGGGGGACACAATAGGGAACAGCAGGCTGCACTGAAAGGACTAAGGCAGCATCATGACATCCTGCTATCCAGGGGGAGACAAAATAGGGAACAGCAGGCTTCATTGTGGTCAGACCTTGTAAATGACATTAATGCCATGGGCCAGCAGGGCAGGACATATGAGCAGGGTCAACACCAGACAAATGATATGATTAATGCTGCACATTGACGGGCAACAGATATAGCCAGGGATTGTGCTGTCACCAGTGGAGGGCCTGCAGCGGAACAACAGCTCTTGGACACTGAAGAGTTCCTGGTGTACCTAGGCACACGTGACAGTTCCCAGGCATCCATCACACTGTACACCATGGAGGTGGGTGCCACAGTTTCCACAGATGAGGATCATGCAGGCAAGCTTACTGTGATCAGCACTGTAATGCTGTAGCAGTCAATGTGTCAGTCAGTAGATACTTTTATGTGGGGGTTCTTTGGGGGGTATAAGCTCAGGTATTCTCTCATACACAGATTGGGACTAACACAAAAAGTAACACATTAGCTACTGGAAATGTGAGATATATGGATGTATTACCTTGTTGTGCTGCAACATGCAATGGCACTGACATTACCCCACCCTCAACTTTTCACAAGTTCGTCAGGTATTGCCCAAGGCTGTGATCCTGCCCCTGGTAAGTATGACACTTGTTTTGTTAAGGATCAATTATAGTCTAGTATAGTTAAGGACCAGAATAATGCCCTATGTACACATAATTATGTACGTAAACAGCATAGGATGTTTTAAATGCCAGTCTGGAAGAGGTACTTAAGGTTTCAAGAGGGGGTAGTCACAGAAGAGTAGTTCAACAGGCAGATACACTTTGGCAGTTACAGGTAAGAGCAGATAAGGTTCCTGGTTTAAATGAGGCAAGGAAACTACATTGCCTGTTAAAATACAACAGGTTGAAGGCAAATACATTAGGCAGTGAGATGTGTATTTCCATATAATTGGGAAGAGAGTTGTACTGGGTTTTATGTGTTTTTTTTTCAAAGTATAAGGTAAATATTACTGGTCATGTCTGACTTGATTTACTTCAAATAATAGTTCTAAAGGTCCTGAGTTGAATTTGAATTGTGTTCCAAGGAAATGCTTTGTGGACAAGGAGGAGAAGAAAGTTGTTTGACTGCTGATCCAGTTGTGGGTCTTCATTGTTATGAGTCTTGGATGCTTTTCATACACAATAGTGCAGGTATTGATGTACTGCCTTTTTCATTCTTACTGCAGCTGACCATGGGGGTTGGAGTCTGTCCCCTACACAACCTGATGTCAGTGTCTCCTTGGGCACTGATGATGATGGTGGCCACAGTGAGGCACAGGTGGGGCTATTGAGAGATGAATCTGTCCCAGAGGTAGACATCACTCTTCTGCCCTCATTGTCACTGCACACAGTCTGTATGCTCACACATACCCCATCCCCATAGGCCACAGATATTGGACAGTCAGAGGGTGGAGACATTGAATAGGAAAGTGTGACAACTATGACTCCAGTGAGTGTAGACACTGGCCATAGACAGAGAGCTAGTGAGGTCCCACACACATGGACAGGGTTGCTTGTAGGAGGCCTGCTGTCTGTCCATGACCTGTTGCAGGTGTCACATCACAGGTCACCTGGCACATGTTTCAGGCCATCATAGAGGCACAGGCACATTCTGAATGGAACACCAGGCATATGCTTAGGGTTATGGATGCCACACAGTCTGACATCCGTGACAGCCTCCGCCACATTGCAGACACCCTGGATTGGTTCACTGATGCAGTGGACAGATGGTGGGCTGAGACAGTGCCTATCTTGGACTGCATATTGTCTGTGCTGAAATGTGTGGTTGGAGTTGAGCGTCGGACCCATGGATGTAGGTCAGCAACACCATCTGCTGAGAGTCCACGTGGCCATGCACATTCATGCTCCTGTAGTGGCAGTACATCCAGTGCTACAGAGAAGAGTGTGCTGTCCACACCATGACATGGCAGACCATGGGCTCATGGTCCCAGGTGGTCCCAGCAGACAGCAGTCATGTAGGTGCCAGTGCAACTCCTAGCAGATCCAGTTCCTGTGTTCAGGATTGGAGATGGTGAACTGTTAACTCTACCATGTATGTTCCAAAGCTGTCCAACATACACATGTGCAGAGCTACCAATGAGCTTGCCAGTGTACATGCACACATTCACACACCACTGCTAAATGCAGGTTACCTAAAGACACACACAGGACCTCTTCATGGTCCATCTTACATGCTCCCCCTGACTCACACACATGCTATCTACCATTTGGGCCAGCCTAGGCCTCCTGCATCACCATACAACACCCTGTGCAAGTGATGATACCTGTGCCACATCCCTGTCATCCTTGACATTGATGCAGGGAAATTAAGCTATGGGTCTGATGCATAAGGTGATTATATTACTTCACATGTACTTGTGTAATGCAGTGTTGGTTCAACATGCAACTTGTAGGGATTAATGATATACTGTATGCTGGCATTTGTCACAAGTATGCCACATACACTTCTGTACCTTATATGGTCCTTATGTTGCATGTTGTTGCCTTGGCTGTATAGTTACACAATGAGAGGTGTGTTGTGATAACCTATGGATACACAGTGGAAATAAATCAGCACAGGATGGCATGTCAGCACAGCAGACATATGTTGTCAGCAAGGTACAGCACTATAACTGCATGGCTCCATAGGTTCATGTGTGTATAACAGGCTAACAAGGACAATGTTGGCATTCAGCATACTCATACATCCCTAATCTGTGAGAAGGTCTGCTATCCTTCATAAGTGCCACCATAGTTTTGATGGCAATGATGCATCTACATATATCCGGTTCAGTATCAACAGTTGCCTGGTAATAGTTATGATTATTGTCTTGTGCATCCCAATGTGTAACTTGCACATGATGTGTGTTACAGCAGATGTGTGCGTGACATGCATGGGAGGTCTGTTTCATGCATTGTGTACTGCCTGTGTTACATTCCTGTCTCACCAGCATGTACTATACATACCACACTGATGGTGTGTAGCACAGGTGACACGTGTTAGTCCTGTCATGGATACACAGGATGAACACAGTGGGAACTGACACCTCCCTGTATGGAGCCATACATATCCCCTCCAAAGCATTTTGGAGACAGACTACACATGTACGGTCCTGACATAGACTCCATATTATATGTTCTCTACAATGTATATTGGTGTACCTTGTAACCTGTGTGGCTGCTACTGTTGTACAATATGCTTGTGTAGTGACATGGCAAGGGTGAGATTGCACACAATGATAGCTGTGATGACTGCCATCTTCAGGATAGCAGTGCCAGTCTGGGATGTACATCTCAAACTTGTCAGTATTGGTTGTACAACAGTGAATACATCCACATCTTTCTTTTTTTCCTCAAATATTTTTTTTTATTTTCAATTAAAATAACATTTACATAATATTTTTTAAATATCATTTTAAACAACTATATACAATATTTACAATAGCCTGACTTTCATTTATATACACTGTATGTTATTAAATATAGAATTAACAGATCAGTTATCAGCGATACAATACTGATTATTGCAGAGTGTCCAACAAAGATATAACTTTCTTCCAAGGATTATTTACCAATGGCCTGGGATAGATTCGTAGTTCTTTGATTTTTATTTACATCGATGCAGTTGTCTTCAGTAAAGTGTAGAATTCTTCCAAGGTCAGGGGTGTATTTGAATTCCACCTTCTGGTTACGCATTTCCTAGATATAGCAAGTATTGTCCATAGCAAATACATATTTGCCTTATTCAGGTAGAGACATTCATTTACATTTAGTATAATCAATATTTTAGTTAAGGTAAAGGATTCATTAAATAAAGCTTGTAAAAAATGATTGATTCCATTCCAATATGATTTAATTTTATTACATTCATAAAAAATATGAATCCAGTCTGTTTTATTTGACTTTTCACACCTACAACAAAACCCATTTGTAGTAGTACTGATCAAACCATTTGTAGTAGTACTGCTCAAACCATTTGTAGTAGTACTGATCAAACCATTTGTAGTAGTACTGATCAAACCATGTGTAGTAGTACTGATCAAACCATTTGTAGTAGTACTGATCAAACCATGTGTAGTAGTACTGATCAAACCATTTGTAGTAGTACTGATCAAACCATGTGTAGTAGTACTGATCAAACCATCTGTAGTAGTACTGATCAACCCATTTGTAGTAGTACTGATCAACCCATTTGTAGTAGTACTGATCAAACCATTTGTAGTAGTACTGATCAAACCATTTGTAGTAGTACTGATCCAACCATTTGTAGTAGTACTGATCAAACCATTTGTAGTAGTACTGATCAAACCATGTGTAGTAGTACTGATCAAACCATGTGTAGTAGTACTGATCAAACCATTTGTAGTAGTACTGATCAAACCATGTGTAGTAGTACTGATCAAACCATTTGTAGTAGTACTGATCAAACCATTTGTAGTAGTACTGATCAAACCATGTATAGTAGTACTGATCAAACCATTTGTAGTAGTACTGATCAAACCATGTGTAGTAGTACTGATCAAACCATTTGTAGTAGTACTGATCAAACCATTTGTAGTAGTACTGATCGTTTTAATTCTATATGGTGTTAAAAATGTTCCATGTAAGTATTTCCAGTTAAATATTTTCCAGTGTGTTAGAGGTGTAATTAACTGATAGTAAGATGTTAGTTTTAATTTCTTCTGTTAACTGCAATGACTGACCTTTTGTTAAGAACTGCCAGTAGGATGGTTTGGGAATTGTTTTATATGTTATCAAATCTTTATATAGATTTGGAATGGAATTTTTCTTTTCACAACTATTATATATAAAGTCATACAGAAAACTTATTAGATTTGGAATATTTTTAAATGAGGACTTATTAATTAATCTGCATAAATCTTGAGTGTACATTAGAATGCTTTGTAAGGTTAACCAGTCCTGTGTTGGAATATTGTAAGCAGTTTTTATCATATGTATATCTAAAACATTTAATTTATTTAAACATTGAAACCAGCATAAGAATCCATTTTGTTCCCAGGAGGTTATTGTTTCCCTATATATTTTGTGAGGAATGTTCTTAGTGATGGTAAATGGGGTTAAAAGGTCAAATCAAAGTTTTAGATCTATGTTTGCATTGATAATCTTCCTAAAGTACATTCTATTTATGGAGTAAACTAAAACATTTCAGAGCTTTACCAGAAAGGCTCATCCAGACTCTGCTACACTTTGCTGTGAAGGAAAGGTTAGTTTGCTGTTATTTTTTGTATTTCTGTATTGCCTTTCTATATTTTGAATACTGTAGTTTGTTTTCTTTACCTTGTGTTTTGCTTGCATTCTGTTTTAACAGCATATTAAAACTTCAAAAGAGACCACAGCTCTCTCTGTTCTGAGTCAGGCACTGTCTTTCTAGTTGCCCGCCTCTTATGTTAATCTGACCATATATCTCATTTCTCTCTACTTTCACTGGCTTATGTGAGTAATCACAAAACCATCACTTTTGAAATCCCACCCCTTCAATTATTTAAATTTATTGGCCATCCTACAGTATTTCCATAGTACCAAAATACAAAAGTAACCACCCCTTTCAGTCCATCTTGCTGTTTTAAAAATAGTAACTCTCCACTAAACCTTAACTTCTTAAACAGGTAAAACTCAAGTTACCTACTTTCATATCTAACTTCTCTAGTGCACACTGCAGAGTGCATTCTTTTCAATCTTACCTTTAAGCATCCCTGTTACTAGCACTTTCTCTAATACCTAAAAAGATCATCTCTACTTGACTCCAAGTAGACTTTTCTCTATCTGTTAAACCTAGCACTTGCTCCTACAGTACTTATTACCTTGATACGGCACTCTTATAGATAGCACCCCAAAAGGCAACCCCCATTTCTCGGTCACCCACATCCCCGGAATCTCTTTTAAAGTTTTTTGTCTAGTCCTTCTAGCATGTCGAGGATCAGTTGCTAGTGTCCTCTCCTGCTCAGCTGGTGAACCTGGGAATATTGAGGCAATGTTACAATTGCCTCATGTACACAGACAACCCTCTCCTCCTCCCACAAAACACAAATACATGCGAGAGATGCAACTATACGGCCAAACTGGAGGCTGAGCTCTCTCAACATAGGACTGGCAAGACCAGTCAGGAGGAGAAGGTTACCACACACACTATAGACCCAGTCTCACATAGTGCCATCACAACCTCAAATCATACACATAAACACACAAAGACATACTCGGCTCTGATCAAAAATCTACCAAAACAGCACAGGCCACCAAAGCAGACACCCAAACAACCACCACTTCAGAACACAACACCTGCAACACATAGACCTCACAGTCAGAGTGTCAAACAGTCACAGCCCTTAAGGCCAAACACAATGCCAGACACACTAGTCATTGGTGACTCCATAGTCAGACACACTGACGTCCCGCTCACCAGACTGAGTAAGGAGAAGGTCACAGTAAGCTGCCTGTCGGGCTAGAATCCGCCACATAACGCAAGCACTCAGGTCTCTCAACAGCAGGTACAAATACGACTCAGTCATTGTCCACGCTGGTGTAAGCGACCTGAGACGCACCTCCTTGGACTACATGAAAAGAGACATTGAGGAGCTCTCTGATTATGTAGCCCAGGCAGGTATGACCCTGACCTTGAGCAGTATCCTACCTTCACCAAGAATGATGCCACAATACAGAGATAAGATGATCAGCTTTAACAATTGGCTTAAACTCTGGTGTCATTCAAAGGGGATCCAATGTCTGTCTGACTGGGATGACATGCTGGACAAGCCACGCTGCTTCGCAAGGGACGGCTTGCACCTGTCACCCCTGGGATTCGGATATTGGCAAAGGCTCTTGCCACCCCATAGTGCCTTTTTAGGCAAGGCTCAAATTCTAAACCTACCACCCTAGAACACAAAAAGGAAAAAACTAAGGGTAATGCTGCTCAATGCCAGAAGTCTAAATCTCAAAATGCACGACTCGAGGCCCTTCTCAGTATGGAGAACATCGATGTCTGTGCAGTGACAGAAACCTGGTTCAAGGCTCCTGAGAGCACCCCAGCACTATCAGGTTTTACCTCTTATCATGCGTTCGCCCCAAAATCCGGACAATACCAAGAAAGGAGGGGTATCCATATTCATCAAAGACACCCACACCTCAAGACTGGTGGCAATGCACGATGCATCGGAGACCATCCAGGTGCAATTAACCATAGGCAAGACTGCTCTGCAAATTGTAGCATGTTACAGGCCACCCTCACAAACTCAGGAACCTCACATGGCCTTCCTGAAAACACTAGAGGGATAAATGTATCACCAAACACCATCATACTAGGTGACTTCAATTACCCTAATATAGACTGGGAACACTACTCAAGCCCAAACACCCTAGCCCAAAAGTTCCTGGAATTCATAAACTCAAATGCCATGGAACAACTAGTCACCATCCCCACAAGAGGAGAAAACATACTTGATCTCATCATCACGAACATGGGAGCACAATGTTCAACACCGAAGTATACCCCTCACTGGTGAGATCAGATCACAAACTAATCTCGCTGGAGGTCCTCATCCCACCGCCACCTCAAATAAAAAAGACCACAGCAAACAACTTCCCACAAGCCGACTTCACACTTCTACCGACCAGCCTGGTCTCCTTTAAGGCTCGAGCAGTGGAAAACAGTACTCAAGCCGCTGAATCACTTACAAATGCCTTCTACCAGCACCTGCAGGACTGCATGGATAAGGCAATCCCAAGCAAAACAAAGACTCTTTGTACCAAAGGCAAGCGTCCAGTCTGGTGGACCGCAGCCATAAACAAACTCTATAAGCAAAGGAGGAAGCTACTACTTGACAGAGCACAATCCTTAAAAGGTAAGACACCCTTGATCACTATAAGTAAAAACTAAGAGCTCTCATAAAATCATCCAAAGCAAATTTTGAGAGAAAAATAGCTAAAGACTCAAAAGACAATCATAAGGCCTTCTTTAGCTATGTTAGAAACCTGGGAGGAAACTCCCAGATATGCTCAGAACTAGTTCAAAATGATGTGAAGATTACTGATCCTACAGACATTGCCAACATACTGGCTGACAGGTTCAGTGCAAACTTCTCCCTCCCCAAAGGAGAGATATCTAAACCAAGCGATTGCAGCCCCAAACATCTCCAACGCCCAAGTGAGAACTGCTCTCTCCAAAGCAAAAACACAGCATCCATGGGACCTGATGGTGTCCCCGGCTGTGTGCTCCACGAACTCAACGAGGAATTAAACCCACAGCTAGGACAGCTCTTTAATCATAGTCTTACCTCTGGATACGTACCCAGGGAGTGGTGCACTGCAACTGTGGTCCCACTTCACAAAGGCGGTGCCTCCACCGACCCTGGAGATTACCGGCCCATTAGCTTGACAAGCCTTATCTGCAAAGCCATGGAGAGGATCATAATGGACCTCATAAATAAAGACATAGGGAATTTGCAGACTTTGGATCCATCCCAGTTTGGCTTTGTCAAAGGCAGATCATGCCTTCTAAACTTGGTTGACTTTTTCGAAACAGTCACCAAAGCCATTGATGAGGGAAAGGCAGTCCATACAGCCTACCTCGATCTGGTGAAGGCCTTCGATACAATACCCCACTCAGGTATCATTGAAAAACTCATCAGCTTAAATGTTAACCCATACATCACAAGATGGGTTGCAAACTGGCTGAGTGACAGAACCCACAGGGTCAGAGTTGCTGGCGCCATGTCAGACTCAAAGCCTGTCACAAGTGGTGTACCACAGGGCTCAGTCCTGGGCCCACTCTTGTGTTTGGCATCTACTTTTCCGAAGTACAAGCAAACACAGGAGGGTTATGGCTGACAAAGTTTGCAGATGACTGCAAACTGGGCGCCATAGTAGAAAACACATCTGACACAGATATCCTTCAGAAGGGTCTCACAGAAATGGATAACTGGTGCCAGAGCCATGGCCTAAAGTTAAATGCCAAAAAATGCATAGTCATACCCTTCGGGAAAAACAAGGTTACCCCTAGCTACCAAATAGGTGGCAATCCACTGAGCACAGAAGAAGTTATCAGGGACCTGGGGACCCAGGTTGATAGTAGTCTGTCATTCGACACCCATGTAGCTAAAGTAGTTAGGAAGACCTTCTACATTGCCCACCTTATCATGAAGGGATTCTCATCTAGATCAAGGGAGGTCATAGTCTCCCTATACTCATCACTCATCAGACCAATGATTGAGTACAATGCCCCATTCAGAATGTATCTGACCCGACACTTGCAGCAGCTGGAGAGGCCACAAAAGTTCCTCACCAAAAGGATAAAGGGTCTCAAACATCTGCCCTATGCTGCCCGACTGAAAGAACTCCAGCTCTATTCAGTCGCTTACCGCTTGCTCAGAGGTGACCTTTGCCTAACATACAAGGCCATGTCAAACCCAGATTTGATGAATATGCTTCACCTCAAAAAATCTAGATCCATCAGAGCCACAAGGGCGGGAGACTTAAACCTCGACACGGCTATTAATAGGACGTGCTGGAGGGATAGATTCATCACCCAAAGACTCCCTATGCTGTGGAATAAAATCCCGGTATATGTGAGGCAGAGCACCTCGCTGGCCTTGTTCAAGAGAAATCTTGACCAATGGATGGGAGATCGCAGATATACCCCAGGGATTACCTCAGTGTCACTGCTCAACAGAGGCACAGCAAAATAATGGGTATTGTTCCCCATACTAAAGGGGTGGCGTAAGCCACAAAACTATGGGCTAGGCTTGTAAATGCCCTCAGTCAGATAGCCTAGTATGAACCTATGAACCTATGAACCTATAAAGGAACTGATGTAATCATTAATCAGTGTTGTTTTAGAAGGTTTTGTAATATTATATTGTATACTTATGCATAGTATGCACCAGGGTTTGTTTGATTTGTCTACTATTAAAACATTTTTTAACAGATTAAATTCATTTGTTAATATAGCCGTCGTTAATTCTTTCCAGTTGGCAAAATAATTTGGGTTTATCCAGTCTATTGTAGTTTTAAGCACAGATGCTTTTATATAGGTTCATAGGTTCATAGGGTCATACTAGGCTATCTGCCCTGGGGCAATTATAAGCCTAGCCCGATTCTGTATGGCTTACGCCACCCCTTGATTTGAGTATACTGTGCCCTTTTTAAGGTTTAGTTTACTGTGCATCTGTCTAATAGTGACACAGGAGTAATCCCTGGGACAAACCTACAATCCCCCATCCACTTATCTAGATTCTTCTTGAAGAGATTCAGTGAGGTTCTCTGCCTCACATGAACTGGAATTCTATTCCAGAGCGAAGGGAGCCTCTGGGTTATGAACCTGTCCCTCCAGCAAGTTCTATTTATTTCTGTGCTCAGGTTCAAGTCCCTCGAGCGTGTGGCTCTAAGGGATTTAGATTTACTGAGGTGGAGCATGTCCATTAATTCTGGATTTGACATAGCTTTGTATGTCAGGCATAGATCACCTCGAAGTAGGCGGTATGCAACTGAGTAGAGCTGGAGTTTTTTTAACCGAGCAGCATATGGCATCTGTTTGAGACCCTTGATCCTCTTGGTGAGATACTTTTGGGGTCTTTCTAATTGCTGCAGGTGTCGGGTAAGGCACATCCCAAAAGGGGTATTGTATTCTATGATGGGCCTGATGAGAGATGAATAAAGGGTCATGATTACCTCTCTTGATCTAGATGTGAAACCCTTCGTGATGAGGTGTGCTATGTAGAAGGTCATTCTAACCTTTTTGGCAATGTGGTTTTCAAAGAAGATATTGCTATCAACCTGGGTCCTCAGGTACTTAATGGGTTTCCACCTATGTGGTAATTTGTGGGCACATTGTTTTTGCCAAAGGGTATGACTAATAACTTTCTCTGTACTTAATGGGTTTCCGCCTATGTGGTAATTTGTGGGCACATTGTTTTTGCCAAAGGGTATGACTATACATTTTTTGGCATTTAGCTTTAAACCATGGTGCTGGCACCAGTTATCTGTCTCTGTGAGACCTTTTTGAAGGATGTTTGTGTCAGCTGGAGAGTCGATTATGGCGCCCAGTTTGCAGTCGTCTGCGAACTTGGTGAGCCATAGTCCTCCCACGTTTGCCTGTACCTCGGAAAAGTATATACCGAACAAGAGTGGTCCCAGGACAGAACCCTGTGGGACACCACTTGTGACCGGTTTCAGTCTGACATGGCTCCAGCAACTCTCACTCTGTGGGTTCTGTCTTTGAGCCAGTTTGCGACCCATCTTGTGACATAGGGTTTATATTTAAGCTGGATAGCTTATCTATGATGCCCGAGTGGCGTGTGTGTCAAATGCCTTTGCAAGGTCCAGATAGGCTGTGTGGACTACCTTCCCTTCATCTATGGCTTTGGTGACTGTTTCAAGAAGTCAACCAGGTTCAAAAGGCAGGATCTGCCCTTGACAAAGCCGAACTGGGTAGGATCTAGTGTCTGTAGGTCCCCAATGTCTTTGTTTATGAGCTCCATGATGATCCTCTCCATAGCCTTGCAGACTAAGCTAGTCAGGCTTATGGGGCGATAGTTTCCAGGGTCCGTAGAGGCTCCACCTTTGTGGAGTGGGACCACTGTTGCTGTATGCCATTCTGTGGGCACATATCCTGTAGTGAGGCTGAGATTGTATAGCTGTTTTATTTGAGGGATTAGTTCCTCTTGGAGTTCATGTAGGACGCAACCTGGGACGCCATCTGGTCCCATGGAAGCAGTGTTTTTTGCTTTGGAGAGGGAAGCCTTCACCTGAGCATCAGAGATTTTTGGGAGGCAGCCCTCTGCCAGGATAGATACTTGATCTTTTGGGGGGGAGGGGGTGGTGAAGTTTGCACTGAACCTGTCTGCCAGGATATTGGCGATGTCTGTGAGTTCAGTGTATTTTTTGTCGTTTAGAATAAACTCAGAACAAGTCTGGGAGTTGCATCCCAGGTTCCTAACATAACTGAAAAAAGCCTTTTGATTGTCTTTGTTGTCCTGTGCAATTTTTCTCTCGAAGCTGGCCTTGGAGGATTTTATGAGGGATCGTAATTTTTTGCTAGTACTGATAAGAGATGCCTTCCCTATTAGGGATTTTGCTCTATCATGTAGTAGCTTCCTCCTTCTGTTGTACAGTTTATTTATGGCAGGGGTCCACTCCACCAGACTGGACACCTGCCTTTGGATGATTGGGTCTTGGTTTTGTTTGGGATAGCTTGATCCATGCATTCCTGGAGATGTCCGTAGAATGCATTTATATAGGATTCTGCGGTTTGGGCCGTAGTTTCCACTGGCCATGGGGCCTTGAAGGATTCCACTTCAGTTTTGAGAAGTGAGAAGTTCGCTTTTGAGAAGTTTTTCACTGTGGTTTTCTAGGCTGGGGTTGGGGTCGGGATATGGACATCCAGTGAAATTAATTTATGGTCTGATCTTACACATGAGGGCTATACTTCTAGTGTGGAGCATAGAGTCCCCATGTTGGTAATGATCAGGTCTAGTATGTTGTCCCCTCTTGTGGGAGTGGTGACTAGTTGTTCCATAGCATTTGAGTTTATAATTTCCAGGAACCTTTGGACTGAGGTGCTGGGGCTTGAGTAGTGCTCCCAGTCAATGTTTGGGTAGTTGAAGTCACCCAATATAATGGTGATCGGAGAGATCTTCATGTTCTCCAATGTTTTCAGGAAAGCCGATTGGGATTCCTGACTTTGAGAGGGTGGTCTGTAGGATGCTATAAACTGAAAAGCAGTCTTGCCCACTGTTAGTTGCACATGGATAGTCTCCGATACTTTGTGCAATGCCACTAACCTGGAGGTGTGGATATCCTTGATAAATATGGAAACTCCCCCTCCTTTTCTGGTTCGGTACAGGTTTTGGGGCCGAAAAGCATGATATGAGATATAGCCTGGTAGTGCTGGGGTGCTCTCTGGAGCCTTGAACCAGGATTCTGTCACTGCACAGATATTGATGTTCTCCATACTGAAGAGAACTTCGAGTGCGTGCATCTTGAGGTTAAAACTTCTGGCGTTAAGCAGCATTACCCTTAGTTTCTTGTTCCTTGTGCTGTCTATGGGGGTGGGTTTGACTTTTGAGCCTTGCCTAAAAAAGGCACTATGGGGGTGGCAAGAGCCTTTGCCAATATCCGAAAGCCCAGTGGTGACAGGTGCAAGCCGTCCCTAGTGAAGCAACGTGACTTGTCAAGCATGTCATCCCAGGCTGACAGACACTGGATCCCCTTTGAATGACACCAAAATTTTAGCCAATTGTTAAAATCGATCATTTTGTCTTTGTACTGTGGCATCATTCTAGGTGAGGGTAAGATGCTGCTCAAGGTCAGGGTCATACCAGCCTGGGCTACATTATCAGAGAGCTCCTCTATGTCTCTTTTCATGTAGTCCAGGGAGGTACGTCTCAGGTCATTCACACCAGCATGTACAATAACTGAGTCATATTTGTATTTGCTTTGGAGTGACCTGAGTGCTTGTGTTATGTTGCAGATCCTAGCAAACGACAGGCAGCTCACCGTGACCTTCTCTTTATTCAGCCTGGTAAGCGGGACGTCAGTGTGGCAGACAATAGAGTCACCTATTACAAGAGTATCAGGTGTGTTATTCAGCCTTAAGGGCTGTTGCTGATTGGCACACTGACTTTGTGGGCTATGTGTTGTGCGTGTTTTGTTTTGAGGTAGCGTTTGCTTGGATGTCTGCTTTGGAGGTCTCTGTTGCTTAGGTAGATTTTTATTTAGAGCCTCTGAGTATGTTTTTGTGTATTCATGTGTTTGGTTCGCTGATGTGGTGGGACTATGTGATACTGGAATTGTGTTGTGTGAGGTTACCTTCTCCTCCTGACTGGTTACACCAGTTTTGATATGAGAGAGCTCAGCCTCCAGTTTGGCTAAATAGTTGCATCTCTCACATATATTTGAACCTGTTTGGAGGAGTTGTGGGTTGTCCGTGTACATGAGACAGTTGTAACATTGCCTCAAAATTCCCAGATTCACCAGCTGGACTGGAGAGGAAACCATTGACTGACCTTTGGACATGCTAGAGTAATATAGGGAAACTGAATTTAAGACAGACCAATAGAGGACAGGCTAATCGTAGAGAGTATAAGAGTAAGTAGTGCTTATAGTTTAATAGTGCTAACTTGTAGGATTACTTAATTGGACCAGTGAAGGGCCTTAGAATGAGAATATGGTGTTTAAATTGAGAGATAGAGCAGTTCTAAGGGAAAAAGTGAAGAGCAAACTTTGTGGAGCCAGGAATAGTTTAAACCCAATTAGGCGGCACTGCCCCCTGTTGCGATATGCACAAAAATGTGCAAAACCGCGCAAAAGAGGGTTTTAAGAGAGGAAGATGAAGGAGTTTCGAATTGACCCAAAATGCCCAATAAAACTACAGTTTCAAGTCAGTAACCACTCCCACAGGGGCAGGCAGGCTGCTCAATGTTTTTCACTACCACTGATCAACAGAGAGACTTCCCTTTAGCCCAAGCAAAAAATGGCCTCCAAGAAACTTACAAACAGTTCAAGAACAGCAAGCCTGTAACTGAATTTTTTTAAATCTCAGAAAAGTGGGAAAAAAGCAGTATTTTTTTTTTGTTTTTTTGTTTTTTTCAGAGATAGTAGAGGTTCACAAGTATCAACAAGTTATAACAGTGCAGTAAATGACCCCACACAAGAGTGCTAGGCCAAAGACAGATAAAATGCAAGTTTTGAGAAAAAAATGATTTTAAAAATAAGTGCAAACAGGAAATTCAGTAAACAGCTCTAGGTTGTGCTCTAAATACAGTTACTAATGCATAAATCAAGTTTAACAAGCCAGAAAATGCTCAAAATAGGTGGCTATGCAGAAAAAACTTAGCAAATAAACAGAGGAAAAATACTTAAAATCTCAAAAGTGGCTCCTTTCTTCTCTCAGCATTTTCTCCTCTTGGTGGGTGTTTATGTATATGTTTCTATTTCTGGGAAGTTCAATCCTCCTTGTTTCCAGGGTCTAATATGATGAGTTAGAGCTACTCTATTCTTTTTGGGATACCATAAAAATTTTATTAAACATGAGTTTATTTCTTTAAGAATGCATCTTTCAGGAATTAACTGTATTGCTAATCCTACATATAGTATTTTTGGCAATAATACCATTTTTATTAATTGCAATCTGTCTTCAAATGTTAATATAATTTTGTTCCACTTTTCTATATATATGGTTATTGTTTCAATAATGTTTTTATAATTTATTAATATTGTTTTGTTTATATTTTTGCATAACACTTTTCCTAAATAATTTAGCGTAAGTTTTTGTTTTCCTATGATGGATTTATTTGTAACTTGTAGTTCTTTTTTCTTAATTAAAAATAGAAATTTTGATTTTGATCTATTAAAGTGTAGACCTGAAATCTTATAATATTTCTCCATTACTTCTTCTAGCTCTCCTAATGACTCTGAGTTTGATAGGGTTAATAAAATATCATCAGCAAAAAGCATTATTTTAGATATGTACTGGTCATAGACTTCTATTCCTTTTATTCTTGGATTATTGCATATTATTTCTGCAAATATTTCTATAACCAAAGCAAATAAAATAGGAGAAAGGGGGCATCCTTGTTTAGTACCTTTTGTTATATGGATAGATTCTGAGGTGAAAGGATTTAATTTAATGTAGGCTAAGTTATTAATATATATGTTTGTTAGTAATACGATGAAGGGAGGAGGAAATTCAAATAATGCTAAAGTTTTAAATAGATATTCCCAGTTGAGGGAATCAAAGGCTTTTTCTATGTCTAATCCAATTACAAGTATTTATCTATCTTCTTTATTCACATAATCTATAAGAGTAAGTATCCTTTTAATATTATCATGGGTGTGCCTATTATATAAAAATCCAGTCTGATCATTATTAATTGTCTTTAAAAGTGGGATTTTCATTCTGTTAGCTAGGATTGACATGAATATTTTGTAATCATTATTCAGTAATGATATTGTTCTGTATGAGGTGCAAAGGTCTGATGGTTTATTATCTTTTAGAATTGGTGTTATAAGAGAATATTTCCACGAGGGTAGTGTTTTTGCTTCTGACTGGACTTCTAGCAAAGTTTTATGAAAAAAGAAGATTACTGTTGAAAGGAAGAGTTTGCAAATTTCCATAATTATACCATCTATCCCTGGAGCTTTGTTAGATTTACTTTCTTTTATCCTGTCAACAATTTCTTTGTAGGATATAGGTTTTGTAGGTCTAGTTTTAAGTTTTCTGGATTTTTTTATATTGATAAGGTTTGTATCTAAGTTTATTTGGTTGGTATCTAAATCTTCTTTTTTGAAGTGTTCCATATAATGGAACTGAAATGCTTCAAGGATGTCTCCTATATCTGATACTTTTTTCCCTTTCTTTTCATGATATATACTACCAATGTTATTTGCTTTAGATTGTATTTTAATTCTTGTAGATAAGTTATCTAGATATCTGGGGGAGGTGGCTAATGAGTTTATTTTTAATTTTTCCAAGGCTAGACAAGTTTTGTGTGTTAGAATTTCATTATATTTTTTATGTAATTCCTCTATTTCTTTTTTGACTTCTGGACAATTTTGATTTTTTTTTTTGTTAGATTTTGCTGTCAAGAGTCTGGTTTGCAAGTCTAATGATTTAGATTCCCACTCTCTAACTTTGTTTTTGTACCAGCTAAGGGTCTTACCAAATAAATACGCTTTTAATGAGTCCCAAACCATGACTCTACTGATTTCTGTTGTATTATTAATTTCAAGAAATAATTGTAGTTCTGACAACATCCAGGGTCTAAATTCTTTAATTTTCATGATATATGATGGAATTCTAGTTGAGAGGATTAAAGGTTTAAACTCTATTTGGAGCTTCATTATCGCAGAGTCATGATCTGAGAAGGGGCATGGAACTACTGAGAAGTTGATGATTTTTGTTTGTAAATCTTGAACAACAAATAAATTGTCTATTCTGGTTTGTGTTCCAAATCAATGGCCTTTATGGGAAAATAATAAGGATTTAACATCTTTGTCTATTAAATGAAATTATGTAAGTCACAAAGAAGGCAGAGTACAGCAGACGTAAGAACAAAACTCCAAATTTAATTTCAAGAATGTGCACTTATAACATACGGATGAGCGCTTTCACCATTACAGCTTCTTCAGATCCTTGTATAAAAGTCACAGTAGACCTCCCCTTATATAAGCAGCTCAATTAATCAGTTAAAAAATTTAGCAATTAAAAACAATTAAAAGCAATGCTGGAGAATTTAAAGAACTCTCCCATATTTAAACATGTTGGTGTAAAATAAGACAAGAATATGTAAAACATACATAATGACCTAAGAACATGTAAATAAACATTCTAATAAGTTAATATTGGTAAAATATATACAAACAAATAATAGTTCATTTTATATTCCTGCGTTGTCTCAACTTAGGTTTTATAGAAGCTCTATCATTCAACCCATGCCCCCTATCAGCTTTTAAATGAATGATCCAGTCAGTCTCCTTAGATTCAGTAAGATTCATAGTATTGCCACCCCTCTTGTTCACAGCAATTATCTCTAGGACCCGGAACAAAAAAGTATGATTATTGTCATTGGTGGTTATGTGTTTTGCTAAGGCATTGTGTAAAGTGCCCTTTCTCATGTGGTAAATATGCTCTCCCATTCTATCCCTTAACGGCCGGTTAGTTTTACCAACATAGAAACTCGGGCATGCCTGACAAGTAGCTAGGTACACCACATTAGGTGTCATACAATCTGCATCTGCCTTGATGGAGAAAATGGTGTGTAAATCCGGGTGTATAAACACACCACTACTATCAATAAATGAACAAAAGTTGCAGTGACCACAGGGTTTAGTGTGACCAATGTTCTTCATAATCCTATCATGTCTGGGGTGACAAAGCAATCGCTTTAGGTTGCTCTTATTCCGAAATAGGAAACTTGGTGTCTCCCCCACAATGCGTTTCAAGTCATCATCAACCAGGAGAATATCCCAATGTTTGCTAATAATTTCCTTTAACTGATGTTGATCAGAAGTATACAGAGTAGACAATTTAATAGATCTGTTTAACATATGATCTCCAACGGTTTGGTCTTGGACCCTGGGTCCAAAGTATGGTGCACCTGAAGTAGTGCGTGACATATATGCTTCCTCCATGTATGGTATAATCTCATTGTCCTTGTATCCCCGGGTCAGTAATCTATTTCTCAGATTGTCTAATTCTGAGATAAACCCCTGTTCAGTGGGGTTCAATCTCGAGGCTCTAATGGCCTGTCCTTTCATTATATTCTTAAAAACAAATTGTGGGTGCATACTAGACCTTAGTAACAAGGGATTGCAGTAACATGCCTTGCGGTAGACCCCCGTGTTTATCATATCATCTGTTAATCTCTCAATATATAAGTCTAAAAAATCAATTATATGTGTAGAATAATTCATGGTAAAAGTAAGGAATGCATTTAAATCATTCATAATGGATAACATTGATTCCAGCTGTTCTGATGTTCATAGGTTCATAGATTAGTACTAGGCTAACTGCCCTTGTGAGCCATTTTAAGCCTAGCCAATTATCCCTTGTGAGACTCAAACCCTGCACCTTGTGTTTGTAAGGCAAACACCTCAACCATTAGGCCACATTCCCATTCCAAAGAACAAAGAGGTCATCAACAAACCTTCTATAGAACACCACATGTTCACAGAAAAGTGCATTCTTAAATAAAACATGTTCCTCCCAATGTGCAAGGAACATGTTGGCGTAGCTATTTGCACATGGAGTGCCCATAGCTACGCCATCACGCTGTTTATAGATCTGGTCTTGGAACATGAATAAGTTGTTCTCCAAAACCAGTTCTAGAAAATGAACTATATGGTCTATCAATACTGCAGTGTAAGTACTGTGTGTTTTCAGATAATTCAACACATAGTCAAGTCCTATATCATTAGGTATTACAGTAAACAGAGATTGAATATCAAAAGTCACAAAAGTACAACTAGAGATTCTATCATGGTGTCCAATACATTCATACAGATCAAACAAAAATTGTTTGGAATCCTTCAAGAATGTAACATTGTCATTCAATACACATCTCAGATGTTTCTCCACAAAAACTGAAAAACATCTTTCACTGGTTCCACTGTGGCCGAAAGACAAACAACAACAACATTGTAGTGTCAAGAACTGTTTTTGAAATCTATGCATTATTTCACTTCTTTCAAGTCATTCATTTTACAGTTCAGATTATATTTTGTCAAAATGTCAATAGCATTTCAAGGGCACATTTAATATTTACACTGATATTTTAAATGAATAGCTATCAGTTACCAAGTGAGTTTGTACAGAGTGTGAGTAACTGCAAAGATAACATGTTGCAAAAAGTAATATGTATTTTCTCATGTGCACTAGAGACTGACAATTTCAAGAAACATATAAAATGTAACTTTTACAGTGCAGACAGTTTGTGAAATCAGCATGTTAAAGTGATTAATACTTATTAATCAAGCAGCTACATTTCAGTGCACATGTAGTTTGGGAACATTTCAGTTGTGTTTCCAGGAATATATAATCCTATGAGAATAAATCAGAAAATATTACAAATAGTCCTATTATGTATTTATTTTACCTTGCTTAGGTTGTTTTTCATTTTAATAACTAAACAACATTACGTTTTCTTATTATTTGTTATCTGTGAGGCTAAATATACTTCACAGGTTTACAGTGTCCTTAGAAACTGCAGCAATTGTTTACTGTTGCTATGGCAACACAAACAGAATGTGAAGAAAGCTTCACTTCTCTTGACCAACAGTACATTTTTCCCTCTTATTTTTTATATGTATTTGTTAATACTAAAAGGAAATAATTCAAAGGACATATGTACATGAATGGAGAATTTCAGAGTTAATCACAAACATGTCCCCAATCCCAATAAGCATAACAGTGACTATCATTAATCTAATAAATATTGTGATAACAATTAATTAAGTTAACTATTCCAATTAGTCTACCTTAAAACTAGATTATTTTAGACTATTATTTATCTATGTATAGATAGTGAGTTTACTTATTATTTATTTATTTATTTTACATTTGTTGACCAGGCTAGTCTAACTGGATATATGTCCATTTTCAGTAGAGGCCTGAGGAGAAAAGCTCCGAGACAATAAAAGAAAAAAAAAGAATTTTTTTTTTATGCAAATAGTCCACAAGAAAAGTGGAAATACAAAATAATTACATAAGTCTACAACTGATTGGTAGGAATATTATAGGAGTTTTTTTTTTTTTTTTTTTTTTTTTTTTTTTATCTGTGAGGCTAAATATACTTCGCAGGTTCACAGTTTCCTTAGAAACTGCAGCAGTTGTTTACTGTTGCTATGGCAACACAAATAGAATGTGAAGAAAGCTTCACTTCTCTTGACCAACAGTACATTTTCCCTCCTATTTTTCTTATTTATTACTAGTATTTATTTATTATTATTATTTTTATTTCACTGTGTATTAGATTAATGATAGTCACTGTTATGCTTATTGGGATTGGGGACATGTTTGTGATTAACTCTGAAATGCTCCATTCATGTACATATGTCCTTTGAATTATTTTCTTTTAATATTAAATATATACAGACTATATTAATATAGTAAATAGGAAAGAATTTAGAAAGGGAGACAAGATGCAGTTAAAATAAACAATGAGAAAAGAGAGAAGAGAGAGAAAGAAAACAGAAAATTAAGAGAAAATAAACATATACTATGTATGTTGATTTACAGTATAAATATTTTATGTGCTATATAACCCTCCTTCTGTGAAAGAAAAGTACCCTGTTTTACATACCTGAGGTAATGTGAAAACTCTCATGTGTCATCTATTTTCAAAAAAATATAGATAAAGATTCCAATAGTTAGTTACCTTTGTTTTAAAATTCCAAGCAGTAAAATTGGTCCTTTAAAGTAATGTTAAAACAATTCATATCATAGTAAATGCTTTGAGAGATTTGGCTGTGACAGTATCAGTCTTTTGCTTCTTCTTTTTGACATCTGTCCAGACATTTGTTTCTTTTGTTCTCTTGAGAGAAGGTGACATTCAGTCCATATCTTCTGGTAAAGTAATCACATTATTAGTTTTAATAAATGAAGAGGCTTCCTCTAAGTCAGTAAAAATCCTCATCTCGTTGGCATACAGTATTCTTATCTTAGCTGGATATGCAAGTTGTGCCTTGATGTTATTTTGTTTCAGAAACTTTATCATTGGCCACACTTTTTCCTTTGTTCCATTATTCTAGATGAATAGTCGTTATCAAATCTTATCAGGCTCTGTTTATATTTTAGAGGTGCCTTCCTCCAAGCAAATCTTAAAATCAGTTCCTTGTCCAAGTATAAAAGAAATTTGATAATTATTGACCTAGGAAGAGAGTTTGAGTTAGTGACAGGTTTCCCAAGAGCTCTGTGTGCCCTTTCAATGCCAAAGGAAAGTCCTTCTTTTAAATTGAAAAAGTCAGGGATCCAGCTTGATAAAAAGGAAATAATATCCTCACCTTGTGTTTTCAGGTAATGCGAAAATCCTTATGTTATTCCTCCTCTCTCTATTTTCCAAGTCATCTACTTTTTTAACCAACCAAGTGTTTTGTTTAAGAAGCAGCTCTTTCTGTGTTTCCTCTTCCTTAAGTAGGCTTTTTAAGTAATTTAAAGAAACCTATATTCCTGTTATCCTTGTCTGGTGTTGTTGTAACATTTCCTTGAGGGTGTCAGCCTGTTTTTGACTGCTTGTTTTAAGATTTTCTAGGTTCTCTTTAAAATCATCCATCTTCAAAGACAACTCCTGCAGGGTAGATGCCATCTGTTGTAGTTCCTTCTTTAAGGCAGCATCTTGGTGAGAATTCCTTGAGTTGCTCATTTTAACAAGTGACTATATCTCCAAGCTTTTTGACAAGAAATTATTTGTAAAACTTCACCAAAGTTTCTAATTATGTAAATTAGACCTTTATCTATATGATTTTATACTTTGAAGAAAAAAAAATTATATTTTTCCTGTCTTATTTAACTAGTTATATAAAGCTCTAAAATACTGCTGCTTTCAGTTAGCCATTCAAGCTCTGCCCTTATCCACATCTTTCTGATGAGTGAGAGTCAAAGGCTACAGTACTCTCTGTGTTCAATTGATACATCCCATGGTTCCATAACATGCTGTAAATGGTCTAATAGGATCACACAAACATATGGCTACGTTGAGGCTAGCACCAGTTCTAATCAGTGCGTACAGGACATGCCAAGGCATGCAAGTAGTGCAGGTTGGCTGTATGTAGGTGTGCAAACTTACCTATGTAGTGGTACATACTACAGATCACAGTATGTGATGCATGCAACACACCTCATGTCTGCTAATACTATCATTTTAGGACATATTATGCTTGATGACATACACAGGCCTTGTTGTGGTCAGTCATTTGGGGGGGGGGCACATCACCCACTACAAATAAAACACTGCCAAACCCTACATAGGCTGCCAAGGTTATGCCATATGGATATATAAACATGCACCAAGTGGACTGGAGTGAGATTAGAACACCTACCCATCTAGTCTTATACACTATAGATCATAGTACTTATCACATGTGCCACGGCTTACATCTGATATTACATTGTCAGCAGGTAGTCTTAAAGTGGCTGACATCATCAGGCCTTGTAGAAGAGGGCAATGTTGAAGCCAGCAGCAAGTTATAGGGCCAAAAAGTGCATAACCATTGCAGGGGATAGCCCATGAGGGCATGTCCATTCATTTTCAGGAGGATACACACACTGACTCAGTCATGCACTAAGTGGGTTGTAGTGAGATTAGATCCCCTACCTATCTAGTCTTATACACTATAGATTACAATACTGATTGCATGCGCCACAACTTATAGCTGATATTGCACTGTCAGATGGTAGTCTTAAGATGGCTAACATCATCTCGTCTTATACACTATAGATCACAGCACTTATCACACTTGTCATATTTAAGTCTGTTATATGTGTGATTGCAGGCACAGTACTTGTGCATTACACAAACTAGGCATGTGTGGACCAGCATCTGTGGCCTGCAGTGTGATATTGCTTCATACAGTTATCTGCATCTAGTATTCTAGCAGTGGGATAACTGTAATTATCCTAGCTAGGTGTACAGTTACCAGTATGGCCATATGTGGCTGCTTGTAGTCACATAGGCATACCTGTGGGCAGGGACAAGTTGCCCTGTCCATATATGCATCGACAACATTATACATTACAGCACCTGCTCACCTGTATCTGTCTACATAGTAACATCCAGAAGGCAGAGGGGTCTGTGGGTTAGTGGAATTTGTACTGTTGCACCCTTAGCTTGGATCCTTTGAGTAAATGTATGGCTGTGTGACCGTGGATATTTACTCACCATTATTAGGGTATGTCAGACAATCTAGACATCCACACACATATTTCTATATAAAACAGGGATGTATATATATATGATATGTATATGTGCTAAGTAGATATATGGGTGTGTGTCTGTATCATTTAAATATATATATATATATATATATATACATATATATATATATATATATATATATATATATATATATATATATATATAGCTATATATATTAATACATATCTATTTGACTACATAGCGATAAATATACTATGCATGTGAGAGATAGTGATGGATATGTATGCGTATATCTGTATGTATAGACATTTATATATAACAGGTCATTTTGATGAAGGGGCAATAGGATTACATTCATTTTAACTAAGTGTAGTGGCATGCCCAGTGGGACTGTCAGTACTTATAATGTGACTCCAGTCCACACCTACCTGTACTCCAGTTCAGGATTTTGTATGTTACAGACATTAACATCCACCCCATTTCTGCTGTACTGCACTTCACTCAAACTGCCCACAGCATTCTCCAGCTGTGTGCTGTACTTAATCTGTGACTGCAGTTCGTAATGTTACACCACCAACAGACTGACAGTCTGTATACCTCTCAAATGTTCTGATTTCAACAGAATGTCCAGAGTTTTGCCTCATATGTTTGGTCAGTTCCTTATACATTTTGGGTCTTCTGGTGAATTACTGAATATTGGTGTTACTATATTATACTACTTACAGACAAACATTTGTGTTTCAGACATTATATCCTTCAGAACATATGCAATAATACAACACCTTTACTTTGAGTGACTTTCTAGGTTTATGGGGACAATATTTGAAATCTGTCCCTATGTTTAGGCCTTTGGCCCCCCCAATCTTACTGGCTTTGTCCAGATTTCTTGCATTAAGAGGTATGACAGTCTGTGAAACACAAACATAGTACTACCTCACATGCAAAAGATGTGAGTAATTCCAGATTAAAACCATGAACACCATCACCCATGCTGGTGTCCCTAGTCCACTGACCCACACAGGTCACCAGACAGAGAGGGGTCATTCATCATGCAATCAACAGCACAAATATGTACATTGATATCATGCATGAGGAGAGACATACAATGGTGTGAGCAATATCTATGTTACAGCCCTGAGATTGCCTGGACCACTGATATACCATAGCTGATTTTTTGTTAAAGCAGTTGTATGGGTACACTGCTGTGTTGGGGTGGGGGAACAATAGCACATGATCTGCTGGGATGTACGGTAGTCCAAATATCATGTGAGCCCACTGTTTAACATCTCTCTTGACTAATGTAGTGAATATTCCAACCATGAGGCCTAGTGACTATTAAGAAATGCTTACTATTGCACTGAGTATCTGTAGTCCCATGAGGATGCTACATCTGTCCAATTAGCCTGCTATATTTCCTTGCATAACAGCAGCAGATCCATACATATGATATATTATAGTAATCCTTACAATTTGTGTGTAGCTTAGAGATTTACCTTGCGAATGCAGCAGTTGAGAGACCTGTAGATCAAGGCTGACTTTGTGTGTTGCAAGCAGTACACAACCAAAACATGAATAGGTACAGGTTGTGTGGGTTGCCTGGCATCAACACATTTACTATATGTATGTGGGTAGAAGTAGGGTGTCAGTCCCTAGGGCTCTAGGTTGTCAGTGAATGTGCTCTGAGGTGTCTCTTAGCCAATGCCAGAGCATACTGGGCAGGCCTATGTCTGCCTACAGGGACATCATCAAGGGGCTCCTCCTCTGAGTCCTCTTGTGAGTGTGACTGTGGTGACATAGGCATTGGTGGGGGGCTGTGTATCCCTTCCCTTTGCTGATCCTGCTGCAGCTGTTTCTGAAGGATTATATTGTGTAGCATGGCACATACTGTGAACATATGTGCACATGTGGCTGGAGAGTACTGTAGGACTTCACCAGATATATCGAGACACTGGAACTGTGACTTCAACAGCTCAAACACATACTCTACTATGTTCCTAGTTTGCATGTGTGCATCATTATGGCATTCTTCCAGGGGTGTGTGTGCATTTCTGATGGATGCCATCATCCATGGTTCCAGGGTGTAGCCAGTATCCCCCAGTAAATGGCCAATGGGGATGTCCCCCTAGCAAACATCTGGTATATCTGTAATGCATGCCAGATATGGGAGTCATGATAACTACCAGGGCTGCCAGCACACACATTCATGATAATGCCCTGGGCATTGCACATGACCAGACAGTTGATGGAGTTGTACCCTTTGCGGTTGATGTAGATTCTACCCTGCTCACCCTGTGGTGCCTTGCTGTGTACATGAGTGCAATCTATGGCACCCAGTATCTCAGAGTAGTTTGTTACATGGTAGAAGTGTTGCATATTGCCGGTCCTCACCTCAGGGGTGAGGGGAAACAAATGTGCTCACTGGCATGTGGTAGCATGGCATTCAGGAACTGGTGGAGTACCCTGGATGTTGATGCCTGTAAGATCCCCATCATGTTCCCAATTTGTCTTTGGAAGCACCTGTGGCTATTATCCTAAGGGCTACTCATACCTTTGTTTCCACTGGGATGGGTTCCCCTCTGTTGGCTCTGGGTCTGAGTTGAGGGTGGCAGAGCTCGGTGAGTTCTTGTAGCATGTCCCTGCACACCCTGTAGTGCTCTACTGTGTCCAGCTAATGTAGCTCCTGGAAGGTTACCCTGGGCCCGAAGACTCTTCTCCTTCTCTGCCTAGGCCTAGTCAGCAGCAATAGCATTGACTTGCAGCAGACCTGCAGCAGCCCCTAGCAGTCTTTCACTTAAAATTCCCAAGTCTGTACTCTAATGGTGCAGAGTATGGGTGAAAAAACAGACTTTAGAGTGTATGCATACTTTATAGTGTTCCACTGTAGGTGCTGACTGTGTGATTGGATGCCTGCGATGCATTCCACCTGCCTAGTAAATCATTAACATTGTTCACTGGCCCTAGTTTAAATTAAACAAGGGTCACAACTAATTAATACATTATTGCTTTTTAGATACTGTCAGCATTGCAATGTAAGTAATCACTGGACACACACCCCTAGACTTTCCATGCTCAGCACAGTGGTGCACAGCGCAAACACAGGGAAACATGCACTCCATAGGTAAACATAGCTTAGAAGTCAGTGGACACACTCCCAAACTTTCCACGCTCAGCACATCAGCCTGCCATGCAAATAAGTGCCACTAAGCTCCAGTCAACTTAGCAGATCTTTGATACACCATCTTCTTTTTTTTAAAACATTTTTTATTATTTTATATAACAATACAAATTGTTTACATATATTCAAAGAGGAAATTGGTTATTAGTCAAGACACACTATCTTCTGATGTCAGCTACCTCCTCTGTGGACACAAACATGGTTCTCTACCTACATGGAGGCAATATGCGGATACAAGTACTCCATTTCTTTATTCAGTAACTCCACCTCATTTGCATAGGGATCTTTGCTCACAGCCTGGATACTACACGCTTCCAAGCAGTTCCACAGCACCAATGCACCATTGTAAATGCTCCAAGCAGGGTCCGGTAATACATTTCTGTGTCATAATATTGATTTGTATTTTCCACTTTATATATATATATATATATATATATATATATATATATAAAGGCATGTTTGCACTCTGAGATGCACTGCACAAACATGCTCAGATTATTAAAAAGATTCAGCAACAAGCAAATACCGACCATTCAAAGGTTCCTTCCAACGTTGGCGCCAAAAGATAAAGAGTAAATGTAAACTGCAAGGAACCACCACGGCATAAAATCCACGATTTAATTGATGTTACAATAAAAAAGAAGAACAAAAGATGTTATTATTCAAGACTAGGTCCAATAAACCATAGATCACTATTTGATCATTATTATCCATGGTGCTATATTCAAGCAAACATGTTCTTATAGCATCAAGGCCAAAATCATTGGGGATGCTTGTGAATAAGTTTTTGATGTCTAATGTTACCATCAAGGTTTCGTTCCGCAAGTTTTTACTTACTGTATCATGCTTTAGATCTAGCAGGAGCCCATATGTATTTTTTAAGATGGTAGGGATAGAATTTACCAAGGGGCCTAACTTGGAATGTATGTAGATGGACGCATTTTCTGTCACCCAATGTCTACCAGATACTATAGGACATAGGGGAGGTGGATCTTCCCCTTTGTGCATTTTTGGAAGCCCTTTAATCAATGGGATCAAAGGGGAATCTATTATTATTAAAAAGATTATATTAACATAGTTTCCTGTAACATTTGTGACACACAAAGGATAGTTTCTCATATTTCTATCTGTGTTATGCCATTTCTGTCCATCTATCTACATTTTTATAGCTCCTTTTGGCTGTTTCCATTCCTGTACATGGAATTTTTCTATGTACATTACAGACACTGACACGGACTCTGCAAGGCTGCCTATCTGCTTAATTTGCATGAGATTCACTTCTTTATGAGGTGATTTGCATGCCACAGAACTTCCTGCGTTAGCGCATGCATGCATGCCACCTACCAGTGCTTACTGGATCTCAAACCTGCTTACTTTCATGTAAGCAGTGTGGCACGAAGCCTACATGTTAAAAAAGACTGTGTAGACTTTATTAAATTCTGCCCCATATCCCAGTCCCTTTTTTCAGATTTCATGAAGATTTTTCAGACCACAATACTTTAAGTATTTCACTGCAACACTTTTCGGTATTTAACTATAACAATTAATTTACTCCAGTCTATGATATTTTATGGCAGATTGCAAATGAAAAAAAAATCTGTGCAGGGTATTTTACTTCTAATGTAATGTTAGGAATGACATAATCTACTTAATTATAGCTCTCTGCATAAGGAGCAGAAGTTAAAAATAACAGCAAGGATGGCAAAGTATAGCAAGTAAAATACTGCAATGTGGCAGTGACCCCCTCTGAACAAATTGATTACCTGCCTATACACATAAGAGCATATTTCTGACCTTTTTTCAGATTTCGTTACAAATCTTTCATAATCTGAACATGCGGTGCACAGCTGTAAAAAAAAAAAAAAATGCCAGAAATTTCAGTTCTTCTTTTATGAATTTCAGTTCTACTCTATGCTGAATTTGACCATTTGACTTTAGTGGTCCCAATCTATGGCATACTACATACAGCAGGTTCCAAATGAAAAAAAAATAATAAACTTTTTCCCATAAAATATACATGGATTTTACTTCTGATGTAATGAATAGAAGATGCATTTAGGGCACTATTGAACTTGACATACTAAAGAAACATTCAATTCAACATAATGTTTGCAATGGAAATGGATTATAATACAAAATAGATTGTGTCAGTGAACACCTCTGAACCAGTGCAACATATGCTTATAAATAAAAGCCCCTATCTTAGTAACCACTCAGATTTCATTATGAAACATTCGCCCAGTCGGCATAGGGTGTTTACCTACAAAAGGCCCTAAAATTGTTATTCTGCCCTTCTGCTCCTAGAAATTTGAAAGCAGTGCTGCAGTGAATTTAATTGGATACATGTCAATTCATCAAAGGCAGTTTCAACAAGTGGAAAAAAATTAAAAGGAGTTTGCTAAAACCATTAACAGATTTTTTTTTTTTTTGCAGGGGCAAGGCCCGCTGCACCCTCATGTAGGGGCCACCACTACTCACCCCACAACATTATGTATAACAACCACAAGGTTGCACTATAGGTGAGAAAAAGGCAAATTCAACTGACAATGAAAGTGGTTTCAGCAAACTGTCTTCGATTTTTGTGCACTCGCTGAAACTACCATTGGTGAGATGACATTTATCCAAACTACTTAAATTGATGGAATCTATAGCATGCTATCAATGCAGTTTACAAATTAAAAAAATGCATAAAGGTTTAATGAAATTACTGCATTTAAAGCTAGAGTAGAACTAGGATGGAAAAATAAATTCACAAAATGGGTAAAAGTTAAGTGTCATAACCTGATGGTAAGATCTTTATTTAAAAGGGTCTTACAAAATAAATGAGTTACAGAGAGTAAGTAGCCAAACCTCATTTCATTCTCCATTTCCATTTGCAATAGTTTTAGATATATATCAGATAAGATGGTCATGAAAGTACTGAGGGGGGTAAAACATTTTATTTCCAAATGGTGGCTAAAGCATTGGAGACAGTAATGGATGAATCTGAGAAATTTTAACAAAGACTCCAGTTAAAGTATAACAATCAAAAATCAAATCTGCGCTGAGTGTGGAGAAGGAAATGGAGAGAAGGGACAGTAGGAGGGAGAAGAAGGGTATGTGAAATGAATTGTGAGAGGAATGATAATCGGGATGCTACATGTGAAATGAAAACAATGAATATAACAAAATATGTGCAGGAGTTACTAAGGATGTGAAATGAAATCAATGAATATAACAAAATATGTGGAGGAGTTACTAAGGAAAGGAAAAGTAGAAATTAGTAGCATGTTTAGCAGATGTAATATGGCTAGAGTGACAGTGTTCCCCATATTAAGTTATGTGAAAATCCATTCCCAAAACAAATATGTTGCAGGTCACTAGCTATAATCCAGACTACAAATGGAAATTCATTTGGAAAGTAAAACAACCAAAGATATCTTAATGTAGGGTAGGAGTGAGGATGAAGATGGATGGGGTTTATTGATCTTAAGAGAATATACACTGCTGTTTAATATAGATCATAGGAGGATGGGGCAGGGATAGGGGTCAACTGACATGGAAGAAGATAAAAGGAAAGAAAATAAGAATTATAGGGAGCTTGGTACGACTTCTTATCTGCAATGATAGGGAGTGTGGTGCAATGTCTTATCTGGAATGATAGGGAGCATGGTGCAACTTCTTATCTTGAATGATAAGGAGTGTGGTGCAACTTCTTATCTGGAATGATAGGGAGCGTGGTGCAACTTCTTATTTGGAATGATAGGGAGCATGGTGCAACTTCTTATCTTGAATGATAGGGAGCGTGGTGCAACTTCTTATCTTGAATGATAGGGGGTGTGGTGCAACTTCTTATCTTGAATGATAGGGAGTGTGGTGCAACTTCTTATCTTGAATGATAGGGAGTATGGTGCAACTTCTTATCTTGAATGATAGGGAGCGTGGTGCAACTTCTTATCTGCAATGAGAGGGAGTGTGGTGCAACTTCTTATCTGGAATGATAGGGAGCATGGTGCAACTTCTTATCTTGAATGATAGGGAGTGTGGCGCAACTTCTTATCTGGAATGATAGGGAGCATGGTGCAACTTCTTATCTTGAATGATAGGGAGTGTGGTGCAACTTCTTATCTTGAATGATAGGGAGTGTGGTGCAACTTCTTATCTGCAATGATAGGGAGTGCGGTGCAACTTCTTATCTTGAATGATATGGAGTGTGGTGCAACCTCTTATCCTGAATGATAGGGAGTGTGGTGCAACTTCTTCTCTGCAATGATAGGGAGTGTGGTGCAACTTCTTATCGTGAATGATAGGGAGCGTGGTGCAACTTCTTATCTTGAATGATAGGGAGTGTGGTGCAACTTCTTATCTTGAATGATAGGGGGTGTGGTGCAACTTCTTATCT